>NC_080041.1:117433987-117793812 GCF_012489685.1 Lotus japonicus | reverse complement strand
TGTAAAATGTGTTCCAGTCGGGTAAATTGTTTGGATCCATTATATGGCACAAATGACAAAATATTGGTGTAATTTGATAGGAGGAATACAAGATGAGAGAACGAAAGAACTGTTGAATGTTGAAATGAATGAAATATGGCATGAATAAATAAGAGAAACAACGGTTATATTCCCAACGGCTATATTCCCCAACGACTATATTCCCAACGGCTATATTCCCAACAGCTATATTACCCAACCGCTATATTCCCAACGGCTATATTTCCCAACGGCTATATCCCCAACGGCTATATTCCCCAACCGCTATATTCCCCAACGGCTATATTCCCCAACATTGACATAGTACTTATTACGAAATTTGAATGATAAAATTACGACATTGACAATATACTAATTAAGAAATTAGAATAACGAAATTACAACATTGATTCAGTACACATGAAGAAGCTAGAATAATAAAGTTACAACATTGATGCAATACACATTAAGAAATTGGAAGAATAAAATTACATCACTAATACACATTAAGAAACACAAGAAGATTTAAGACATTCCTAGTTCACTTAAGGCGAAAGCACGTAGTGCGTTATGCGTACGCAACTCCTCATCGTTCATTCCAGATGTGTTCTTGTTAAGGATATCCATATATGCCCGAAAGTTCTCCGCCTTCTTAAATTTGAGTTCTTCCTGTCTCAATTGCAGTTCACTTTGTTTCAGTTGTTGGTCAGCTTGTTGCAAATCTAGTTCTCTGTTCCTTATCTCCCTAAAATTTGCCATCATTTCCATTTTAGCCTTCCCCATGGCTAACACATCAGGGTGAGGAGCAAAAGATAGAGTACTTGACGCAGTATCTGTTGTTTTGGCCTTTCTCTTCTCTGCCTTCTTGCCCTTCGGGCGAGTTGTTGGTGGTGTTGCCTCATATTCGTCGCAATCAATTGATGCACTTGGGTCAGTCGATGTTCCGTCGGCGCCAGCTCCTGACTTCTTTTGTCCCCTTGAATTGGTTTTCATTGATTGTCCCTTCCACTTTGGTTCATCTTTCACCATCCGCCATACATTCTCATGTGTGAAATCTTTTTTATGGTCTACCTGAAATAGGGCATGCGCCTCAGCCATGATATCCTTCTCTGAGTGTCCACTTTTCCAAGGAGTGGTAACTTTGTTGTAGCAACCGGTAAAGAATTGAATATCTTTACTCAATTTTCCAAAACGACATTTCAGCATCTTCCCTGTCCTCGGAGGAGTGTCAAAGTCACGGTACTCATCAAATTGGTCGCGGATCCTATCCCAAAACTTTGCTGCCGTTTGATCAGTTCCCACCGTCGGATCCTTAGAAATGTTGAGCCATGATTGAACAAGAAGTAAATCGTCTTTAACCCTCCATCTGGTGCGTTTCTTTCCAGAAGATTGATCCTCATCTTCAAGATCAATATCATCTAGACCCTCGTGTTGTGTATCATCAGGCGTAGCCTCACATTGTGTATCAGAGACTTTTGAACCAGTGCTACCAGTAGGAGGGGCTTGGCTTTGAAATTGGTATTGTGGTGGATACATGGGGTATTGTGGATTTGTGAAATTTTCATCAGGGTGAAGTGGTTGGTTTTGAGATGTATATGGAAACATTTGGTACTGAGAATTATGAACATTGCCACCGGTGTGAGGCGATTGGTTTTGAGGTGGATATGAAGACATTTGGTATTGAGAATTTTGAAAATTGTCACCGGGGTGATGCGGTTGGTTTTGAGGTGGATATGGAGACATTTGGTGTTGATAATTTTGAAAATTGCCACCGGGGTGATGCGATTGGTTTTGAGGTGGATATGGAGACATTTGGTGTTGAGAAATTTGAAAATTGCCTCGGGTGTGACGCGCTTGGTTGTGAGGAGGAAATGACGGCGTAGGTCGAAACACCTGTGAAGGTTGGTTTCCTTGTTGTAACACCGGCGGAGGTTGAGAACTTTCATTGGTGGGAAGTGTTTGATCGTCCAACAAATCATAGTATTGTTGATAATGTTGGTGATCCATTTTGAATTGATGTGTAAAATGATGAAGTGCACACTATATATAATGTATAAAAGCTGAAAATGGGAGAGAAACGGTCTGATAACCGGCCAAACCAGTCAGACAACCTAAAACGGTTAAAAAACCGGCTCCAGCCGGTCAAAACCGGTCTGAAACCGGTCCACAACGGGAGGGTGACCTGCTGGGCAGGTCACCCTATATATAAACCCATCAAGAGCCCCATTTGTGAACCCTAGCCGCCTCTCCCCCTCCCCCCCCCCCTCGAAACCCTCTTCTCCTCCCCTCTTCTCTTCTTCTTCTTCTCCTCCCCTCTTCTCTTCTCTTCTTCTTCTTCTCCCCTCTGAAACCCAACCCACCTCTGCAACCCCACCACCACCACTGAAACCCAACCCACCGAAAGCCTCTTCTTCTTCTTCTCCTCCCCTCTTCTCTTCTTCTCCCCTGCCTCCTCGAAACCCCCTTCCCTTCTTCTCCCCTCTTCTCTTCTTCTTCTCCCCTCTGAAACCCAACCCACCTCTGCAACCCCACCACCACCACTGAAACCCAACCCACCGAAACCCAACCTCACCACTGAAACCCAAAACCCACCTCACCACCACTGAAACCCAAAACCCACCTCACCCCCACCGAAACCCAACCCACATCACCGCCTCAAACACCCACCACCACAGCCAAAATCCACCTCACCGCCCCCAAATCGACTTACCACCACCCAAATCGGAGCCACCAGATCATATCAGGGGAAAGGAAGCCCCTTTTCGCACATTCAAGTCTCCCTTTCAACAAGATCGGACATGCAAGGCTCAGAATTTTTTTTTTTCCTATGTAAATATCAGTTGCAGTGTAAAAGTTTGATTTTGGTTGTAAAGTTTGGATTTTTTTTTAAAAAAATTGATTTTGGTTTTGTTCTTGTGTTAGTTTATTTCAAATCTGTTCTTCTTCTTCTTCCCTTCTACCGTTTCTTCCCTCTGAAAGTAGTTGATGAGGAGCATGTGAGAGAAAATAATCGTTTTTTAATATAAGAGCTCATTAAGCAGGAGCTCTTGCAGAAGAGCCTCTGGACTGTAGCTAAGAGCTTTAAGGCTCTCTCCAATGCAGGGAAAAAATAAGAGCCGGCTCTTAGCAACTCCAGCAGGCCTAAGAGCCCAGCGTTGGAGTTGCTCTCAGTACACCAATATAGTCCAAAGTTTTGCAAGTGCGGCCTAATAGTTACATGAGAAGTTGAGAACAACAACGGAAGCAACCTAATAAGTGCTGAAGTTGCAGCTGGAAAACAGGATTAGCTTATAAATGTGATACTTAGATTTGAACTAATGGTAATTGCAAACAGTACTATACGTCTATACAGGCAAAGTAATTGCAAAACCCATGAACTGATTTGAACTATAATGTAGCAATAAAAAGTTATCTATTCTTTTCTCTCTGGTGGTCCGTGGTCGGAGGCCATAAAATTAAGAATACAGTTGAAGAGCTCTCCTATCATTGGACTGTTAATTGTACATGCCAGCATGCTTGTGTCCCCAGAGTTTTTACCATTCGAGCCAGTGAAGGGGGACAATAATAAATTTCTTTGACACAACTTGAGCCGGATTGGGATGGTGGGACTGGGACAGGTATGTTTTTTATCTTCTAGAAATAGAGCAAGCCAATTCTTTGAGCAAGTGTGGCAGTGACCGACTAGGTGCACGGTGGAATAGTGGTGGAGAAAAGGAGTAGCTTGGCAGAACGGTGGTAGAGGTAACAGCTAAAGGCACTATGACACTCAAGTCAACTTATAATCATAAAAAGAGAATCTCAAACTCTAGGAGAGCAATAATGATTTGTCTGAATTACTTACAATGTAAGGAAATCTTTTATAACTGTATGATCAATTGTATATGTAGTTAATTATTTCCTAGCGTCGTATAACGGTTTAACTTTGGTTGAGTTAGCTTGATTATGGTTTTAACGGATTAACTTTTGTGATTTGCCAGTTGGTTAGAAGAATGGAAGTCAAGCTCTGATTGGTGACTTGATTGTAATTATGCTCTTGGTCGTCCTGCCCGGTCAACCTGAATGGCATTAGTTTTGTGTACGTTTAGGCCATTGGTTGTGTTGCCCAGGGCCGGTCCCAACATTTTGAATGCCCTAGGCAAATAATAAAAATAATGGACCTCTAATAATTTTAACGTTTAGGTCATTGGTTGTGTTGCCACCCGGTACATAAAAGTAACACGCATAGTTACTAACTACTAGACCAGCTCAAGTCATTAATAACATTTTGAACATTAATTATTATAACTAAATTTTATTTTAGGGGAAAGTTTAATGAGATTTTTTTTGGGGCCCTTCTTTTTTGAGGCTCTGGGCTGTGGGCCTGCTTGCACAGGCCCAGGGCTGGCCCTGGTGTTGCCGACCTAGATAACATTTGGTCGAGTGGTCGTTATGGGCTTAACAAGAACATGAGCCCCTTAACTTGGAGTATAATGTAAAAAAATGTCAAGATGAATATACAATGTCAAATTAAATAGTAAAATGTGTCAAATGAATAAGTAAAATAAATTAAGAGATGAAAAGTTGCAAATCAATACCAAGATTTTAATCTGAGGCTGAGATAAAGCACTCAAACTTAGCTTTCATTTACAACCCTATGAGCTGCTGACGAGTTGTTCGCTAGTCGCCCGACATCTTTCTTCCTCTTTGAGTCAGCTCAGACTTTCTTGCACATCATTTCTTTCTTGATTAGTTTCAATTTTATGTTGTAGCAACTTCTAGCTAACTCTTGGTTCCCTCTAATAGTAATTACCAGGGCCGGCCCTAAGCCTGTGCAAGCAGGCCCACAACACAGGGCCTCCGAAAGGAAGGGGCCCAAAAAAAAATTCCCAAAGGCTACGGTTTTTAAGGTGTTGCGTAAAATATTTAGGCAACAGCTCATAAGCCGTAGCCTTTTATGAGACCTAGTTTCTACCTACACAAAGAGGAAACCGTTGCCTTTTCAGACTTTTAGCCACGGTTTTCTGACTGTGGCATGTGCCCGTGGCCTTTTCTCCAAAAACTACCCCCACTTTGCTAAATAATTTTTTCCATCCCTTTTTGCTAAATAAATATTTTTTTTACATTATTCAGAAAAAAAATCTTAAACTTTCCCAAAAAAAAAATTAAGATTGCCCAGGGCCTCCAAAATGTCGGGACTGGCTCTGGTAATTACTACTCCATTCTTGTTCACAAATTTCATTAACAGATGCCGAGTAGGAAAGAATGGTTGGACTACTCTCCTTTAGTTGAATTGTCTTCCTCACCCTTTCCGAGGAGGCAATCTAGTCCATTTTTTACTTCTTTTTTTGCGATATCTTGATTCTTGAGATGAATCATCTCGTCTCGACTTTCTTGGAGAGAAGTTTTCTTTGTCATCTCCCCTAGCTAGAGTCCCGACTTTGTGGGCTTCAAGATTTTTTTTGTTAATCATTGTTGCTCCAACTTCCTCTAGTATCATGGCCTTTCTTTACATACCTATTCAATTTCCATCCTGAATCATTTGCTTAATTGTATTGAGTTGAACACTATCATTTGTATTATGACCGTTACTTTGGTGATACTCACAATATTTTGAAGAATAAATATATTTCTGAGGCTTTTCGAGCGGGGTTGGTCGGGGTACAAGAGCTAAGGTGTAACATTTCATTTTTTCTTCACTAATTCAATTATTATTACTATTATTATTTAGTACTAGTGTCGTAACCTGTGCATTGCACATAAATTTTATGTTGTAATATTTTAAAAAATAAATAAGTTATTCGTGTATAAGTCAACCGTGTAAAGATATATGAAGAGAAAAATGAAATAAATAATTGAAATTGTGTTGTGTACATCAAACATTTCCAAAAACTTCCTTAAACACTACATTTACAGTATTAGCCTGTTGTTTGCCCACCTCATCAAGTATACAAAGTTTAAGACCTTTTTTTGAGCGTACTCTAGAAAGAGCTACTATAACTGACCATGTGAAGACGGGCCTCAGAAGGAAGAGCCCAACCTGAGATAGTGTTTGTCCTTGGCCCTTGTTTATGGTCATAGCAAAGCATACTGCAATTGGAAACTGTATTCTTCTGAATTTAATTTGAAATTTGGAATCAGAACGAACCAAGTTCATTCTTAAAATGTGCACTTTATCATCGACATTTGTTCCCGTGATAACAGTTGTACCAATAAAACGTTCATTATGTTCATCCACAATTAACCTGGTTCCATTGCATAAACTTGTTGCTTGGTCTATATTTCTCAAAAGCATAATTGGAGTAGCAATTTTCAATAAAAGTTTGTGGTTAGGCATTCCTGAACTTTTAGTGTCGTTCAAAAATTCCGTGGTAAACCACTCACCTTGGATTAGATGGTAGTTATAGAGAGAGACGAGTCATTGTATGGGTTGAGGTGATAAGGGTTAGTGGGTTTTTGGTTTTTATGCGTTTCAGGTTGGTGATTTTGCGAAGTGGATTGCATTGAATTGTTGTCATCAATGGTAGTAGTTTCCGAGAGTATTAGGTTCTTTCATGTGCTTCAAGATATTAACCAACCCCTTGGAAAAGATAGGAAGGTGATCATTAGACGTGTGTGTAAAGATTGTAATGCGCAACAAGTGGACTTAGCAAGGTTGAGTTCTAGTTCGTATCTATACTATATATAAAGGGAGAGTTTGTGCAGCCTTGGGGGTAAACCTGTCAATCAACAATTAATTTAAAAAACTATGAAGCTTGGCCATGGTTATTTTAGTAAAAATGCTTTTTATTTCACTTGGATTCAATCTCAGCCGTGGATTCAGAATTAGTTATTGAACTTGATCTCCTTCAGTATTTCGTTTACGTTTTGCTTTTCCTTCCGTTTCCATTCATCCAGCTTCTCGCGTTGCCCGTTTTAATTCTTCCACCTCTTTTAATCACGTCGCCCGTTTTCCCCTTTATGGCTTCCGTTTTCCACCTCCTTCTCAGATAGAGAGCTCGATCAGTTGTCAAAGGAGACATCTTTGAGGTGTCTCATCTATTGTCTCAAACACCTTCGCAGCCGTTTCGCACTCAGCAGCGTGAAAGAGATGGATCCAAGGGGATTTGTGGCTCTTCCGACAGAAGAAGCTCCTTCGCAGCACAGGCAAGGCCGCGTGGATTGTTGGAACCATCTACTGTGTTCGTTTAATTCTTTCGTTTGTCTGCCTCCTCTGCGACCTGCTGATCGCCTCCGATCCTCTGCACACTGTGAAATAGGGTTTGGGCGCTCAGAATGTGGATGAGTTACCTTCTCCTCCCTTCTCCTTATTTCTTTTTCCCACTTCTCCTTTATCCCCTTTTCTTCGTTTCCTTTCTTTTATAGTGTGCATTGCATTGTTGTTACTGTTGCTATTGGCGTCTTTCCACAGATTCTTTGATTTTTTTTCCCTGTTTCTATTTGCAGCATAGGATTGGACTGGACGACTGAATTTGATTGGATCAATTCTCTTCTTGGCAGATTTGCTGCCTCACTAATCTGTGGTGAGGATTTCTTCTTGAATTTTCTGTCCACAGATTCTTTGTTTGATCTTTTTTACCCCTGTTTCTATTTGCAGCATAGGATTGGATCCTATTTTTATATAGAATCCAAAAAACTCAAGCCACTACACTATCTGCACCCAAATGCATTTAGTCTAAAGGTCACCCCAAACCACACAGGTGTTGGTTTCCAATCGGTTTCCTCAAGACTGATGTGAAAAATGTTTTTTTTTTCTTCACTTTTTTGCGTTTATCATATGTCAATTTTCCCCAAAAATTACTTGAGGTTCTCCATGGCGTTCTGCAAAGATGTCTTTGATTGCTTCTGATTTCAGTTCCCTTCCAAAAGTGAAGATACTTGGTAAATGAGCTCCATTGGTTTCAACTGAAGTACATTGTTGTTATATATATATATATCCTCAATAATATGTGTTGATTTTCTTATCTCAAGCATTAGAGTGAGTACTCATGCTGCAGTTCTTAGAATGAGGTCTTTATCCACTTCCTTTAGAATTGACCAATCATTAATTCTACACATCACACATCTTAATATTGAGATAAAAAAATCCACTAACTGTGATGGATTGCCACTTCGGTTTCCAGGCCATCTTTCCTTTCTCCACAGTTCATGCAATGTTTAATGTTTAAAAGCAACTATATCAATAAACTTTTTATTTCCATTAACTACTTATTGAAAATAGGTTACACTTGCAGGATTTTTCCCAGACGTGGGGCTTAATCCCTTTTGTGATTTGATATTTGATTTCCAATGGGTAGCTACATGTCAGTTTGTTTATCACTGTAGTTCTTTTTTTCAGCATCATTATTAGTGTTTGTGTTCCGAACTGTCCCATGAAATTTACAGTTTTTTTCCCTTTTGCATATTATTAGCTACACAACTCTGATGTGGGATGAACGAATAATGGGTTGCTGGAAATTAAAGGTTCTTGGCTCAATAGTATACAATATAAGATCTATATTGGTTTGATAGTCGTGTTGAATCTTATCTTCATGACTTCAGGTGAGTGTCTTTCCTTTTTTCTTTGTTGTGATTGTTGAATATAGTACTCATTTGTCACAATCAATTAGAATAACTTTAGCATGGATTTTTATATCTTTATCATTATTAGTATTAATTTTGAACTTTGACCTATAGATAGCAGTGACATAGTGTACTTATACAAGAGTTGTTCATGGTGGTAAAAATTTTATGCAGGGATTTGAAGTAGTGTTGCTGGACAAAGAAACCGAGGAACACACATTGGTTCCTGCAGTGGAGTCTTTGTCAGGAAAGGACATTGAAGGAGCAAGGAACTTACTGAGAATCGCAATCCATGTTCTTTTGGTCAGGGCAGTGAACGTGGTGACTCTGGCATCTGATGATCTGCTTGGTTTTCTTCCTCACAATGATCCTCTTCTCATGAAATGCATAGACCCCATGGGTGCTTTAGCCAGATCAACTATACATTGGGCAGAAACAACAGCAAAGGTACTACATAAATTGTAGTATTCCCTTCTTCCAAAATCCTGGCATCATGATTTAAGTATTCCTGTAAAAAAGTAGATCTGTGTATACATAACCTTTCTTTGATATATAGAAGAATAAAAAGAGAGTTTGTTGTGAAAATTGGTTTTTCATCACTAAGCAAATATCATTAATTTCATGAGTCATGTTAGTTCTTAAAATTTAAACTTCTGCAGTTGACCAATTATGGGGTAGTTCAATAACATAACGAATTTAAGATAGGCTCTCATACCATCTTGATATTCAGGTATGGGCCTAACTTCACATAAAAGCTCATTTCATTTCCAATGGGTAGCTACATGTCAATTTGTTTATCACTGCAGTTTTTTTCCCTGCACCATGATTAGTGTTTATAATAGATGCAATTTTATCAAAGTACCTTGCAATTCTATTAGTAATGAGTTCTAAATAGGGAACAACACCGGCATCCCTTTGAGGCTCTGAGAATATCCAAGCCTCTCAAGTTAGAGGCAAAGAGGAGTTCAAAATGGGTAGATCTTGGATGCTTTAAACTGGAGAGATTTCAATTTAACAGGACTGAGGTAGGCACAAAATAATTCAGAGTTTGGATATATGGAGAGAGCAGCAACATCGTGGGATATGGATTTAACTATTGCCATCAAGAAAGGATTGGAATTTAGTGTGTAGTACCATCGTGATTACCTGTTCCTGTCCTCCCCCTAAAAAAAGAGAATTTGTTGAGCTTTTTTATTTTTTGTATAGCTATTGGTTGAGATTTAATCAGTGTAGTATAATAGAAAAATGTAATGATCCTTAATAAAAACTTTTGTGTTGTATGATGGATGGTGTATCAGAGTGTATTGATCCTTATTGGTGATATTCAAATATTATTTTGCACTACATGAATATACAAAATTGATTATTATTTGCAAATGAAAATAAACTTTTTCTGGCAAGCTGACTTTTAGATTTTTATTTTGGTACATTGGAAAGATAAATTACACCTTCTATCCTTATAAATAATCTATATATATTCAACTTTAAAAAACATATTTTTAAATAATTAATTTAAATTATAACTAAAATCAAAATAATCTATATGTTCTTTTTTTGTTATTGGGAGGTGGAGAGCCCATCAGTGTATTCTTTTTTAAAATGAGAAAATAATCTATATATTTAGAAATAATTAATTCTAATTAGTTTAAAATTTAAATCATAATTAATGTCATTAAAGGTTGATTTGAGTAGTTTCTATCACCTTGAATTAGTGATATTAATGCATATTAATTTGCTAAATTAATATGTAATTTATCATATTACTAATTGTAAATTATTATATGTTGTAATATATCACACATATACATTCATCCTCATGTTTATTTTTGAAAGTTTCCTCATATACGTTTGTGTTTAGGTTTTTTTTTTTTTTCGATAAGCACGTTTGTGTTTAGTTAATTATTTTTTGACAAAGTGTTTAGTTAATTATTAGTTACACACTAAATAAAAAAGTTTACACTAGGTTGGGAGCTTTCAGCTGGAGGCATTTTTGGTTGGATGATTTTGGAACCTAGGTGCGGACTCAGGCTCAAAGTCTTAATGGTCTAAAATTCTTATTAGGTGTTTGGGGAGCCTAGAGATGGCGTAATAATATAGTTCTTGATGCTAATCGTTGGACCCTTGAGACAGCTTGCCGAACGGTCTGTCATATCCATGATGAGCTGTTTTGCTTTCTCTGTTGTTTATTTTCCGAAGCAACAAAAAAATAATTCCATTGGACATTATAATTTTTTTAATACATACTATATTAATTATATTTATTAATAATATTTAACAATCAAAGGTTAAGAGTTTTAATATTAAATTTGAGATGATTGTCAAATACAGGATTAATTATTATTATTTTGTTACAAGAGGAAAAAATACATGATTAATTATTTAATAATTATTAAATATATTAGTTAAAATTAGAAACTAAAGGGTTTTAACATTAGATTTCATATCAATGCTAAAAAAACTTTTCACTTACCCTTCCCCTTACAATTATTTTTCTTTCAGTTTTGAAATATCAGTTATGAAATTCCATAAGACATGATCAATTAGTTTATATTTCTATAATATATTAATTAGTATCTGTTTAAAAATTTTAAAAATGAACTTGGATGTTCAAACATTAAAGAATATTATATAGTATATTAATTTTGATTTATATAGTATATTAATTAATATTAATCTTAATATGGAATTCTATAAGACATGTTAAATTATTTTGGATTAATAAAATATGAAAATTAATATTGATATTAACCTTTTCACCTATTTATTTCAAAAAAAAACCTTTTAACCTACATTTAGTTTATTTTTACTGTTTAGTAATAAAAATATCAATACCGGGGTATAATTAATAGAAATTGGTAATTTTAATTTTGTTCAAATTAATATATTTCATATCGCTTTCTATTATCTAATCATAATTAAATTTGAGAAAAAACATTGAAAAACAGTTTAATGAAAACATGGTTCGTGAAGACATTTTATGTTTTCATTTTTCATTTTCAAATTCTTCAAGTTTAATAAACATGTATTTTTTTGACTTTTTCAAAAGAAAAAAATGTCTCCGAGGGTTAAGTCAAGTGGTAAGAGTTAGGAAACATAAGAGTCTGGGGGAATGAAGGGTGAGGGGTCAGGTTCGAATCTTGGTGAATGAACTAATTACTAACAATTAACATTTTCCTATAAAAAAAAGAATACCCTGTGCATTGCACGGATCACAAGTGGCAGATAAATAAGATAAAAACATAGTAACTCGAAAAACAAAAACAAACATTCAATACATATTTTTTTTACAAATTTATGTTCCTTATATCTAAAATAAATTTTGTTCTATTAATCCCTAAAATATCTATAAAGAACATAACACATTTTAAAAAATCAGAAATAAATAAATGAATATCCCCGTGCATCGCACGGGTATTGCATATGTAATTTAAATGTGCCCCATTGAGAGTTAGAGACTCTTTGTATGTGCCTTAGCGTTGCTTTGTTTTTATTATTATGATTTTCGAAGAAATAAAAAACTATGAGATGTCATTTATTATTAGCAATTAATATATATATATTAATATTTAATTACCTTTGGTTTGTATCATTTCATGCTAACTTGCAGTTAGCAATCGCTAGCTGGCAATTAGCTTCCAAGGTTGACACTTGTCTTCCCCTGATAAGAGACGATTCAAGACCCTGTTTGCATCATTTCACGCTATTTCTTTCTCCCTCTCTTCCCCTTCTTCTTCCTCTCTTCCCTTTCTCTCTCTTTCTCTCCCAAATCCCTAACCATTGACGATGAAACCCGAACACTTACCTTCGTTGAACTTCGATCTCTCCCGAGTTCAGATCCCGAAGTCGGAGAATCGAATCTACAAGCACGAATGCTGCGTTTCTTTTGACTCTCCGGTATTATTTCTCCTTCTCTGTGTAATTTCTTTCTTTTTCATCTGTATCAATGAGCATTTTTGCATTCAAGTTCTTGATGATAATCTGTAATGGTTGTTGTGTTATCGTTAACTCTCTTGAGGTGCGATTGCGATTGGGAAACCAAAACCCTTGGAATCTGAATTAGGTATCTGAATTAGGTCATTCTTAGTCAAACTATCATCTAAATTATGGAGAATTTTTCAATATTTGTTCAGCTGTTGTTTAACTAAGATTATAACACCAATCCTGTATTTGTCACATTTACTCTATGTTTCCTGCACTGGGGTATTGCTCTACTATTCTTGGTATTGAGTTGTGGAGTCATCAATTTGTCAGTTTTTTGAAGGCCAGATGATACGATTCCTTTTTTGGATAACATAATTTAGTTCATCTTATTTATTTTTAGGTGTGAACAATGAAGTCGAGTATGAGGAAACTTATAAAGTAGTTATATTACCTGACTATGTGTCTCTTCTGTTCCCTTCTGTGGAATTGCCAGACAAGGTACTTATTACCCCCGCTTTTAGTTTTCTCAGCTTGTTTTTTTTCCCTTTAATCAATTAAAAAGAAATTTATGCTACGAAGTTGTTAAGTTTAACTATCTCATTTCTTAAAATTATTTTAGGTAAATGCGGCAGTTGATGCAATCTTACAGGCTGAAAGTGCTGAGGGGAAGGACCAAGTTGGAGCTTGGATTGCGGATTACGTAAGTGCCTATGCAATGAATTTACCACGGATTGACAATGGTGTTGTTATTTCCACCATCTGGGTGGAAGTGTGCTAAGTGTTATAAGAAGGACAATCTTTGGCTGAATTTAATGATGAATGATCCATTGTGTTATTTTTTCCTTATGTATCTCATGAAAACATATTGTTGGAATGAATAAGTCTTATTGGAACTGGACCGCTGTGCTGTTGCAGGATTACATGCTTTATTTTCTTGACCTACTATTTTTTAGTGTTGAGATTAGATTGCAGTTGTATGTGTCATATATCACGGGCTTGCTATTTGTGATGTCTAAAGATTTTATTTCGTTGTAGGATACGAGGTACAAATGAAATTGATTTTTTGGGTTTTCTGTGTTTTCATTTCAATTCACCATGCTATATCACATCCAAACAACAAAATTTAAATAGTAACACTTCTCAGAGTTTGAGATGTTCTGATGACTGGTGATATTATATTGCTTGTATGTGATACTTCTTCTGATGGAAAGCTTAAATAAAAGTAGCTTCTGAGGGTTAGGAGATTCAACTGGATGTTTGAGAATTAACTAATGTCTCGATACTCTAAGAAGTATACTGTAAGAGTGTATTTACTGTAAGTTAAATATCAAGTCACTCATAATATTTAGGTGACCCACTTTCTTATATGCAGACTCAAATGACGGTTCCTGAAAAAGAAAATGCAATTTTTTACTTGAATCGAATGCAAGGAAGTGAACAACCATTACCTTCAGTTTCTGGACCCGGATACACGGGATTGTTCAACATTGGTAACAGGTAGAGTTGGTCCCTTGTCCCTACTGTATGCTGCTTACAGTGTAGTACTACTTTAATGCATTCTTATTTCTTCTTTTTTGTTTTCTTTTAGTTGTTATATGGCAACAACCTTGCAATTACTGTTTTCAACAAGGGGCCCTTCATAAAACGGTCAGTCATGCTTTTTAGTATTTTTTTTTGAAACATTCAGTTATGTTTGCATTTACTTCAATTCCTGTTACTATTTCATTCTTCTTAGGTACCTCGAAGACCAAAGTCGAAAGGAGGCGTTTGAGGTGTCTCCCGCTGATCCAACTGTTGACCTGAATATGCAGTTGTAAGTGCATGATTTGATTAGCTTATTGCGTAAAGATCTTATAGCCAAAATTTTGTAACATTAGGTTTTTGTATAAAATATAAGAAAAGCAAACACATGCTAATTAACTAGTTTGTTTAAGTTATTACGTTCCTGTTACTATATTTTTTTGGGTACAAATGTGTTTGGGGTGAGAGAGAGCACGAGGATCCATTAATACCAGGTGTAAGTCTTGACATACTTACACCCTTTAATAATTCTTATAATTGGCATATTTTGTCAATCTAATTGTTGGATTGAAAGTTCTCATAATATGCTATTTGACTTATTTTAACTATAATATGCTATTTGACTTACATGATCATCCAGATAATATCATATAGACATAGTACAATGGTTGTGATCAGTTGATTTCACATTCTACGAAGTTATTAGGTTGTGCAAGAATCAACCTCTTTCTCGTGGTGTTAATGGCCGCTTAACGCTAGTTGTAACTTCAAGTCTTGGCAAACTTACCATCTAAGAACTTTTATAAATTGTGAATTTTATCAATCCAATAGTTGAATTGATAGCTGTTATGAAGTATATCATGAATAAAAAATGTCATACAAATTAACAGATAATTCATTGTACCATTATATTTTTTATTTGGTAATATGCCATTCTAAATGCAAGTAAACTTGCTATTGGAAATTACAATATCTGTTCTGAATGTTTAAATTATCTAAAATATAGTATACGTGGTCATCAAGATTAACATGATTTAGTGGTCAAAAAGTTCTTTGGTGGTGTATTTGCCTCAGACTTACACCTACATCTTGTCTCGGTGCGAGCACATGCTTGATTACAGGTCAGCACTAGGGTTGTCAATAGCGCCCTATAGCGCCACGGCGGTGCGTAGTGGCCCTTGTCCTCTCCTAGTTGTTGTGTAGCGGTGCAGTTTAGTGTAGCGGCTGTTGCGGCTGCTCAAGCGGAGGAAATAGCAGCCATAGCGGTGCTATTTGGCCGCTATATGCTGGAACTGATAAAAACCCAAAAACAACCCACAAAATGTTCATGATAGGGCATTTTGGGGAGGTATTTCAAGGTTTTTTCTTTGGAAACATACTGAAAATGGTCTAACTTAGGAGGATGGGGAGGAAGTGATATAGAACTTTCATGTTCTTAGATACTAAATTTATGAATTAGATACTTAAAACTTCTTGGTTATGTTGACTTCTGTTGGTATTGGAATGTTTTGTTTAAGACACCTATGGCTTTTGAACGTTAGTTATGAGTGCCATGAACTTTGAGTATTTTTTATCATTTATGTGTATATTCGGCATAGCGGCCATCCCGCTACTATACCGCAATACCATTTTTGTGGTTGGCCGCTACGCGCCGCTATCCGAGATTGACAACACTGGTCAGAACACACAGACCTAGCTGATCTTTGAGGGTATGTAAACCTCTCAAAGCCCAAATGTTCCAATCTCGCTCAAATGACTAGATAGCCCTCTCTCTCTCTCTCTAAACTCCTTGTCATTTATGGGCAACATGCCTTTTTATGCTAACTATACCTAACTAACAACTCTCACTGACAGTCTTCTATCAATATAATATGAGAACATTATGTCTTCTTCATAAACGAAAAATGCTTTTTACTGAAAAGGAGATACTCCATGGCAGAGTTCCTTTTTTGCTTTCATTATAATTTAGATAAGTATTATAATAGTGCCATTGGTTGACAGGACTAAATTGGCGTATGGTTTACTTTCTCCGGAATGCCCAGCTGAGGTATGCAATAGCTTAGTAAACTTCATTTGAAATGTGTTGAGTCTTCATAAATTTATATGTCAATTTTATTTATTGTCCACAGAATGATAAAAAAGAAAATCCGGGATTGTCTATTTACTAGCTTTTTGGATGAAATAATTTTTTCTGCATGGTATTAACTTTAATTAAGATAGGCTTGAAGTTTTTGCTATGGCGTTTGGTTGAAGTCTCAATTGATAAGGAACGATTCATATTATTGAATGTTCTCACATATGATTTTTTATGTTATAGTTTCCATAGTAGTCAATCGCGGCAAATAGCGGCGCTATCGCGCCGTCGCGTCGCGTCGCGGAACGCCGTCGCGGCTGTCGCGCCGCGAATCGCGGCCAAATCGCGTTCAAATCGCGTTCAATCGCAGCAAATCGCGGTGCTCCAGGTTGAAGATGGGTCGGGTCCAAGGAAAATCCCCAAATTGCCCTCAAAATTTCAAAATTAGGTTAAAATTTGAGGGTACTTTTGGGATTTCGCTCTTATAAGTGAAACGGTGCGTTTCACTCGTCTTCTTCAACGCGTTTCTTCTTCTTCTTCTTCTTCTTCTTCTTCAACGCGTTTCCTCTGCAATCTCCGGTGTCGTTCCTTCAGCTCAGCCCCTTCGACCAGAAGTCCAATACCCATGGCCACGGCGCAATCTGACAAGCACCTTCCAGGCTCCGGCGACCACCACCCCTGTTTCTCTTGGGCCTTTGTTCTGTTCTGAGTTGCTCTGTTTTTTATCTTCTATTCCTCTATTTTTCTTTCCTTTCTTTTCCTTATTTATTATTCTGTTCTCAAAAATACTTCTCCAGTTCTTCTCCTCTAGTATTCCTCTCTTCTCTATCACTTCATCATGTTATGAATTTGAATTTTGAAGTTATATTTATCCCTTTTTAGTAATTATATGTATATATTAATTATATAATATTATATGTGAAAAATCAAAATAGCGGTCATCCCGCTATCCGCTATCCCGCTATCCCACTTTTGGGGTCGGCCGCTACGCGCCGCGATCCGGGATTGACTACTATGATAGTTTCTTGTCTTGATTAATTTTCTTTTCTCATTTTCTCTATCTGTCTCTGCTCACTTTTTTCAAACATTAGAAACAAGGGATACACCCACATATGTTCAAAGGTGTAATTGCTGCAAGCGATCCTAAATTTTCATCTGTGCAGCAACAGGTGCGTTGAGCAACTTATTTTTTCCTGAACATGATGATATAAGAATCATTTTTTTGTTTTTTTTTGTTTTGTATGTTCAAGGTTATTTATTTCATTCGCATGAGAGTGTCTCTTGAATATGAAGGGCAATCAGATTTTACTCTTGTATTTACATTATGGGTGGTATAAAAGTAGAATGAGATGAGAGAGAGAGATTTAAGAGAAATCTGAAACTGAATTCTTGTATATTGACAGAATGAATTATTACACAGAAATAGCTCTTATATAGAAGAGCTGAGAAACAAAGCTAACAAGAGAAGCAAGACAAACAACTAACAGAATAGTTTGAACTACTTTTAACTGACTCTAACAGAAATGACAGTTGGTACAGCTATCACAACTAACACACTTCCAGCTGGCTACACTAATTAATTTAGAAGAGAAAATATTACAATTAAAAACAGTATGTCACTATGTCCACGACACTCTAATATTGGGGATTTTTTTTTTTGTTTCTTTACTTAACATTTGGTGCACCATAATTCTTGGTAATCTTGATAGTATTAGTACTTAAGAAGTTTAACATTAATTCAAAATCTTTATCTGGTGACCTGGGCTGTTCAAACTTCAAAATATCTAGGATCTTCAAATTGTCTGACTTATTGAGTTGTATGGCTAATTTGGTGCCTTTCAGAATCTACCAGGTGTTGAGCATTAGATTTAGAATTTTACACTATCACTTCCCTTTCATGCAGCATTTTTAACATAACTAGTTGATTCGTGGAGAAGCATGCATAATATTTCTTCCCCCTCCCTTGATGTTATTTCATATCAACCGCAAGTGAGAGGAATGTAGTTATGGGAGAAAAAAAGGGCAACCCTTGGCTATTAGATGTTGTACAAATATTGAAGAATAAATTACCAGGTCATGTGACCTTTAAGAGACATTTATTTAGTCATGTGTCCAGGATCTAATGGTAGGATTCTCATCCCTCACCTTTCATAATCAACATGTCTCTAGGTGAATTTATAATTTTGGTTCAGCACTTGTCATTTATAAAATGCTGTCTTTAAAATCAAGCAAACAACATTGCTACAAATTTAATTTCATGTCTTCTTTCAGCTCATTCTCTGTCTTATTTCATATTGCTTCAACTTTCTTGTGAGAAGGATCAAATTTTGTATTTTAAAATACATTTGTAGTCATAATACCACTTAGACTAGAAATATTTTGAACAATTATTGATTGATACATACTTGTGATTCATACAATATTTATATCATAGTCCTAGTTAAACTAAAACTAACAAAAGCTCAATAAGATATGGATAATGAACATATCATAACTATCTCAAGATATAACATACCTAAAGTTAGAGTGTATATATAAAGAGTCCAGATTGGACTGTATATATGGTATCCTTGGACTCTCTAAGGATTTAGTGCAGATGTTAACCTGCTGATTCTTGGAGAAAAGAAAGAAGTTTTGATAATTCCAAAAAGAATTCTGTTTGATTAATGACAATCGACTTCCATATGACTGGATAAGAGATACAAAGTTGATTGGTTATCGCACTTTAGCTCCATAAGACCAACAACACAAAATCACAACTCCTGAATTAAATGTTTCAATCATAGGAGCTCTCATGTTGTTTGAGCCATTGATTTGTACTCAATCTCCGTACCTATTCTAGCGACAATACTTTGCATCTTATTTTTCCAAGAGACAAGGTTTCCTCCAATAAAAAAACAATAACCTAAAGTAGATTGCCTATCACTCACACCCCTGTCTCAATTCATAACGTAGTATCTGACTATTTTAGTGTGGCCCTAGTCTTTGTAAACAAGTTCATTCAAGGATTCGAATAATGGCAATGTCAATGACTATCACTTGGCGAATTTAGGAGTTGACTGACAACATTGACTTGAAAGGATATATTAGGTCTGGTCATAGTTACATAATTCAACTTGCCTACTAGTTATTGGATAAGGCTCCCCCTGATTGGGAACAAGCTTGACATTAGGATTTGTTGCAATCAAGAAGATTGGTCTCTTCTAACATAGTTACAAATGAGCAGGGAACACCGTCGTGCAGAACTGAACAAATAGTGCAGTGAATGGATGGTCGGAGGGTGGCACGTGGACCCCACATGTGCATGATGGCGCACACAGAGGGGAAGCTGATCGGGGGACTGTGAGGCATTGGGTGATGTCACTTTGGACTCTAAGCAAAAATGGTCAGCCCCTTGTGGTGGCGGTTGAACGAAAAATCAGGTTTTGGAACCAGAATGCTCTTGTAGCAACTTGAAACTACAAATATTTTGGACAATCAATTGATTGATGCATATTAACTTGTGATGTATAAAGTATTTAAAGATGAGGTTTCCTCGTCCTAGTCAAACTAAAACTAAAAGACCTATAACAATAAGATAAGGATAATGATCCTTACAGAACTATCTTAAGATATAAAACATAACAAATAACATATCTCAACCATACACGTAATTTTCACCAGTTGAAGTTTACCTTCTTTGTCATAAAAGTTCAAAACAGCTTAGTTGGATTTACTTCTATTTTTCAAATAAAATTTAGGCCTTGATATGTTTACTCTGGCTTTTAATATATAAACATAAGGTTTTTTATTCTTCAAAAGTTTTTGCTCCGTATATTGTTCTATTTAAAGTGATCTTACTTTGCTATCTTTTAACTACTTCATTCCAACTTGATATTAGGATACCCTTGAATTTTTTCTACATTTTATTGATCGAGTTAAGCGAGCTAATGCTGGGAAAACTAAACTGGAAGATCCAGCAAGCAGTTTCAAGTTTGGCATTGAAGATATATTTGAGTGTGACGGTATGTTTACACGTAAAAGAAGGCATGCATACGTTCTTTCTCTCAATATCCCTTTGGCTAAAGCAACCAACAAATGTGAGTTCTTAAGTCAACAACCTTAACTTTGAACTGAGATGTCTTTTGGATCTTAAACATATTTGTGTTGTTTGATAAATCTGAGAAGAATTGACATCCTTTGAAAAATTGAAAGCAGATAACCTTGCAAACAAAGACAAAAAGTACGTTCAGATGCTCAGAAATCTTACTATTTCCTTCATATGCTTTTTAAGACTCTGCTTAGCATATTTGTTCTGACAGAGGTGTCGATGAGATTGAGCGTCCAAGGCTAAAGGTGCCTTTAAAAGCTTGCCTTGCGAACTTCCTTGCTCCTGAGGAGGTGCATGATATTTACAATCCTGATTTGAAAACAAAGATGACAGCAAGGAAGTAAGCATTCTGAAGTTTCTAAATACCATGCTTGTTGCTTCATATTAGGAAGAACTTACATAGCTATATAATGAGGTTTCTTTAAAAAATTTGAGAAATTTCATATATTAGTGTTATGGCCATGGTTAGTGGATGACAATTACATTTGATCATAGGGAGTTAGTTATAGGGTTGACAACTTTTGATGTGGTCCACATTACACTATTAATAGCATATAATAATTTTTAATTGACGATCTTGAATCAATGGCTACTAAGGCGATGTACCACTTACTTTGCCAAGCTAGTATAGTTATAAACTCGTATTCTCATTATTAGAGCATTCAAAAATTATTTTGATGCTGAAACATCGATTATTCTGCAGGACTTCACGTCTGACTTCATATCCTAAATACCTGATGTTATATATACGAAGATTTTTTACGGAAGTAGCATATGATCCCAAAAAGCTAGGTACGCTTTGTCTTAATGTGCCTATTTACATGGAAAAGTACTATTTTAATCTATGTAAACTGCTAAGCATTTGTCTTCTTTCAGATATACATATTGATGTTCCTGATATCATAAATATTGATGCTCTCCGCAAATGACTGATATTTATGATATCAGGAACATCAATATGTATATCTGAAAGAAGACAAATGCTTAGCAGTTTACATAGATTAAAATAGTACTTTTCCATGTAAATAGGCACATTAAGACAAAGCGTACCTAGCTTTTTGGGATCATATGCTACTTCCGTAAAAAATCTTCACATATGTAACATCAGGTATTTAGGATATGAAGTCAGACGTGAAGTCCTGCAGAATAATTGGTGTTTCAGCATCAAAATGATTTTTGAATGCTCTAATAATGAGAATACGAGTTTATAACTATACTAGCTTGACAAAGTAAGTAGTCCACCGCCTTAGTAGCCATTGATTCATGATCGTCAATTAAAAATTATTATATGCTATTAATAGAGTAATGTGGACCACATCAAAAGTTGTCAACCATATAACTAACTCCCTATGATCAAATGTAATTGTCATCCACTAACCATGGACATAACACTAATATATGAAATTTCTCAAATTTTTTAAAGAAACCTCATTATATAGCTATGTAAGTTCTTCCTAATATGAAGCAACAAGCATGGTATTTAGAAACTTCAGAATGCTTACTTCCTTGCTGTCATCTTTGTTTTCAAATCAGGATTGTAAATATCATGCACCTCCTCAGGAGCAAGGAAGTTCGCAAGGCAAGCTTTTAAAGGCACCCTTAGCCTTGGACGCTCAATCTCATCGACACCTCTGTCAGAACAAATATGCTAAGCAGAGTCTTAAAAAGCATATGAAGGAAATAGTAAGATTTCTGAGCATCTGAACGTACTTTTTGTCTTTGTTCGCAAGGTTATTTGCTTTCAATTTTTCAAAGGATGTCAATTCTTATCAGATTTATCAAACAACACAAATATGTTGAAGATCCAAAAGACTTCTCAGTTAAGGCTGTTGACTTAAGAACTCACCTTTGTTGATTGCTTTAGGCAAAGGGCTATTGAGAAAGAACGTATGCATGCCTTCTTTTACGTGTAAACATACCGTCACACTCAAATATATCTTCCAGTTTAGTTTTCCCATTATTAGCTCGCTTAACTCGATCAAGAAAATGTAGAAAAAATTCAAGAGCATCCTAATATCAAGTTGGAATGAAGTAGGATAGCAAAGTAAGATCACTTTAAATAGAACAATATACGCACCAAAAACTTTTGAAGAATAAAAAACCTTATGTTTATTTATTAAAAGCCAGAGTAAACATATCAAGGCCTAAATTTTATTTGAAAAATAGAAGTAAATCCAACTAAGCTGTTTTGAACTTTTATGACAAAGAAGGTAAGGTGAAAATTACGTGTATGGTTGAGATATGTTATTTGTTATGTTTTATATCTTAAGATAGTTCTATAAGGATCCTTATCTTATTGTTATAGGTCTTTTAGTTTGACTAGGACGAGGAAACCTCATCTATAAATACGGTTATGCATACAACTTTGTTCAGGTTTAAATAAAATATGTATAGAGTAAACATTTTCATGAGAAGATAGAGTTATGTGAAAATAAATCATTAATAGAAAAATAAATTTTATATTATTAATTTTAGTATTTTTTCATAATTTTAAGAGTGTATATTTATGTGTATTACTATAATAATTTGATAGTGAGAATAGTACGGGGACTAAAAAAATTAATATATATATATATACTATTAATTTATTTATGCTAACATATTAAAGTTATGAGGTCTCACGGGAAGGAACATTTTACATAAAAATTTGTTCCGGTTTAAATGAAATAAAATTCATTTTTATATAATTAACTGTATTTTTAATAATTTTTAAAATAATTTCAACAATAATTATATATATATGTATTGTTCCATTTATAGAACACGAACAATATCCTCCGTGCAACCCACGGGTATATATTTTGGCAAACAAAACAAAGTTATACCTCACATGTGCAAAATTGAAGATTTTGGCCAATTAATTCATGTATTTTTCGAAAAGTTTTATATGGTACAATACACTAGAATTTATATTTTTTTAAATATTTATATCCTTTTATTATGATTGTTCTTTCAATCTCAAGATCTTGTTGTGAATAACCATTGGGACCTTGACAAGACCTTTACGATCATTCCAGCTTCGATAGCATGTTTGAGGCTATTACGTTGCGGCTTGCTCCTTCTAGGAGTGATGGGTGGACGTGGAATGATAGTGACTCCGAGAATTATACAGTGCATGAGGCTTACTCGTGGCTCCACCTCCAGCACCAATCTCCTGCCTCTCATCACAACTGGTCTTGGGTTTGAAAACTTCCGGTGCCAGAGAAAGTTAGTATGTTGGTGTGGCTTTGTCTTCATGAGGCTCTCCCTGGGAACATGAAACATTTTAAGAGTCACTTGGCCGGAGCGGAAACTTGCTCGAGGCGTGCTGCGCCGTGCGAGGATGGTATGCACGTGTTGAGGGACTGCCCACCCTCTCGTGCTCTCTGGAACAAGATGGGTGCTTGGGCTTGGCCGGGTTTTGGCTCCCTGGATATGTCGCCTTGGATTGCTCGACATGTTAAGGGCTCCAATGGCCAATGTTTTCTCGTTGGCCTATGGGGCATTTAGAAGTGGTGATGCACCACAATTCTGGATACGATACCTTGGACGGAGGATGTAGCTTGGCAGAAAATATGCCATGAACATGACGTCTTCATCCGCGCTAAACAACCTGCGGACTTTGATGATGATGTGCAGAACAGGATGAGCATGGGTTGGAGGAAGCCTTCCGCATACTTTGTCAAGCTTAACATAGATGGCAGCTATCGGGAGGACGTGGAAGCTATGAGAGGTGGTGGAGTTTTTCATAACACAGTCGGTGAGTGGATCGGTGGGTTTACGTCCCGGGTTGAGCATGGCAGCCCCTTCAATGCAGAAACCTTAGCTCTTCGTGACGGGTTGAGGTTGGCCTGGGAACGAGGATTTCGTAAGCTCATTTGTGAATCAGATAGTTTGGAAGTAGTTAATGCAGTTAAACATGGAGGCAATTTTGATATGCATATTCATGGCCGGGTCTTGAACGATATTCATGTGCTCTTGCTGAAGAATCGGCGTGTTGAGCTTGGTTGGGTAGCTCGTGAGGAGAATATGGTTGTCGACTGGCTTGCTAAGCCAGGCTCGCGCCTTCCCACTTCTGGTATCCATGTGGTTGAGGCCGCTCACCCTGGATTTGGGCTCCTTCTCTTGAAGGATTCCCTTGGTGTTGCTTAGTTTCTCTTTTCTTTGTTGTCATTTTCCGATGTATCAAAAAAATCTTCCTATTTTAAATTTTCTATAATTAAAATATGGCTTAAATGCATTTGTTGCCCCTGATGTATCGTCAATGTGCAAAAGACAACCCGACTCTTTTTTTGTCTATGTTTGTACCCTCAATGTTTTGAGAAAGTATAGCGAATGCCCCTCCGTCAGATTGACGTTAAAAAAATAACGGAGGGGATGACGTGGCTTTTCTTTTTTATTTTTCTTTTATTTCCGCATATGTCACGTCATTAAATGAAAATAAAAACTTAGAAAATGGGGTGGAGAGGTTTGAACCCAGGACCTTTTAGTGGCAAAACACACACATTACCGGTTAAGCTACATGAATAATTGTTATATTTGACCACATGATTTTATTTATTTCATATATCTTCTTCATCTTCTTCCCTCATCATATCCTTTTCTCCTTCCTTCTCCCTCTCACCACCACCCACCACTCTACCCAGAACCCTCCCCCTCAACCACACTATCCAGAATTGGAGCAAAATAAATCAAACACTAAAAGGTCCTAGGTTCATGGAGCATTTTGTTAAACATATCCTCAAGCCATCACACTTGGCATACATTTCATTTCAACAATGGCAGTGCAAGAATTGTATTACTCTGAATCCACCTACTTTTAATTTGTGACCACTGACCACTCACTAGGCCTAGCAAGTAGCAACTTATGAACTCACTCCTTGTTTTGCATTTTGCTAACAGAGAGAAACAAATAAGTCCAATTCAATTGTTGAAACCAGTTGAAAAAGTAATAGCATTGTTGGATCCAATTCAAGCATAACTCAGTACTAATAGACAGGATATTCTCATTCTCATACTATACAAGAATCATCAGTGCTTACAGAACTAATCTTGGCGCACCCACGCGAACTCCTGGCGCATACGATGGTTGGGTGCGGCTGCGAAATGCGTAGTAAGGTGGGATTCTGGATGCGAGAATTGATGGTGATTTGAGAGATTGGGAATGGAAGAGGGTGATCGGAAATCAAAAGGAGTAACTGGGTTATGCAAGTGTAGGGTTTCAGTGATTCTGGGTAGTGTGGTTGAGGGGGAGGGTTCTGGGTAGAGTGGTGGGTGGTGGTGAGAGGGAGAAGGAAGAAGAAGAGGATATGATGAGGGGAAGAAGATGAAGAAGATATATGAAATAAATAAAATTCTGTTGTCAAATATAACAAACTTCATGTAGCTTAACTGGTAATGTGTGTATTTTGCCACAAAAAGGTCCTGGGTTCAAACCTCTCCACCCCACTTTTTAAGTTTTTCGATGTATCAAATACAACAGGTAAAAAATACTAGTAAGCATTCAATTCCGTTTGCAATCAAAAGCTATTCTAAGGTCGGGGCATCCGTCCAATTCTTCTGGTTGATCATGTAACAATGGGCAACTAAGTGCGTGTCTAGAAAGAAGAGGTAGATGGACCCAAAAAAAAGAGGTAGAACTGCTCATGAAGTAGAAACGCATCAAAGTGATGCTATATATAGTAGCTTTTGTGCAATCACACAATTTTTAACTGGAAAAAAAAATGAACGTAATGTACTGCCCTTCTTGAAGATATGTGGATGTTTGTATCAGGTTTGAAAATATAATAGTTCATGATGAATTATTTTCACCAAGGAAATTCTCAACCAACGAAAACTATCTATTAGTAAAAAGTTTGCAGAACAATTTGTGACAACTTTCCACTCGCAAAATGGAAACTGGTTTTGGACATATAAAAAGGTAATAACATTCACTAAAAACTAATCTTTGTTACTTCCATTATCATGTGTTTTCCTAAACATACAATTTCCTTGAACATGAAAGAAAAGTTTGTTCCAAAATGATTCAGGACTAGTGAACCCAGAAAAAGTGATTCAACACCAGTTGATATATTCATTCACCTTTCAACTTTTACAACGTATCTTCCCTTCAATCTAGTCTCTCGTAGAAATATAGATAGCCCATTTCCTTTGGAGGACTTGTCGAATCACCAACCTTTTCGTCATCCAAGATCACCCATTGACCTTCTTTAAAAACGTGAGCAACAAACTTCTGACCACAATGCGTTTCCCTATGGCTAACAATTCCAATAAGTTGATATCCTGAAGGAATACAAAATGTAAAAATAAATAGATAAATAAATAAATATCAGATTGTGAAAATAATAAAAATAACATGACCAAACAATTTGTCACAACTTCCCTCTCCCAAAAAGTTGGCATAAAAGTATTGTTTTATGCATAAGCGTTGAAACTAGAGCTTTACACTTCTATTATAGCTTACAATCGTGCATTATTTAACATGAGGCGAATCATATGGTTGATGTCAGTTTAAGTATTTATATACTAGGGAGACAATGTTACCACATACAATAACATTAAAGGAAAAATGGAAGTACAAAAACATCAGACTAGCAATATCAAACTTCAGGTGTGTGGTGAAAGGGGACAGAAATAAATGATCATGATTCATGCAAAATACCATCATTTCCTTTCAAACATATAATCAACAAGGTACACAAAACGAAGTAAAAGCAACTTACTCCCTCCTCCATCAGGTAGACTGTCATCATTGTGAATTGTGGAGCATTTGATGAGGTAGCATCCATACTGGAGACTGCATCAGGATTGCTCAATATCCAATATGTTGCTTTGTCAATGTCACCACCCTACAAGAACAGAACAAAAATTTCCATTCAGAAAATACATTCCTGCATAATTTGTCCTAAACCTCCTTCAGTAACAAGGTATAAAGGGGGAAAATATACAAGGAGAAAATTACCGATGCCTTCAGTGCCTTTCTAGAAATCTCTTCTTGAAATCCAAATGAAATTAGAGAATCAACTTTTGATTGGTCAACATTTGTCAAAGTTTCAGAGCCATGGCTTTCAAAAATAGGAGTGTCAATATCTATGTAAAACAAAGTTATCCAGCATTATGTCATGTACTAAAGAGGCGCCTTGCAAAATGATTAAGAAAACCCAACTTCAAATACCTGGATCATCCATGTGAGACAGTAACCAATTCATTGCCTCTCCGACTCCAACATTTGATGTATTTATAGCAGCTTTCTGACAATGGAGATGATTAAAGCCCATGGAAACAAGCTGTGAGACAATTGATTCATTTGAATCTTCCTCAAAGGGTGCTGCTGATCCAGACGATAACATCAAGAGATTAAAACATAACTCAAGTTAAACCAGTAATTAGATTATTTAGCTGAAACAGGTACAGGTTTATATGTCAATAAGAGTTACAGAGCTCATATGAGAAGCGAGATTTGCTAGTGAGAAATTTTCTAGTTAACTAAGGTAATTAGCATAATCAGATTCATCACGTGCATTTATTTAATATAAAGTTACTGCTCAAGTGGCATAATTTTTAATTTATCTTAAGACATCAACTTCAATTGAAAGCAAATTAGATAAGACAGTATTAAAAAGCTTACTTAGCTGGACCTCGCCGAAAAGCATATGTGGAATCATAAGCAATGGAAAATGATATTATTAATATGGCTTAATTGCAACTTTGGTCCCCGACGTTTATCAATACCACGATTTTGGTCCCCCACCTAATTTAATTACATTGATGGTCCCGACGTTGTAGGCCGTGTGCAACGTTAGTCCTACCGTTTATTTCTTAATGGAGGAGGCTTACGTGGACGTCCAATTGGAGAGATAAAGGAGGTATAAGAAGAGAGGGAAGCACGTGAGTATCACGTGACCCTTATCTGAACCCATTATACCCAAACCCTGACCTCCCTAGAACGAAGAAGGTAACACGATTTAGATTCCTAGGGTTTCAGATTTGGATATAATGGGTTTATATAAGGTTCACGTGAGTTCATGTGATACTCACGTGCTTCCCTCTCTCCTCAGATCTCCTTTTTCTCTCCAACTAGACGTCCACGTAAGCCTCCTTCATTAAGAAATAAACGGTAGGACTAACGTTGCACACGTCCTACAACGTTGGGGACCATCCATGTAATTAAATTAGGTGGGGGACCAAAATCGTGGCATTGGTAAACGTCGGGGACCAAAGTTACAATTAAGCCTATTAATATAAGATCTTAAGTCGCCATTCACCAAATTTACAAACTTGATCTCTTGACATCAAAATCCACTTATGATTTTATGAAATAGCATTGTCACACTTGAAAAGAAAGGTAACACGTGGGCATGATAGCAAAGCTTAGCTTTGATATGTTATTGATTTCTATGAAACAACATTGCTTTTCTCTATTTGAATTTTGTTAAAAAATATAACATGAAACCATTTATTAGACTTCACCCAAACAACTTCTTTTGGGATAGCTGTGTCATGAGACTTATCGCAAAAGCTTAAGCTATGAGGTGAAGACACATGATTGATTTTACATTTACTTTTAACACGCCCTCACGCAATATACCTTAAGCGTGGACAATACCCAAGACTACCGACCTTGTGGTAAAAACCAATTTTCTTATTATAATAATGGGGGTTACAAGAACCAAACTCAAAACCACTTGACCATAGTGGCTCTATTACCATGTCATAAACCAAATATCTCAAAAGATTAAACTAGTGGTGAAAGCACATGAATGATTTTATATTACATTTCTAACACGGTGATTCAAGACATAGCAAACCAAGTGGTTTAAGGTTCAGCCTTTGATATCCCATTATTCTAATAAAAAAATGAATTCAAACATATGGTAGTTGGGTTTTTGCATTTTCACACGAGCCAATTGGTATTCAGTGACAAAGCTTGCACCAGGACTGCTGATTATTAAGGCCAATGGGATCTTGGGTAAGGGGGCATTTTAGAAATATAATATAAACTATTTGTGTCTTCGCCCAACAACTTAAACTTTTGGGATAGTTGTTTCATAACAAAATCTCTATATGATATCACCTGAACAGAAAACGCTTCACATACCTCCATCAGGTAACAGCTCTTCCCCAGTCTAATGACCTAAACTCCGCATATGACTGATATCTATGATATTGGGAACATCAATATATACATCTGAAGGAAGAAAAAACCTTAGCACTGTACATAGATCAAAAAAATTAAAATTAGTACTTTGCGACGTAAATAGGCACTTTAAGATAAAACGTACCAAGCTTTTTGGGTACCCATGCTCCCTCCATGACAAATCTCTGCATATGTAACCCCAGGTAATCAGGAAATGAAGTCAGACCTGCAGTCCTGCAGAATAAATGGTTTTCAGAATCAAAATGATTTTTGAATGCTCTAGTAATAAGAACACGAGTTTATAACTATACTAGCTTGGCAAAGTAACATAATCAAATGTATTAGTCATCCACTAACCAAAGACATAACATTAATATAAAATTTATAAAGAAAATAAGGAAAACGGAAAACCCAATGATATAGCTAATGTAAATTCTGCCCAATAAGAAGCAACAAGCATGGGATTTAGAAACTTCATGCAGTTCTTACTTCAGTGCTGTCGTCTTTGTTTTTAGAGCAGTGCTGTAAAAATCATGTATCTCCTCAGGAGCAGAGAAGTTTGCAAGGCAAGCTTCTAAAGGCACCCATGGACGCACAATCTCATCACCACCACTGCCAGAATAAATATACTAAGCAGAGTCTAAAAAAACATATTAAAGAAATAGTAAGATTTCTGACCATCTGAACTTACATTTCCTTTCCCGCTGCAAGTTTCTCTGCTTTCAGTTTTTGAAAGGATGCTAATTCTCCTGAGATTTATCAAACAATACAAATATGAGATTTAAGATCACAAAGACACGTCAGTTCTCAGTTAAGGTGGTTGACTTACGAACTCACCTTTATTAGTTGCTTCAAGAAAAGGGATATTGAGAGAAAGAATGTAATCCCTTCTTTTATTATATGTAACTTTTCCAGATGAACACAAAATTCTATCCTCAATACCAAACTTGAAACTCCTAGCCGAATCCAGTTCAGTTTTCCCAGCATTAGCTTGTCCAACTTTGTCAACAAAATGTAGGAAAAATTCCAAAGCATCCTAACATCAAATTGGAACGAAGCAGTCAAAAGATAGCAAAGTAAGATCACCTTAAAGTGGATAATATACATGGCAGAAACTTTTGAAGAATAAAAAGCTTATGTTTATTTGTAAGCTATGTAACGTTTTATTAAAATCCAGAATAAACAAGGCCTAAATTTTATATGAAAGAAAAAAGTAAGTCCAACTAAGCTGTTTTAAACATGTATGACTCAGAAGATAAACTTCAAATGGTGAAAATTAAGAGTATTGTTGAAATATCTTATTTGTTATACTTTATATCTTGAGATAGTTCTGATAGGACCATTATCTTTATCTTGTTATAGTTGTTTTAGTTTTAGATTGACTAGACCTGCGATATAAATGTGGTATGAATCACTAGTTAGTATGTATCAATCAATCAATAATCGTTTAAAATGTTTCTAGTTAAGTAGTATTATGACAAACCACAGAGGAGGTCAATGCAATGTCCCTAATTAAAGTTGATTAATATCTGGTTAAATAATATATGAGAAGTCAGTGCAATTTGTCCAATTAAATTTGCAGCAATGCTGATTGCTTGATTTTAAAAACAGCATTTTATAAATGTCACAAGTGCTGAACCAAAATTTGAAATTCAGAGACATGTAGATTATGAAAGGTAAGAGATGCAAATTCTATTAATTAGTATAAGAGTATATACTATGTAATGTAATAAATATAACTAAAGTTAGTTAGTTAAGTGTGTTAACAGTAGAGCTTCTCCTAGAAGCTACTGGTCCAAGTCTATATAAAGACTCAATGTGCTATGTGATTGATAGGTTGAATAACAGATTCCATATTCAGTTACAACTTGCTTTTCTGTTTCGTTAGTTAAACTAGTAATTAGATGCTGAAGACATGGCTAAATAAAATGAACGCTTAAAGGTTCCCAGATTTCATTTTTTGTACAACGTCTAAAAGCAAAGACTTGCGCCCCCTTTTCCTCCCAAAGCTAATTAACACTCTTTTCACTTGCAGTTGATATGCAATAACATGAAGGGAGGGGGAAGAGATATTATTGCATGGTGACTTAATGAGTTTCACTCCCAATTAACTAGTTACGTTAAAAATGCAGCATGAAAGGGAAATGATGGTGTAAATTTCTAAATCTAATGGTCAGCACCTGGAAGATTCTAAAAAGGGACCAAATCAGAAGTCAGACAGCTTATCAAATATATATATATATATATGTCAGACATTTTCAATATCCTGAACAGCCTCGGTTTTCGGATAAATATTTTGAATTAATGTTAAATTTCTTAAGTACTATCAAGATTACCAAGAATTGTGGTACACCAAATGTTGAGTAAAGAAATTAAATATAATGAAATAAATACGAAGTTCTAAGTAAACACATACATTTCACTTATGCACAAGTTTCCTCTTCAAATGAAATAAATAAATAATTTTGAACATATTAATTCTTGTTCAGGAAAAAAGAAGTTGTTAAGCATACCTGTTGCCGCAGAGATGAAAATGCAGGATGACTTGCAGCAATTGCAACTTTGAATATAAGTAGGCGTATGCGTTGTTGTTTCTAATGTTGAAAAGAAAATTCGTCAAGACAAGAAACTATAGCATGGAAAAGGATATTGAGGAACATTCAATAACATGAACCAATCATTTTCAGTCGAGACTTCAACCCAAAAGCCATAGCAATCAAGGTCAAAAGATTTTCTACAATTCAGAAATTAGTTGATACTTGATTGAACCATCCTGTGTCAACTATAATATGCCGTGTATCTGGGTTGAAGTCTCAACTGGATTGACAAATTAACAGATCCGGTATATCCAGGTCAAAAAAATGGATCTACATCTTGTCCACTTTCTTGGATTTTCGATTCAAATCGAAATTCGTATTTTGGTCAAGTTCTCTTTCAGCAGTCATCATTTCAGTCTGACTATAAGAAAGCAGGTCACTCAAAATTAAGCGTGACTTGATATTTAATTTACAGTAAGTACACTCTTAAACTATGCTTGTTAGAGGAACAACACAGAAGTTAATTCTCAAACAACTGAATCTTATAACCCTCAGAAGCTAGTTTTATTTAAGCTATCCATCAAAGGAAAGTATCAGATTACAAGCAATATATATAATATGACCAGTCATCAGAAACCTCAAACTCTGAGATGTTACTAATTTGATTTTTGTTGTTTGCATGTGATATAGCATATAGTGAAATGAAGACACAAAAAAAACCAAAGACCAATTTCATATGCATCATGTATCCTACAATCAGATATATGCTCTAGACAACTCCAATAGCAAGAGCTTGACATAAGAGACATGCAATCCTGCAACAGCGTCGTGATCCCTCTTAATTGGAAGAGATGAAAGAGTCTGAAAATATTTCATTAATCTACATTTTAGAAGTGGGCTTTTAAGGCCCCAAACCCACAAACTAACTACTATACATTAACACTCCCCCTCAAACTAGAGCATAAAGGTCATAAGCACCCAGCTTGTTACAAATGAAATCAATACGGACCCCTAAGGGACTTCGTGAGAATGTCAGCTAGCTGATCTTTACTACTAATGTAGCTGGTGATGATACATCCAGAAAGCACTTCTTCTCTAATAAAATGGCAATCCACTTCAATGCATTTGGTTCTATGTTAGGATCCAAGAGAAACCTCCACTATAGAAGGTGTATTCTAGAGGACACTTGTGCACTTGACTCTGTTTGGCGCCTTCAATGGGATCCTAGAGGAGCAGTTTTGTCTACTATGTTAGCTTCCAACCTTGAGGACAGGATTGATTTTTGGAGGGGAGTATTCTAGAAGGGACCATAAAGATAAGGGGAAGGCAACATATTATTAAGTATTTATTAGTGATGAAGTTTATATTTCTTATAGATTAAGTTTCTTAGTGATTAAGTTTATTTTTCTTAGTGAATAAGTATTTTTTAGTGGAGAAGATCATTATAAATAGGTATTGCCATCAGGGTTAGAGGGAAGTTTTTGAGTAGTGATTTGTAAGGGTTTTCTCTTGGAGAGGTTAAGCCTCTTGTTCAGTTTTTAATATTAAAAAAACCAAAAATATAACTATTTCCTCTATTTCATGATAAACTGGGTCGGAGACAATGTGAAGAGCAACCTGATTATCACAAAACAACTCCATTTGTGAGATTTCTATAAATTTTTAGTTCTTGAGTTAGTTGCTTAACCCATACGAGCTCACATGCCATGACTCTATTATACCTTAACACAGATATAGGGTACTCGATCTAGCCACAACCTCTTGCTTCTTACTTTTCCACGAAACCAGATTACCTCCAACAAGAACACAATACCCTGAGGTAGAACGTCTATCAGAAGGAGATCCAGCCCAATCAGCATCTGAATAACCAATCACCCGAGCATGACCTTTATTCTCATATAATAGACAATGAAGAAGATTTCTTGACACCGTTGTCATTTTTGTATGAGTTTTCAGAACCACTCACTGAGAGTTTGAAGACATTAGGGCGGCTGAGACTATTCAAAATAAAAGATTCTGATGTTCCAGACAATGTTCTGAATATATTGGGCAGCAATTGTAAATTGCTGATGGAGCTTGCGCTGTACCGCTGCAGAGAGTTCACTGAAGGTGGAGTCATGGGCCTGATATCTGGCTGTCAACATCTGGAGAGGCTGGATTTGAGTGATTGTCAAAACGTTAATGATCAAACCATCATTGCCATAGCAATGGTCCGTTGCCTGGTCTCTCTTAATTTAAAAGCTTGCGACAAGGTAACCAATATTGGTCTTAAAGAGCTTATACCAAGTTGCTTGCTCCTTGAAGAGCTTGATCTTACTAGTTGTGGTATGGTGGATGACTTAGGTAATTGCTTATGGTTCTGATTAATCAATTCCCAATATTTTATCTTCTTGCAGTTCAATCTGTATATATATTGTGTTCAAAATTGCTTATGGTTCTGATTAATCAATCTTCAATTTTTTTTTATCTTCTTGCAGCACTTGAATATGTATCAAAGTGTTCCCACATCGTAAGATTGAAGTTAGGAAAATGCAAACACATATCAGATAATGGGTTGGCACTACAAAAAAAACGCTATTTAGTGGGGTTTTTTTTGCATTTAGCGGGGGTTTTCAACCCCCGCGAGTTACTTAGCGGGGGTTTTGAAAAATCCCGAAGTTACACTCCCCACAAATTATTAGCGGGATTTTTTAGCAAACCCTGGTACCTGCATATGGATTTAGCGGGGGTTTTTAGCGGGGGTTTTAAACCTCCCTTATCCGCAAGCTTTTTTTTAACGGGGGTTTTCAACCTCCCTTAGTTGCAAGAGATTATTTATAGTTTTAAACCTCCCTTAAACCTTCCTTGGCTACTAGAGGTTATTCTAGGAACATTTTTAACCTCATTTAATTGTTGAATACACAGTTATTGAATATTTAAATGCACATAATATGAATTAATAAAGCTCTATTGCAAATAACTAATGTAATGTGATATAGTTTAAAGATTCAAATCCAAACAAACATCCATAGTGAGAAACTTAAGTTGCAATATCCAAAATACAAAACACTAAATAAAATAGCACTACATGTTGCTAGCATTGTATGATCCGCTTTCATCCGAATGTATGTCGGATGTACTTTCAATATCATTTACCTGAAATAATAAATTCAAATATTTAGTAGATGATAAAAATACTTATAAGAAGAGTGATAAAAAGAAATACACTAATTAGCATTACATATAAGACAACAAGACACTCTAACAAGTTTTACAAAAGTTCATGCTTAACTGCTTATACTTAACCTGCATAAATATGTTGTGTTCCTAGGCATATGAGGCTGTGTGAGCATACATCTCATTTTCAATTTTGCTGCTAATTCACAAGAACAACAAGCTTACATAAACCAGCTTCAGTTTCTTAACCTTTGATATTGGTCCTTCTGAAATATGTCACAGTCCCTTCTAAGGTTTTCCAGGTCCTCAGGCAACAAAGACTTGATTGTTCCACTCATTAGCTAAAGTCTTAATACACAGTTACCATTGGTCATCTACAATATCTAAATCATAACATGCTTAATCTGTCTCTACATGATTTGATTGATCTTTTGGGTTAATTTAAATTCAGCAAAATAAAATGATGGAACCAATCACTGACAGTTACCATTCAGACACAAACCAACAACAAAAAATCAGTTATTGATTTCTATTCTAACTAATGAAAAACTCCTTAAATGTACTTACTTATAGCACAATGTTTCTAGTTTCTACAATTGATTATGAAGAAAGATAAGCTGATTAAACATGCAGATTAATGTTAATTTTGAGAAAAAAGAAGCATTTAAATGCCAAAAGTCACTCACTATCCTGAACAACCGCAAATTAGTGGTTGTTTGGAAATTCAGAATTGGCTCTGGACTGGACCCCACCCTGTTGTGTCAAAACAGAAGTAGAGAAAAAGATAAGGCGTCACGAGAGAGAGAGAGAGAGAGAGAGAGAGAGAGAGAGAGAGAGAGAGAGAGAGAGGGAGGGAGGGAGAAAGGGATAGGACATTAGATGAAAAGAAGTTAGTTTCATGCACAAAAGAGAATTTTGACAGACTTCTGATATGTATTACTAGTTGTAATTTTGACAGACTTCTCAGTGCTAATCCATTCAAACAAGCATGCCAAACTAAAATCATAAATAAAGCTTAAGAATTTAAAATCACATACATGTGATTCAGGAGCAAAGAATTGAGCCATTTCTTCAGGGATCTTAAAATAGCTGATATAAAATGTGGGATTTATATTGTATGAAGAAAGTGAAACTTCTCATACAAAAACTGTCATTTTGATTCATCCAAGATATACATTGTTGTTAAACAGCATAAAAAGGAGATAATCAAACAGCATGTTACATTCTCACAGTGTAAAATGGGGAAACCAAAAGCTACAAACATATAGGACACTAAGATGAACAGTAAGGGAGACAAGACAAACATAGGAGCAGGACTTTTCTTTAAACACACAGACTTGAATGCGATGCATTTCTGTTAAAATAATAGGAGTGACTCAGATCCTTGGGTGAAATTAATTTCTATGAGCTCTCCTCTAAAGTCTTGGAAGAATCCTTATGACTGCTGGAAATTAATGTAGAATGAAAGAGACATGAAATATAACTTTTTTCATTTGGGGGTATTTGTGTTGGGGGTTGGGAGGATCAACAAGTTTAAGATGCCTTGGAGCCAACAAGGCAGGAGAAGATAGCTAGAAGATTCAATATCATTTGTTTTCTCTTTGACTTTTGTTGCATTATATTCTCTTATTCCCCTTGCTATCTGATCTTGCATATCTCAATATGTATTTTCATTCATGATATGCTTTTAATGATATGTAATAGTGAAGCGAACAGCACAATTAAAGGACAAGTTACTCAAACAAAATCATGATATGTTGGATTATAAAAAGCAAGAAAATATAAAAAGCACCAATGATTCAAAGCACAGGAAGATAAAGAAACAGCCATCAGCAATGCTGTCAAACAAACAATGACCAATATATAAAACTCTGCACATCAGCACATTCAAAGCACATTCAACAAAACAACAAAATTCACTCTCAGCAACCACAATGTAACATTAATTTATGCTTTTACACTTAAGATCAATGATTCAAATCACTTGTTCAACGCCAAATCTGAATTTTATCTAAGAAGCTATCCAAAGATACAACTCTGCACATCATCATATTCAAAACACATTCAACACAACAACAAAAATTCACTCTCAGCAATAGCATCCACCATATAACATTCGAATTGCAGTCACGGTCAAGTCACAAACTGAGATAGTAAACATTCATGAAAAAATATTACCAATGTGGCCATAATTATGATCACTAAGACCTCAAAATTCTCTACCTATCCTAGAGGATCAACATGAAAAAAATAACAATAAAGAAATAAGTCAAAGCTTCTTCCTCACTTGGCCAATTAAAGGATATCCAATTGGGCAAAGGGAGAATTACTTCTAAACAAAGTATCAACAACCTTAAATTGATCAACAGTACAAAAAAATAGCTAGATAAGCACTTTCCACCCTCCTGTTCTTTTAATTGATTCTTTGACAACAAAATGAAGGCAATGGTTCTGCAACACATCGTATTAACTCCTCACATGACCCTTGTTAACCTTCTACGCCTTGACATGACAAGAAATCAGAGAAACAGATCCTGTATATCTCATAAGTATCCTTCCAAGAGCATCCCTCAACTACATATAGAATATCTGGAGTTTCACATCTGCATAACGATCAATTCTACTATACACAAAAACCTGTTCAAGTGCACACTTAATCAACAAACCCAAGAGGAACAAACTCCTCAAACCAGTAACAACTACCCACTTAATCTGACTTGCAAACCAGACCCAATTTCCCAAATCAACTAATGAAAACCTAATTTAGAAATCTGAATAGGTTAATTAAGAAAAAATCGGTACCAGAGAATGCAACATGCGACAGAGTAGAAGTTGTTGAGTCTCTGAGCGATGGATCCATGAGAAAATGGCAGAGAGAACTGCGAATGAAGAAGAACAAACCGTTAGTCAGCTTTTGAAGCAAAGAAAAGCAAAGGTGAAAAAGAGATCAAATCGGTGGAAAACAAGGTCATACCGACGGTGGAGGAGACTGTTGCTACGGCGGTGTGCGGTGGTTGAAATCTGTGGAGGTTGAAATCGGTGGAAATCAAGTTGCAATCGGTGGAAATCGGTGGAAAACGAGATCAATAGGTTCAAAACGAGAACAAATCGCTTAAAATCGTGAGCTTCCATGGCGAACGAGAACGAGAACGAGAACGAGACTGAGAAGTGAGAGTTCTGAGAGTGAGAGTGCGAGAGTGAGAGGGTTAATGAATAAAAAAATTGCGGGGGTTATTAAAACCCCCCTTAACTATTAAAAATTACCCACATTTACGGAGGTTATCAAAATCCCCGCTAAATAACCCCCACTAAATAGCGTTTTTTTTGTAGTGTGGCACACATTGCTCGTAACTGCCCAAAACTGACTGATCTTGATCTCTCTGGGTATTAACTTTAGAGTAAAGATAGTTGATTGAAAACTACAGATAATGAGGAAAATCTATACGATTCATTCTGTTTCTTTTATTACAGTTGCGTAGGTATTGGAGATGATGGGCTACAAGTCATCACAGATGGATGCAGGAAGTTGACTAATCTTAATTTGTCATTCTGTAAAAGAATAACAGACAAAGGGATGGAGCATGTCAGCCATCTAGCCAATTTATATTATCTAGATTTGTGTGGCCTTTCAAGTATCACACACATGGGCATCAAATCAGTTGCAATGGGGTGCAAGAGGTTGACTGTTTTAAGCTTGAAGCATTGTAATAATATTGATGATTCAGGCTTCTCTTTCCTGGCTTTTTGTGCACGAACCCTGCGGAAGGTCAGTGATCCCCTTCCTCATATGTGTTTGTTATCTCACTTCTCTTTCCATTATTTTGATACTTTACCCCTTCAATTTTGATTTTTGTTTGTGTTCTTGTGCATTGCTGTCTCACATTTAATATCTTCTAACCTTGAAATGAAGAAGAATATGCTCACAAAAGCTCTTTCCCCCTGTAAAAAACTATAATTTTGGAAACTTCCAGATAAATTTGAGCTACTGTGACAAGCTGTCAGACAAGGGGCTATTGGATCTTATGAGCAACCTGAAACACCTCCAGCACATCAAGTTGGTGCAAGTTCGTGGTGTCTCTTTCACAGGTTTGAAGAATTTACTTATAGTTTGCTGCGGACAGCCTAAGAAGGTTCAAATGGGACAGGACCTCAACCGATCCAAAGAATGGAAGGCTCAACTTGACGATGATCGCAAACGGAAACTTAGAGAAGGAGGGTTCAAACGGAATAGGTGTGATGATGATGATGTTAGTGATGAATATAATATTTAGGGTTATCATACAACTTTCATGCAAGTGTTGGAATTATTTCCCAGTGTTTGTTTGACGTTTTGTTACTATGGTTTTCCGTTATGCTTGATATTTGGTTAACTTTTCCATAATGGTTTATAATGGCTAATATTTCACGTGTCCCATCAATCTTATGTGCTTGAGTTTGGTTCTAATAACGTGATAAATGATCCTTATGGAGATCATATAAAAATCAATTTTATATCTATGAAGCACCCCATACTTTGCATGTTGAAGAATTAATTTCAATTTTGTAGTCGGTCAATTTCAATATTTTTTGATTGAAGATTCCATGATTTCATGTGTTTCGCTCCGGGTTTTAATTTATCGAATTTCAAGGATTGTGTTAGTTTACTTCAATTGTTACCTGTTGTAATGCAGAAAGCGAAAGTAAAATAGGAAGGCCAAAGTAAAATTGGAAGATATCGGATTGATGGTTGTAACTTAGAAACTAATAAAATCGAAACGAGAGCACGATTATGATTGAAATAAATTCAAGTTCAAAACGCGTTAGAGATATGATTTCGTTAACCTCTTTTCTCATGTATTTTCCCCAATTTAGTTATAATTAATGATTCAATTAACCCTTCAAGGTGCTTAGCCTAGATGTCCAATTACCAATTTCTTACCTAAGTGTCCCTTCTAATTAGTTAGTGATAGCTAATTCTTTAGGACGTAATCCTAATTAATTAGAGATAAAACACATTCAATTCAAGCTAACACTAGCAATTCGTTACCCTTATCCCTAAGGTGTACATATCCTTGCTCAACTTTTCCCCAGTTCCCTAAATTTTACCAATTTCCCAATTGAATAGAACATAGCAAAACAATCTAAACGCAATAGATATAATTAAAATAGAGAAGAAGTTTAAAAACACAAGATAAATCCTATTTATATCTGAAAATTCAGGTTAATACATAATAGGAGAGAAAACTAATCAAATCTCTAACCCAAGGACGGTTTAGCGTAACATAATAGAAATTACAAAAGGAAGAGGATAAACCTATGATAATCAACGAAGAACCAAAATTATTCTTCTTCCTTATTCATATTCCAGAGCTGCTAGTGTCATTCTCTCTTTTACATTCCAACCTCCAATATATATCCCAAAACATAATATATTTGCTTTTTTCTCATGGCTTAATTAAGTTTTTGGTCCCTAACTTTTACACCACTTTTGATTTTAGTCCTTCGTCGGAACAAATGTGGGCGATAGTCCCTAACCTTTGGGGAAATGGTTGGTTTTAGTCCCCTCCGACCAGGTTGATCAATGCCGGAGTGCTTATGTGCTCCATTTTACCTACATGTATCTTCTTTTTCTTTTTTCTTTATTTTATTTAAAATCCAATTCAGATAAATAATTATTAAAAAACTCAAAAACCCCAGATATTTTTTTCTTTTTACACGTTTTTAACATGAGTACTGGGCAACTGCACGCGATTCTCAGTGAGAAACTGCAAAATCAAACGCATTGCATAGTGTTTGATGAACAAATGTACTTCTGCATTATGAAATTACAAAGTAGGACATTAAACTAACTTCAACAAATATAATTAAGGAAGGGGTTGGTTATTGATCAGAACCAATATATTCAAAAACCGAACAAGTGCTCTTTTCTTTTGGAAATAACAGAATCCATTAAATGAACATAATCATATAACATATAGGGCCCTATTTGGCTATATCTGCATCAAATCCTGGAAGATCTTCATGACAGAAGCAGGCAAACCCAGAAGCACATTAATGTTCCTCCTCTCTTGCCCATGAGAAAGGAATAGAATCACTTCCTTCTCAGGCAGTGACACAGGCCCTGACAGAACAGGCTCCCCCCATCCAAAATCAGTAGTATGAAATCCAAGCCTAGACCAAGTAGTAATCAGAAGAGTGCAAGCCAGAGAAGGCCTTGCTCTTGTGACCTCAAAATAATCAATAGCAGATCTCATGTAACTGTCTGTGACCATCTTCACTGCATCTTGAATCAGCCTCACAGCATGTGACAGCTTCTTCTCTGACAATTCCCCTGCTTGGCACACAGAGTTTGTTAAAACAATTCCATTCCCAAAGTACCCTTTTGGGAGAGGAGGGGTAAAATTTTTTCTTCCATCAACAGCAAAGAGGAGCTTTGTTTCCTGCTCTGGCAGCAATTTGAGTGCTTTGGTTCTTGCTATCCATACAAATGCTGAGAGGACTTCAAAAGTTGTGCAGGATTCAAGAGCACCATCTTCCATGGCTTTCATTTTCAGTTGCTTTAACTTCTCAGGGTCAAAACAGAAGGACCTGTAGAGCATTTCATCTTCATATAAGGTGTTGGTGTTGGATTTGTCTTCAATGTCTGCAAATTCTTGGTGCAGGTGCTCTATCTTTGGTGGGTTTCTTGCCTTGAGGATGCTCCTGTCTAGGATTGGGGGAATAGAGAGGGGTAGAGCTCTTGCTGCTTCACCCCATGAATTCACAAACTCCATAGCTCCAATGCCATCAAACATGCAGTGGTTCATGCACAGACCAAGAGAAAAGCCTCCACATTTGAACTTGGTCACCTGGAATAGAATTGACACTTCAAAAACTAAATACTCTATGCAAACTTAGAGACATTCTCTTGTTCATTTTGGAGCATTTTTGGAAACCTTTGTACCAAAATCAATTTTGAGGATAAGCTCACGTGAGATTGTGAGTAGCTTCTAGGTGATGAATTAAGTTTGAGGAAAGATAAACTAATCCAAACATAATATTGATTGTTTGTCATAATTATTGGGTAAAGATCCAAAGGAAAATATAGTTTGAGATATAGCTAGTCAGAGTACATACACTCAAATGGCAAGCCAAGTACTTGCTAAATCCATAAGAAGGCTACTCCTAGCATGGTTCTGTTGTCCTCACAAATATTCTTGTTTCAATTGAAAATTTATTTTATTTTTTTCATTTTTAATTAAATGAAGACCATATTATTTTAGTTTTAAATTCTGTTTTCAAGTATTTACATAAGAAGTAAGGAAAACAGTTACAAATTTTGTTTTTACTCTGTTTCCATAAAACATTTGAAAAAGAAAAGTGAAAAGAATGTCATATTTTTAGAATTAAAAGTAAAAGTAGTTAATTTTTTTCTAAAACCAAGAACCAAGCACAACCATAAAAACTCACCTGAGCAACCAAAGGAGGCATTTGAAGGATGTGCTTTGCACCAGGAATATCATAAACCAGCTTACCAAGAGTCCCAGGGTCAGGCTTTGTGATATCACCAATCTCTTCCAGTGAACAATTTGCTTCAGCCTCCACAAACAGAGCACCCTCCCCTGTGCACTCCACAATTAGCTTACCCTCTGGACTTATACTCAGCCTCCCAGCAAGAGGGTAATAGTGAACCAGAACCTTCTTCAAAGCACTCTTGATAACTTCCCCAGCCTTCTCATTCCCTTTCTCAGCAGTTTTGAAGCAATAAACTGTTCTAATAATCACTGCAATGTTCTGGTCAAGGTTGGACAGAAAGTACATGCCTTTCTTTGTTTCTTCTGCAGGAAGAACCAGAGCTGGTTCACTCAGCTTCACACTAAGTTGGAAGCCATTTTCATTGAGGTTTTCCATCTCAAGCTCCTTAATTAACCTGTATCATCAGGAAACACCAACAGAAACTTGTCCTTAGGTTAGGTGAGGCGTATCCAGATATTTTTTGAACGTATGGTTGAAATAAAATTATAAAAATCTATAAAATCTTTAAATGGCCGAAATAAGAATAAAAAACTTTCTAGATAAAAAACGTATAATCAACAAGGAAATTAAAAATCTTGGGAGCTGTGACCCCTTCCTGCCCCTCTTATATACTCATCTAGTCCTTAGTTTGTGTGTGAACTTATGAGCATGAAAATCATGTGAGCAAGAAAATGTTGAAGTTTCAGGCTAGAACATGCAAAATGTTGAAAATGTCATGAAAAACACATAGGTTGAGTTTGTTTCTCATACCTTGGTGACTGTCCTTCACAGAAAATGAATATATGATACGAGTGAGTCTGCTTAAGAGAAGTTGGCAGCTATATATGTATGATATTGATGGAGTGTGATATTCAAACAGAATAATGGCACATAAATAAATATAATGTGAAGAGGTCAGAGGTAGTTGTTTATTGGTACAAACAAAGCTACAGTTTTTTATTGATTTTGTTGTTTTTCATTTTTTCTTTGTTTTGTTTCCCTTTTCAGACACTTTAAACAGGTAAGGGTAGGTTACTAGTAAAAAGACTAAAGACAAAAGAAACTTAGTCAAATAATGCAGGGAAATGAGTTTGTTTGGTGTGGTTGGTTACATTTGATAACCTAAGATCTTGCTTAATTAGTTGTTAGTTCCCTGATGACCAAACAATTAAAAACAGTTCCTTTCACACATCATCATCTTTTTGGAAGTGTGAATGGTAGAGCTGCATGATTGAGGATCTTCTTAACGAATTCCTTAGGCTGTTTGGATGAACAAAGAAAATTAACAAAAAGTACTAAAGTAGATCAAAAATACGTAAAAAATATATATATGATTTTTTGCATTTATAGAGGGAAAATGAGAAGAAAAAGAAGTAGAATTTTATCTTTGTTTGTTTTCTTGGATGAAAAAAGAAAAATAAAAAAGAAATGAATGATTGGTATAATGTTTTTGTTAGAATTATCTAATGATTTTGTGGACTGCAATCAATTGTTATTTTTATTTTGTGAAGAAATGATTCATTCATGATTCTGAATGGAGTGCATAAATAGTTAAACATGTTATTTTAAGTGATCCACTTTTATTTGAGTCTTAGTATTTGAAAGTTGATTAGTGTAGGGCTTAATACTTTGACCCATAATGAGTACGGACTAGGGTTATAATTCGTATGTCTAGGTTTCTTCTGTAATCACTGAATCAAAAACTCACATTTTGCCCCATTGAAAATTGTAAAAAGAAGTGTGGGATACAAAGAAATGAACTTTGCAGGTATTCGCGCGGAATCAAAGAAGTCAAGAATGGCAATTCTTCTTCCCCAAAATCATGTATTGAATAAGTAAGTGTTGGTGTTCTAATTACATATAATTGCTCCATTACTTTTTTTTCACTTACATTTTTTTACCTATGATGAAATGAAAAGAGTCAAGTGAACTTTAAAACTAGATTTAAAAGATAAACAAATTGGTATCTTTGAAAAAAAAATGTCCATTGAAAACTGTGTTTGTTCTTCACATGAATCACATCATGAGGAAAAATTCAGCCCATAGAAAACTTTCCTTCCTCCTTTTGTTTTCTCTTTGTAGCAAAGGAGAGAAAAATAATGCATGTTTTCCTCATTTTCTCTCCACACAATTTTCTTCCTCTCATTTTCCGTGGAAACAAAGTAAAGCTATATTTGGTAGTTTGAAGGGAAAGAAAATGGAAGACAACAAAGGATAAGGCAGGTTAAGGAAATGCTCATTTGTAAAAGAATGGTCAACGGTAATTGTTATTTGATTTAATCTGTAATGTTTATTGTTACTCTTTTTATTTATGTGCTTTATATTTACCTAATATTATTTATGATAAAAAATATATCAAAATAGTGAAAGATTCAAGGTTGTTAAAAGGTATTTTAAAATATTTCAGGAATATGTGTATGTGCGGGAATATGTATTCTCGTATTTAATATAAGTTTTGTAAAAATATTCCTGACCATAAATTATTCTCAGGAAAGTTAATTTCACACATTATGTCATGTCTCTTTTTTTTTTTTGAAAGGCATTATGTCATGTCTCTATTCCCAAAGATAAATTATGGGAATCTTAAAAGGTTCTCATGAGAATGAAAATTGCATGTGAAAAATAACAACTCACTTCTATAATTCTATCACATGTTTTTCTATTTTACTAATATTTTAATTTTTGAATTAAATTATTTAAAATAATATTCCTAGGAATATAAAATACCTATCAAATGATTTTATTTAATTCACCCAAAAATAAATCATGCCTGAAAATATAACATTTTTAGGAATGTAGTTTCATATTTTCAAACACACTTCAAGCTAACAACTCAGCTAAAATGTTAATGTCCAGCTAAGGGTTGACGTGTACATTCTAAACAGTTTTCTAATTTAAAAATGAATAATTGGTTTAATATCCTTTTTATCACTGACCAAATTAGGAAAATCAAATGAATTCCACATGAGATGAAAAGATAAATAGATTGATAAAAATAAAATTTTGAACTCAAATAGATTGATAATATTAAAAATAGTGAATTGTCTCCTCGAAATTTAGCTTTTTCTTCACTGTAAGAGTTAAGAGGAAACTTTGATGTTTTCCTCGCAACATTTTATTCATTCCTATATGATCTCTCTTAGTACTCAAAGGCCAAAAGAGAGAAAATAACACACACTTCTCATTTTCTTTCTCCACCCAACTTCTTTATTCCCATTATTTTAATGGAACATCGTGTTTATAAGACTATGTTTTGAAAGTGGGAGGGAAAGAACGGGAAGATAACAAAATTTGAATTTATCTTAATTTTGTAATTATATCAATTTATAAATTAGTTATCATCTTTTTAAGAAATCATTATTTTCATAAAAAATGAATTTGTCATAAAAAATGAATTTGTCTTGATGTTAGGAAATTTAATAATTATAATGGCCAAATTTTGGGACCAAATTTCTTATGTTTCTATAATGATAAAGATGGAGACCAATGATTTTATAATTGTATCAATTTATATCGATTTGTTATCATCATTTTAGGAAGGTTTAATACATCAGAAAATCCCTTTAATTGTAAAGGGAATCAAATCCAGTGCCTAAAAATTTTTTGCATCAAATTGGGTCCTTACAATTTTTTTTTTAATTCAATTAAGACCAAAGTGTACCAGCCCTCAATTTTATCTCAGTCATCAATTCCATGTGGCTTTTATTATTATTTTTTAATTACAAAAATAATAAAAAAATATTTTTAATTCCAACTTAATTAAATAATCAGAAAAAAAACAATTAAAAACTTAATGAATAACCTAATCTAATAAACCTTAACTAAACAAACTAATAATCTGTAATTAATCATCTCACCCCATTCAGGGCTAATTAATCATTTTAGCACCTCTTTGAACCCTAGAAATTAAACCCAGAACACACCACCTAATTAATCATATCAGCAAAAACTTTTCCACTTCCAATTCCAGCCTTCTAATCTTTCATCTTCATCATTATCTTCTCCATCCACCTCTTACACAGCTAAAGCCCTCGAAACAGAACAAGGAGCTGTGCGGAGCAAAGGAACCAGAGCTGCACCACAATTAATTTTAAATTCAAAAGCAATTTTTTGGATTAGCTATAGCTTCTAGTATGACAAAATATAAACTTATCCAAATAAACGTGTTATAAGGAGCAGTTTTCAAGCAAACAAAAGAGCAACATGTTACAGGATGAATACAAATTGCAAACTAATGGTCTTGACATCACATATATGATAATGAAGATAACGAAATTGAAAGAGAATTGAAATACGAACATAGATGTTGAGTTGGGTAGCCATGGTTGTTTCTGCAACTTAACCCTGGACCCATTTTGACCAAAAAAAAAACCTGGACCTGTTATCTATGTGTATCTCAACCCATTATCTTCTTCATCCACCTCTTACCTAGCCAGAGCTGCACCACCCTTACCTTCCACCATCGAGCCTCACCGTCAGCCCCAGATCCCAGATCCACGCACCACCACCGCCACCCTAGATCCACGCACCCCAGATCCCAAATCCACCAATTGCACCACCACCGCGCACCCTAGATCTACCATCAAACTAATCCTCTTTCATCTCCTTTGACCGCCACCACTCCCTCCTCCTCCACCCCGATCGGATCCTGCCCACCATCTCAATCTCCCTTCTCTTCTTTCTTCTTCTTCCTTCTCTGCCTTCTCTCCTACTTCAATAGAATTTTAGATTATATTAGATTAGGTTTTATTTTTAATTTTTTTTGGATAAGCAGGTTTTATTTTTAATGAAATGAGATGGAATTAAAAATAAATGAATAACAATAATTAGTATTAAAAAAAAAGATAAAAGCCACGTGGAAAATCTGTAAATGAAAAAACTAAGACACATCAGCCGGAAACACACTTTGTCCTTAATTGAATTAAAAAAAAAATCTTAGGGACCCAATTTGATGCGAAAATTTTACAGGTCCTGAAACTGATTCCCTTTATAATTTCAGGGGTCTTCTGATGTATTAAGCCTTTTAAGAAATCATCATTTTCAAAAAAAATAAACTTGTCTTAATGTATAAATGAGATTGAATGATGTTAATGTTAGGAAACTTAATAAATGTAAGGCTAAAAAGCACTTTTGGCCCCTGATGTTTTAAGTTTGTGCAAATTCCGCCCTTACTCTATTTTTCTCGATGTTTCTACCCCTCATGTTTTCAAACAATGCACCGTCTACCCCTCCGTCAGTCAGATGTTAAAAAACTAACGGAATTAGCTGATTTGGCTTTTTTTTATATATTTTTTGGACCTACCACGTGGAAATTACAAGTGAAATTGGAAAAATGAGGCATGGGAGATTCAAACTCAAGACCTATAAGTAGCAAAACATGCAATTAACCAGTTCAGTTACATACATAATTGATATATACATCAAGCAAATTTAATTTATATCATTTCCTTAATCATCATCAACTTCATATACTCCTATTCATCTCTACAATCCACTCATGAACCTCTCCTGAGAAAGTCCGACTGACAGAGGGGTAGACGGTGTACTGTTTGAAAACTTGAGGGGTAGAAACGTCGACAAAAATAGAGTAGGGGCATAATTTGCACAAACTTAAAACATCAGGGGCCAAAAATGCTTTTTAGCCTAAATGTAATGACCAAATGTTGGGACCAAATTTATTAAGTTTTTATTAGAATAACGATTGAGAACAATGATTATATAATTCTTTGTATTTATGTCAATTTGTTATCATCATTTTAGGAAATCGTCATTTTCATTATGACATAAAATTCTCGGAAGCGATTCCAGATAGCTTGGCATATAAAGCTGAAGTTCTAGCAATTCTAAAAGCGCTTTTGTTTTGTAAACTCCACTCCTTCCGAAACGTGCTCATTGAAAGTGATTCCACTTTGGCGGTTGGGTGGGTAAACAATAGATCAAACAGGCCTTGGAAATTAACTAGTGCTCTCAACCAGATTGATTCCCTCATGGTAGAGGTGGAGTGTACTGGTGTTGGTCATATATATATAGAGAAGCCAATCACATTGCTGACGAATTGGCCAAATCGAGTCGATCCAGGGTGAATCCCCTGAGTGTCTTCTTTTAGCGTTTTCTTCCCTACTGGCTTTGTTACCCATGTTTACATTGTTTTCGTTTTTTCCTTTCTTCTGTATTGGTCTCTTGATCATTTGCCTACTTGAGAGGGTTGGTCTCAAGGACTCTTTATCTATATATATATAAGTTTTTATTTCAAAAAAAAAAATTGAGATATTTGTTATCATCGTTTTGGGAAATCATCATTTACATTATCACGTAAAAAGTATGCATAAAATTGTATGTGACATCATCAAATTACTAATTATAGTATGAAAAAGAGTAAAATTAAAATAGACAAAGGTTGTGAAGGTGCCACCAAAAGAGTTGTCATTTTTTTTATTTGGAAAATAGGTTGTAGTATAAGATAAGAGAGTATGAGGAGAAATGAAGGGTAAGAAAGTAACAAAAATACAAACTCTTATACATTTAATTTTACAACTTGATGATAAAAGAAATAAAATAGATGTTCTATCACATAAATGTAAAATTTTACATTTTCTTAGAAACTAACATAACACTTTTCTTTCATGACTTGATTACCCCTATGTACCTTGACCCTTGTCTGTGTCTCTGCATAATCCGCAGACCCACGATCAGCCACCACAACGCGGCCACCGCCACCCATTCTACCTATCTGCATCGAGTTGTACCAATTCAACACATTTACTTACTTCAGCATAGTTCGATGCAACAGTCATAATTTATGTGAAGACCATCCAACAACTAAATCTCTACTCATAGAAGATCAGGAGCTATAAATACGAAGAATTGAAGATTTCACAAGTTGGCTTTTGCAAGTACAAACAGGGACTTTTAAAATCTGAATTGGGATTCAATCAGAATATCCTAACCTAATTCAGCATTTCCAGACGTGCTCTCAAGAACATATTCTTATCGTCTGAAAGAAAAGTCTAGAGGCCTGAGCTCAGAAGAAGACATCATCATCACACTTAGGAGATTTATCTTTTCATTTCATCCTTGTTGTAAAAGAATATAAAGTAGTTCTATAATACTTTATAGTTTTTAGTGTTTCATTTTACTACTATCCCTCTTATTCATAAGAGATTGTAAAGTACTAGAAATGGTCTTGAAAAAGATCATTTAGGAGAAGTCCTTTATAAGGAAAAGTCATTTATACTTGTAAGAAGGAGTTCTAATAATACTTGGTAGGAGGAGTCCTTAGAGTAATTGTGCCTGGAGAGGCATGGACAAAAGAATACTCAATGCTTGGAGAGGCAGTGAGAAAAGAATATTTGGATCTGGAGAGGCGTTAAGAATATTCAATGCCTGGAGAGGCAATGGAAAAATAATACTCATATGCCTGGAAAGACAGGGACAAAGAGTACTCAATGCTAGAAGAGACATTTCTGAAATAATACTTAGCCTGGAGAGGCTTAAGAGTACTCAATGTCTAGAGAGGCAGTTCTGAAATAATATTTGCCTGTATAGGCTATAATACTCAATTTATGGAGAGGCAGTTGCCTGAGGAGGCAAGCTGACGAATACCTGTAAGGAGGAGTCCGTGAAACTCACCCTTAGTGAAATCTCGGTTAACACGAGGACTGGATGTAACCCTATCATTCTGGGAGTGAACCGGTATAAAAGCATGCGTGTCATTGTCTCTTTCATTTACTCTGCTTATCCGCTGCGCCAAACGATTCAGTTTCTCGTCTATGATCAACCGTCATTTGGATCTTAAAGTTTTTTAAGGGCACAATTCAAATTTTCCCTTTCGTATGCATATCTTTGATCATCATGGTAGACATTGCTTGTGTCTTTACTCAAGTTAATGAAAAAGAAAGAAAGATATGATAAAAAAATAAAAATAATAGGATTGTAATTTGTGCACACCACTTTTGCAATTATAGTTGTAGCACGTATAATATTTGACGGTTTTTAATTGCAACAAAAAATTTATGAAGGTTGGAAATTGTCACAAATTAAAGTATTGAAAGTGTCACCACAAAATTGATGTCCAACTTTTGGAAGGTCTGGCATTTTCCTCCTTCAGCGGTGGTGCCTCTGCTTTGTCCGGACGTAGTTATCTAGTTTTGCTTTTTGGTTTTCAATTCCTTCTGTAACAAAAAAAAACACCACCAAGTGGATGTATGCACTAACATCCACTAAAATAAGGAAGAAATGAAAGATATTATTTATGGTGGAATAGAAATAAAAGAGAGTGCTGAAAGAGAATGTGCATGAAAACAAAATATGAGAAAAAGTAAAATGTGAAGAAATCACTCATATAATAACATTACTTTAATATGGTCTTTGAGAAAATATCGTCATGGGCAAATTACGACATGTAGTGCGGCCTTGGGCTTCTCAATCCAATGAACCCATACATCATTTTATTTTTGTCAAATTCACACACAATGATTGAGTGTAGAATTTATTACACATTAGTTTTATTTGGAATAGCCTATTTAAGTTTATTTTATAGTATACTTAAGTAAGTGTTTGAAAAAATTTAGATAAATAATTTATGGCTTGCTTATAAAATATTTTGAGTTTATTTAATAAGTTGTTCAGAATAGTATATAAATAATAACTTATTCTTATTTATAAATTATTTTTACTTATTTCAATAAATTTTTAAGCACCATAGTCAGAAGCGCATAATTAAATTATTTTTTCAAACGCACACATAGCACATCCTTCGAAAAAAAACATTCATAACTTTGTTTTAAGCTTTGCTTTATCATTATTAGTATCATATTTATATCAAAAAAACATTTTACTCTCTCTATTTATAAGTTACTTTTTAAAAGTTTGTTCTTATCCCTAGATATTGATTACTTTCTTTGTGTACATCGAACTCGCATGTTTCATAACTCTTACCACCACTTGAGTTATCATTCGAGAACAGATATAGATTACTTTATCATATCAATGAAGTATTATTTAATATTTTTCATAATTGTCCAAAATATGGAAGGGCTATTATGATTTTGAATTTTTTTAAAGGAAATTAAACAAATACTTAAAGTAACCAATAAGGTGTTGTTTAGTTGTAAACAAGTTAGACCCTAGTAAGGATAATAACACAAATTTGAATTATGAGAAAGTCATTTATTGAGGGGGACATCCAATTGTTTCTAGAATGGGCTGCTGCATTCATCAAATACTAAAAATATGTAGATAAAGTAGAGAGAAATTAATTGAATTTGCAACTTATTTTAAGTAATATAGAAAAGTTAATAAAACTTTTCAAAAAAAATATTGCTAGTAACATTTTTTTTTCTAGGGAATTAGATATTATAAAAAGTAATGGAAGGAACAGTACCCAACACAAATATGGACTCTTTATGAAATGCAAAATGAACGATAATACTCTACTCAAAACTTTAGTTTATTTTCTTTTTACGAGGGTTTCCACTTTTTTGCTTATTTTTGTTCGAAAGATTTTTCCACTTTGAAATAGTAATTCACCCAATATAGATTTGTGGCCCACGAAATAGTGGTAGACCACTTTTGACACCCCTTTTGTGGCGGTTCAAACCGCCACAAAAGTTGTAAATTTTTTTTTTCTCCATTTTTCACAACCACCACAAAAGTAGATGTCCCAAGTGGTCCCGCACTATACCGTAGTCCTATGTTATCAAGACTGGCTCACCACCTATTACTGTTTGAGCCCTATTACAAGTCAATCTTAGTTGTAGACTTGTAGTTAATCTATCCCGGGTTCCAAGCCAAGTCCATAAGGCAGAATGTGAGAAAGAAACAATATGCGTCTATGGAAGTTGGAGAAATGCTGGTGACTTTTTTACTTGTCAAGCTGTTTCCGTTTTGTAACATGGGGTTGGTTTTACCACGGTGAGTCAATTCACACTTGCACCGCTGTATTTGATATTTTTATACTATCATTTAAGATAAATAAGCATTAAAAAAAGGTTGGTTTGATTTATATCATATGCTCATTGGCAAAGGTTGGACAAACCAGAAATGGAACTTCACCCAGAGGTTGTAGTCAATTATATTAAGATGAACAAGATTTGCTCAACTTTGATAAACAAGGTTGAACACAACATACATAAATATGTCTAACACGGATACAAAACTTTTAACACGCTGGCACTCGTTAGACAACTGACAAATAAATTATTACTACATGAAAGTCACATTGACAGTTCGTTTTGGCTTATGTTAAGAAAGCTTATGACCCATTTAGAAGAGTTTATTTTATAACATAAGCGTTTATGCAAATGTCTAGAAGAACTTGTGTAAATAGTTTATAGTCTAACTATAAGTTGTTTTAAACTTATTTTCATAAGCTATTCAGAATAGCTTATGAATTAAAGTTTATGCTTATTTATAACCTATTTTCAATTTATTCTGTTAAATTTCTCAAATTAGCTTATGAAGTACGATAAGCGCGCGATTATGGTCGCTTATGACCAAAGCGCTTAATCTAGTTGTCTTTCCAAACACACCCTATGGTCTCAAACATAGTTAATAAAAACAGTAAAAATGCACACAAAGCAGGAATATTTTCCTCAGATGGATTACATAATCCATTAACTTGGTTATTGCCAACATTAGTTGTCTATTATTGTATAGTGCTAATACAAACTCTCAACAAAGTAACAAAACATTTATAAAATTTACAGACGATGTGTTCTTCATTCACCATTTTACGCCAATAGCTAACAATTTTTGTTGCACAAATAAGATACAAGAATTCTTTTGTCATACCTATAAAGAAACGTGATTGAATATACTATCACATTCAGCCTCAAGTAGCTTAAGGAAAAGCTATACAAGGCCAACAACATCAATATGTGGAAAATGTGGCAGTTCTAATAGCTTTGAATATTCATCATTCAGCCTCTCATGTGCTTTTGCTTTGCCAAATGATCTATTTTTAGTGAGGTCACATCACAGGAAACCAAAACGTCAAGCCTGGCCACACCTGCTTAGGCAAGCAACTCCTTCTTCTAGATAATCTTCCCTGTTTATCCAGAACTCTGGTGCATCCTGGGTTTTAACCACCAGAGGAAACTTTCTCAGATGATTATTGTTCAAACAGGGAAAGACCCAAATATTATTCAATTTGGCTGTTCTAAAGTGAGAGATGCACTTCAAAGGGTGAAAACAGTGCAACAAATGTATTATAACAAACTATGAAGTTATTAAATTGAACCCATCAATCTTTCAAACGAGTGTTTTAATTTTGCACTTTTACCACTGAAGTTCATTTCCCAATTTTGATAGTCAAATTGACAGCTACTAAGTTTAGATAAGCTTATAGATAGAGAGAGTACAACCGAAAAGTTAACAGTTAACACAAACCTTCATTATGCCTGCAAGGACAGCACCTCCGAGGTACACCATATGTTTCCTACGTGGTGGATCCTCAATTCTTAATCGTAATTTCTGATCACCATCAGAACAAGAAAGATGAGAACAATTTCAAGGGAACAATGTGCGGGCTTAATTTATAACTGGAGATATATGTCTCTCATAGAAAAGATCAGTTCTACATAGAATTTAAAACACACTTTTGTATATAGAATTTATTTTCCATTAACATAGAATCATGAAGCTCTAAGTGAAACAAAAGGTGGACTCATCAGGATGTTGGATTTCGGGTTTCGGCCCAGCCAGGACAGAAATTTCAATCAATTATCTATTTTTCAAGTGTAAATTTGGTGCATGACAAATACAACTTATGGGATTCTATCATTTATTTGTACCTTACACAAAGCAAAGCCTTTTTCTACTAAGTAGGGTTAGCTATGTATATCAAACCATAATTGTTAAGCTTGGACTGGATTGACCGGTTCAACTGATGAATCAGATACGTAACCAGTCTGGGAAGGATGCTAAACTGATGCTCGAGAGCCAGGGAGATCCATTTTGACTAAACCAATTCAATTTTCACCAATCAACAAAGAAAGTATCAAGTAAGGCACTAAAACACTTGAAATGATTCCAGGCTGCTTACAATGAGAGGGAAAAAGGTCTAAAAAATGAAAAGTACAAGAGCTGGCAAAGTAATTAAATGACATAAGAAAAGTACAAACTTCATATTCATTTGACAAAAAAGGGGGCGTGAATTTGAAATAAATTTGACCTTGTGGAGATAATGGTTATTTGCATTTAAAACATGTAGTTGCTATTGTGATCTTGTGCAGAAAACCTTCGATGTTTAGTTGAGTTTTAATATTGTATTGTGTATTTATGTTTAGTTGTGTAAATATTTATGTTGCCATCATCTAACACTTACCGCATGGACGCACCCACTGTGTGCGTGTGTTGTTGAGCCCGAGTGCCCTACGAAAACACTTCATGCTTCCAACACCGACAACAAATACAACACAATGTTGGACATCCCTCACTGAGTATCCGATTAAAAATTATTTTTCATCAGTTTGGATATACACAAGACACGGCATGGGCCCTTAGCTATAGAAGGAGGATAAGGGATAATAATAACAAGAGTTAAATATGACTTTAGTCCCTCTAAAATAGCACTATTCTGGGTTTAGTCCCCCACTTTCAAAGTCACAGGGTTTGCAAGGCAAGGGACTTGAATCCTATATCGGAAGTATGGGGATTTTGGTTCGGGGTTTATTAGGACTTGATTCTCCAACTATAGCAGATAGCTTTTGTGCTGTGGTTATCCCAAATCAGCAACCAATCCACAATTCCACATCACTACTCTTCTCCTTTGAAGCATATTGTATCCCTCTATTGTATGTGGTTGCATGCTGCTGCCTCTTTTGAAGGAAATACCAAAAAGAAAAGAAAGATATCCATAAAGGGATTAGGGAGGGACTAAAGAAAAGCTTCCGATTAAATTCTTTTGAATTTACTAGCGACATCACATGGAGAGGGAGGAAATTCTGTAACTATCGAGTTGCAAATCCATGAGATGGATGGTCTCACAATTTAAGGCATGCCTGCTAATTGTTAGCACTGTAAGGCCACAATTAATACAAAAGCACCAACACTTTCTTCTTTCTGGCCAAGTCTACAGATTTAACCCAACAAACAATATTTCTCTCTAGAGTTACTATTTAGCTTAACTTGCCCCAATAAGCAGCTGTATTAGGTAGCAGTAATTAAATAATAAATAGGAACAGGATTAAACTATGATGGTTGTTGCTAAGTTATCAAGAAGCAATAACAACCTATATTACCCTCTAGGTATCAAACTAATGATGCCCTTGGGCTCTATAAAAAACTGAAGATTAATAAAAGTTAAATTACAGAAAGAAAAAAACTGTCTTCATAAATCCACACAGGATACACATGCAGAAGCAAAAAGAAATCTAACTTTACCTTCAATCCATCTCTGTTTCCCTTCAGAACAACATCAAGATAACGATCATGTATTTCTTTTTCCAATCTGAAAACGGGAGGAATGGAGGAAGAACACTGGTTAACTAACTTTAAATAGAAACACACTAAAAAATCAAAGCCTTTTAAGAGTACAAGACAGCATGCCCACCAGATAAAAAAATTATTAGGAAAAAAAACATAACTCCAAAAGGATTTATTTAAATTTTGAATTCAATGTTAAAAGCAATCTTGATTCGAGAAATATGTATAGCATAATAATAAGAATTTGGGCATTTTTAAAGTGGTATATATGTAAGTAACCTAGCTTGCAATATGTCCGGTTTAACTGTATCAAAAGGTTTATAAATTTAACTAACATGAAAAGAACCCCAGTCATTAGTTTTTGGAGAAATGCTAGCAACACACTCTTTTCCGCACACTTCATGTGATTGGTTAATTTTTGCAAAAGTAAACCTCATATTTAATGAGAGAATACATTGACTATTTTGAAAATAGACCAATCACAAGGAGTGTGTACAAAAGAGTGTGTTGCTAGCACCCCTCTAGTTTTCAAATGAATATATCTAGAAGGTAATTTCAGCCAAAAAAATGTAATAAGGTGTGATGTAAATGTTGTGAGAATCGGGCAATAAGTGATCACCAATACGTAGCCATACATATAAGGCGTTTACTGTCTACAAACAATTAACATATCATTACCATGGATCTAGGCATCTAGCAGAAAAAGAAACTAAATGGTTGAGATCAGAGTCATGCATTACATGTACAGTGAGCATATATAATATGAATATTAAAAAACTCAGCAACACAAAAGGTAGGACAATTAGGGACAATGTAAAGGAGAAATAACAAACTACCGGCTTGGTAGTCCAGGATACATGGTGCTCCCTCCACTTAAAACTATGTGTTGATAAAGCTGCAAGACAAAAGCTCACAATATAATATGCAATAAATTGCATGACATTTTCAAAATACAAAGGCAGAGGAAGGAATGCTCTGTGCACAGATTATATGCAAGACCCTCTAGAGCTTCAGTGCTTTTATCCATAAATGTAACATCTTCAATTTAAGGACTGTTATAATGATACTTATTTGGAAACACGGTAAATGACATTGTAAATTATCCATGAACCATTATAAATATCCAAAACCAGGTGAAGGTCAAGGAATGTCATATGGATCTTCTGGGGACATGACAAATCAAAAGATTAGCACAACTTGAGGATTTGCAGGGTTGAGTGGGCAGAAAGGTTGAAAATTGAGGACAGTGAAAATAATTTTCAACCAAATTATGGCCCAAAGTGAAACTGAGTCATTTTATTTTTCACCTCCTCAAAATTTTATAGGAAGCAAGTATAAAGTAATTTTCATTCCAATCAAAGAGTCCCATAGTGTTGGCAGCCAAAGAGTAATGAGAGGCAAATAACTGTTTTTGAGACTTGTAACATTGCAAATGCACGACCAGTTAGCAAGGATTAGCAGACGACAGAAGGAATTTTTAAGTAGAAGTAATTCAGTACTAATCACATGACAACTCCAAATTTGATTAGAAAGAACAAAAGGAATCTAAAAGATTATTTAATTTAAGACACATGCAAAAGAAAGATAGAGAACACAGTGGATCGAACAAATATGATAACCTGTTGAAAGGGAAAACAGGATTAGTTAAATAAAAAGAGGGCTTGTTTTTCAATAACAATTAGGAGGGGGAAATAGAATCAAATAGGAAGTGGTGTATCTAACAGCTGTCATAGATTTCATCTCAGAAATGGCAGTTAAACATTATTATTATTTCACACTTGCATTGTTAAATTTCAAAATATGGAAGACAATGTCACATCCTTTATAGCCTAAAATGGTGATAACAGATATTAACAGTTTTTTCTACTTAAGAAAATGATAATATAGTTCAAATGGAGTATCGCACCATCATCCGGTTGTCAATATCCATTTCCTGAATGCAGCGAAATACCATATCAGCCATTCCATCACCTTCAACATCTATAAGTTCCTGCACAAAGGGGGAAAAAAGCTACCTAATCACAAGCCAGCAAATTATAAACACTAAATAATTTAGCTAGAATTGCACTGGCACATCATAAAATTACTGAAGGTATGTTAAAAAATGCCTTCCGCGCCATAATCACTACAAAAGGATTTGAAGATATGTTTCTTTAAAGAGAGAGAGAGAGAGAGATCAAAAGTCAAACAGACACCAAGTACCTACCGGTGTGAAAAGAGCCTCAGGGGCCTGGAACCTCTCAGTCCCTACTTTAATGACCCTTCCATCTGGAAGCTGATTCAGAGAGTAAATCAATAAGTGATATCAACTTAAACATTATATTAATGATAGCGACATCATGCATAATTGTATACATGAAATGGTAATCTTAGTGACAGCCTGGAACTTCATGCATACATGAACCTTTAGCAAGTGGATAATAAGCATCCAACAAATTACATTCATGGCAAGCATTAAGGCACAAGAAATATGTATGTGCTTACAAAAAAGCTTGAAAAGAAACACTCTAAAGAACAGAATAAAGGATTAGTAGAACTTGAGCCTCTATCTTCAGGCAAGCCATTGACCACAATGCCAACTAAATCAAATCAATAACCATTTACACAGAACTAGTCCTATAAAGATTTCAAGAAATTCAGGATAACAACTTACAGTATAGTTCTTAACAAGGATGGTGGTCTCAAGTCCCAATTGATATTCCCTCTTGTAGTCATAGCTGCAGGAAAATAGATGAGCTGGTAAGGATACAGTAACATTACAGACCACAGGAAAGCAAATTCTGGCTTGAGATTTGTTACTGACCTTATATAGCATAGCTTTTCTTTGATTTCCCTAACAGTCTCAAAATCAGCAGTTCTATTCAGAGAATACCTTAAGGAAAGAAAATTGTGTTCCAGTTAGAGGCATAAGATAAAAGAGTCATCTTCTCATCATACTAACATTACAACTAAAGTGAAAGGAATTAGCCCTCACCCCCTCCTTGAAAGCAAATCAACAAGATAGGAAGTTATATGTCGGCCGGCTACATTCATTCGTTTCGTTAGATGAGGAAATGAATAGCCATCAACAACTGGAACCTGGATCAAAACTTCAATTATTAACATTTGTTGGTCAAATACTTCAAATATTAATCAAGAATCATAGACTCATAGTCATAGTAATGACAAAATAACAAACTTATGAACCATCTTCTGCTTACTTAAACCATGGGTGCCAACATAACGCTTATGTCAAGGATGGTGAATAGTGATCAATCAGTATATCATATACACAAAGTATGTTTCACAGTCATTAAGGAAAAGAAAATATAGAAATAGAAATAACAAATCACAACATGCACCTTCCAATCTTGCTTCAAGAAAAGGCCATGCAGAAAAGTAATTTTCTTTTTGAAGGAGGCCTAACTTAACCCAAAAGCTAGCTCAAGAGTTAAGGTTTGCACAACCATATATAAGCAATTGCTTGGCCACATCTCTAGCCAATGTGGGACTCTAACACACCCCCTCACGCCCAGTGTAGAACATCTGGAGCGTGGAATGAAACGGGTGGCCCAAATATGGGAGGTCTCCACAACAAATGGATCTAGGATAGGGGCCCAGGCCCATGGTCAGATAACCATTGGCTCTGATACCATGAAGGAGGCCTAACTTAACCCAAAAGCTAGCTCAAGAGTTAAGGTTTGCACAACCATATATAAGCAATTGCTTGGCCACATCTCTAGCCAATGTGGGACTCTAACACTTTTAAAGAACTGATTTAACTTCTCTACACAAAACTTAGATCACACTTGCATATTTCCAAACTGCGTTGGACTATTAAGGATGTGATGGAAAATGATACAATAATGCATGCACTCATGTGGTTTCAACTAGTAGCAAATAAGCTAAGAAATTACCACATGAGTAACGCCATCACCAGAGTCGATAACTAGTCCAGTCAGCAAACCTGAGACGAGTGAATAAATGTTAAGCGCAAATCGAAAGAAGACACGAAGAGAACTATTTCAAAATTGAAAGTTATTGATGAGCGGCAAGTTAGGCAGAGAACTATAGATAGAGGAGGCACAAATTGGCCTTATTTCACCGCAAACTATAAAATTATAACAAATTATAAAATATCTAAGGTTTATAAATAACTTTACATTTATCATCAGACCTAAAGTGTGTATGGTTTTGCCGTGGGGATCTGTCCAAATCATGGTTTTCCTAAACACTATAACTTATAGCTTTTGTGAAAACCCTGGTTTTGTCCCAAACGTAAAACAAAACATGCACTTATATATATATATATATATATATATATATATATATATATATATATATATATATATATTTCCAAAGATAAGTAATGGCAGTTAAACGGAGTAAACTGCAACTAGGATGAGATAATAAAGAAAATCTAAACATCAACCTTCACTCATCTCTATAAGCACCTTGAGCATATAATGTTAGAACAGCTTGAATTTGGATAAACACTCCAGCAAAATTGTACTTCTCAAACATTGTCTCGACCTGCCAGTTCAACTCACTTAAAAGTTAAAACAACAAGAACAAAAGAAAAGTAACATCAAAATAGAAAGGCGCCAGATCTGGTTCACAAACCATCTTTTCACGATTCTTTGATGGATTGAGCGGCGGATCTGTGAGTAGAATCTTACAGTCTGGAGGGTTAATCTGTCAAGGAAAATTTCATAACAACAGCATTAGCAGCTGCGAATATCACTACACCAATCAACAACACTCAAAGTTGAAAAAAAAACATTCAGAAAGAAGCACTGGAAAATTACTTTTAACTCATTGTAAAATGCATGATCCCACACATGAGACATATCATCCCAGTTTTGCACAATGCCGTTGTTCACGGGATACGATATATCAAGCTGATGCCTCAAGTCCGCGCATCCTTCGCCAACAACAATATCCTAAATAGAACAAAAATTAAAGAAAAAACTCCGTAACGCAATATCGAAATTGCAGGAAACTGAAGTGCATAGAATGTCATAAACTCCGAATCATGAACAACATAAATGATAATCATAATCATAATAGTAACAACTACCTATGGTTAGATCAAACAAAGTAGACACATATATATCATTTCAGAAACTAGGAAATTCAGATTTGCAACAACACCTTTAGCTCTTGTTCTGTGAGAGATTCTTCGTAGCGGAGCATGGGTCTCCCTACCACACAAGGGAAAACGGAGGTGGGGAAATTCTCACCAGCGAAACCACACTTCACGTACTGCATTCATCGACAAAGGAAAAATCAAAATGGAAACAACAAATTCGAATTACATGAGAACGAGAAGAAATTGAAACTGGTAAATTGGGGATCCATTGCGATACGGGTTGAAGGAGTACCCCGGTTCCGTTGTCGCATACGACGACGTTTTTGCTGTCCATGCTGCTCTGCGCTTCTTCTTCTTCTTCAGCTGCGTGGCTTTGAGTGTAAGTTTGGCTTCCGCCGGAGATGCCGTACTAATGCAGCGACCGCGGGGTGGTGGGGTCGGTCTACTTGTTGGTACGTCTAGTCAAGGGAATAGAATGAAACGACAATAGCTTTTGTCGTTTAATTTTTCATCTAATTTCCAAAATGATAAAACTTTTTTTTTTCTAAGGGATAGAAAAAAAAAAAATTAAGCTTCAAGACTACATCATTATATTATAAGGACCAAAAAAGACTACATCATTATGAATCAAATCAAGAAGTCCGGGAGGAACTTTCTCCACCCAACAGAATTAGAGGATGAATGAGCTCCCTTAGCAAGGAAATCAGCGGCATCATTGTCACTCCTACGAACAAAAGAAAAGTTCACAAAGTCAAAACCATAAATAGTGTCTGAACAATCTCAAATAATAGAGCTCACATAAGAAGAGTGAAGAGAAATGTGCTCTTCCATAACTCAACAAAGTTGTAAATAACTAGTCTTCAAATAGACACATCGAAACCAAATCCGTTGCAAGACACATCGCTTAACGACAAGCCAAAGCTTCTACAATCACCAAAGGAATTGCATGGACAGGTGCACTGTAAAAGTTTTTTTCTTATTTGTACTACTTTAAAACTAAACTCTTGAGATTCAATCATAGTAAAGCAGCTACGGATTTAACATCATCAGAGAGATGTGATACTCATGTCATTCAATAGTGTACGTACTTAAATGATAATTAAAAAAGAGATTAATTTGTTTGTTTGTTTAAGAACATTAAATTATAAATGTAAAGCAAGTAAAATGATGGAGAAACAACTTGTATGAGAATTTGGTGAAATTAGACTTCATTAAATAACCTTTGTGCATTCTAGTGATTCCAATACATGACATGTTCAAGTATATAATTCATATATACTAGTTCCAAACATCATAAATCTCTTGCATGAGTAGATATAAATAACTCTCTAATTTTAAACATTGATCTCTCACATGATTAAGAAAGACAATTATCATGAAGTTTGAGTGTTTGGGGACTAACAAACTTAACTCTATCTCTAACTGTTAGGATTATTGTATGAGTAACTGTATATCAGTCTCAAAACGTTGTAGCTCTCACTCTTACATGGCATCAAGTAATGTGTTATAGGTGCGCAAACTAAAACATAACACGAAGAACAAGAGAAAACTAAAAACATTATTATGTATTAAAAACTAGAGTTACATAGAAAACATAAGTATCAAAACATTCACATCTAATCCCAATAAAAGAGAGATTAGTTATCCATTCTCATGGGTAGCTTTGGAAACATAGAAACTAAAAACTAAGAATTGAAACTCTCGTTCACCTTCGAATCTAACTTCGAGAGCTTCTTCTCTAACCTCCTAAGTCTTTCCTCTATTTCTCCCTAAGTCTATCTATATTTCTTTGTTCTTCGAGTTTTGATAATCTCAATCTTCTAAAAAACATTTTTGTAATTTGTATACAAATTGGGCGCTCGACGCCCCCTGAGGCATGTCGAGCACCTCATAAACCTTTAAAAGGGGTTTTCTCAACCACCATAAGCGTTGATCGCCTTCTCCATTGAGCGCCTTCTAAGCCTCGCCCAACGCCTTAAACACTCCTCAAGCTTCATTTTCTCACCAAAACATGAATTTTCCCGATCCAACCGTTCAAATTAAATTCCAATTTGTTGTAAATAACATATCCAAATTTTATCCTAATCCAACAGTTAATGAATGCGTTGTCGCAATTTTGCTTAGACAGCTTTGAACCTCCTACATCATAAAGTGGGGATTAGAATTGAAATTTTCATAAAACTCGAATAATTGTTGAACTAATGAATTGGAGATTAAAATGATATAAATTGAAGTATACAATTCAAATAAGTGCCTAAAATGATATTCCAATATACGTAAAAATGACACTTATCATGTACACACCGTAGCAGCAAGCACAACTCTATCATGATACCTAGCCATACACGTGAACCCAGCTAACTCATAATCCAACATGAAGGTGTCAAAATTTACCTTGAAAACATCCTTCACAAGCCTCGACCACCTAGAAGGAAGAGTCATCCCCCATCTCAGCTCTACACGTATGTTTCACATAGGCGCAATGCTACGATCTCGGTAAAACATGAACTACTCTGCTGCTTTCTCTCCCGTCGTGACGGTGCTTGGCGGTTCTTTCGGCGGCCCACCTCTCTTCCATTTGTGTTTGTTGACATTCTTTTTAGAGCTTTCAGACCTGTAGTTTGGAGTCTTTGGCGCGCCGCCACGATAGATGTCTCGTGGTTTTTGGCAGGTGTGTTGTTGTTGTTTCGTCTGTCGCTTTGGGCGTTTCTACTGGTGCGTTGTGGATTTTTGTGTTTACCGCAGGTTTGGTTGATGGTTGTTACTTGAGCTTGGTGAAGGTCCAGAAGCAGTGTTGAGTTGTTGTTGTGCATGTTGTTTTGTTTTTATCGTTTGTCTGTGTTTTGGGTCTCAGCTCTATGACGTTGTTTTGCGGTGGGTCTTTTGGTGCAATCAACTTAGTTGGTTCCCTGTTGCAGGTGTCGTGCAACTGTTAGGTTGTTTTCGACTTTATTAAGGATCAATCTCAATGTTTTAATAGATCAGGGTGGTTTGCTTATGGGTGTTCTTAGAGGCGGTTGGAAATATTTGTTGTAGTGGCTGAGTTTTATGCTGGCTTTTGTTGGCTCGACTATTGTACCCATGTTGAGAGGGGTGATTTCTCAACTTTATCTATATTAATATATCTTTTAACTTAAAAAAAAAAACATGATGCATCAACTAGCTCATATCTTGGAACAACATCCTTGTTACGAACCTCCCAAATACAATACACAATGGTTGCTGCTACACAACTTCGGTTTGCAAAAAATCACGAACAAAAACTACAACACTTCAACCATGCCTTTGATCATAATGCAATCCCAACTTTGAAGCAAACCAAAGCTGGTTCGCATGAACACAATCAAAGAAGACATTCTCCAAAGCCTCCTACTCAACAACACACAAAGGGAAAATAAGATCAACATCCATACCTCTCTTTCAAAGACTAGCTTGAAGTACTAGCATTTCTGAGATCTTCTAGATGGAGCTTCTTGCTATCCTCCATGGGCTTCGTGCCTACTAGTCTACTATCTTCAAGCGTGTGGTGAACTTTTCTAACTCTTTGATTTCTTTGTCCCTAGTAAACAAGGAGGTTCCAATTTTCATAAGTATACAACCATTATTAGCGGTATTAAGTAGCTTTCTGCTAGAAGGTGGGAGCTTAAGTTTGAGCATTGCCTTCGCGATGGTACACTGCAAGGAGAATGCTTATTAGTGTTTTCCAGAAACCGACGCTAACAAGGCAAAAGAAGACGCGATAGCCGATTTAGCAATAATGACCATTGCCATTTTCATATCCGAACATGAGTGTGATGTCGTCAAAATGACATTTACAACCAATTGCAATGACAAACAATAATAAGAATCTTAAATATAATATTAATCATTTAATTGTCTTATTACAAATATTATTTTGTACCATCACATGATCCAACACTTTCACACCTTTATATAGCTTTAAATTTAAGCTTACAACTCACTCTTTCAATCTTCAAAAACCATTTTTCAATAACAAATGCAATGTCTTTTGCTTGTCTTCTTTGGTCTTCGTTTTCTCTTGCTACTCTCCTTGCAACAGTTTCTTTTTTAACATCTTCCATGACTCTTGCAATTAATTTATGTTTTGTAATTAATCTAAAGTACTATTTCTCAGTATCATTTTTAAGAAGCTACGAGAAAAAAAGGCAATAAGAAGAAACCACAAACAATCCCTAGAACCCCTCCCATCATAACCATGAAGAATTTTTTTAATCTTTCACAAACAAAAGTCTATCACAGATAAAAGTTGAATCATGAGCAGAGATTTATCATCCCATTAGATAAGCTTCAGTGTAACCTTTTGGTTGACTACCAAAATTACCAAAATATAATAGACAAGAGAAATGACTATTCCATAAGTTAATAAAACTCATGTTACGATTTGGTTACTCATGCTAAGTCGCAACGGAAGGGGGCATACCGAATATTGGTCGCAGCGGAAGGTGGGTGTGAGGCGCGAAGACTACATGGCATATTAGAAGATGATGGTTCATGTAGGATCATAGTAATTAAGGGTTAAGGATTGTGGGGTGGCAAGAAAAGAGGCTACAAGGCGGAGGGGATAACGACGAAGAAGTGGGCGTGAGGGTTTGTGAGCGCGAGGGGGGGGGGGAAGCAAGGCGCGAGGATGCAGGGAGACATCGTGGGAGGCATGAGCGACAATGGTGCGAGGGGTGAGAGTTATGGAGAAGTATGTGGATGGTTTACGGGGGGAGAGGTCTTATAAGGTCGATGAGGTGGAGAACCATTGATGCTTAGTATCTTCTAGGCCGACACTAGTTTGTGGATCTACAAGATTTGCCAATAGTTTTAGAGTCTGTTGTAGCCGACTCTTAGCGTTCTTCATAGCAACGTCACAAACATGAGAAGAAAGGACATGGTTTCTCATTTTCTTCTCACTCAGACTGTTTTGGAGAAATCTACATAGGGTAAAACTAAAGCCAAATACATAAGAGACAAAAGTACAAGACACTGTCAAATGAGTCTTTCTTCTCCTACACACGTATTATTATCTCTCATAGATCAGCACGACACGAAACTTCACCTGTATGCGTTCCAAAGCGCACGTCTACTGCCATGTCAGCTCACCAACATATCACTCATGCGTGGATTCCCTAAAGCCTTTGGCCCCATTCGATTGTGAGAATCACTACAATGTGGGCTATCCAAAGCATTATTGCGTAGAAACTTGTTTCCACTCCTCTTTGATTCAAATAAATGAGTCAGCCTAACTCTATCCCAATTTCCAATATCGAGTGCCAGCTATATCCACCCATTGAAATGACCGTTGCGATGATTCCAAAATAAACAAAGAGATATCACAATAAAATTAATTCCAAGATTAATGATGCCAAAAGCGTAACAATTTCTCAATTGATAAACTCACCCACACTATCATAATTCCACAACAATCAACTTTTTCATGATTCATGAACATCATCTTTTGTTTTCCTGCAAAATCAAAATAGTTTCAGAAGATATTGAGGGGAGGAAGGATGGTGGAGAGGATTAGGAAGTAAAATATAAATTTTAAAATTAAAATATAAGTGACCTAAAAATTTACAATAGCAAGTAAAAATGAGACTTGTATGAATATGCTGTAGGTAAATGAAAATGTTTAGAAAACAGTAAGACTCAAAAGTGTAAAAAATATTTATTTTACATCCACTATCATTATCCGACAAAAAATGAGAGAAAAAGAGTAAACATCAAATCAAAGGATTTGGATCCTCTCCATCCAGCTTCTCTCCATCCTCTCTCCATCCAAATCTGAGCCATTGATTTAGAAATTTAAAGGCTTGGATCAATTTAAGAAGAGAGAGAAAAAATGAATTGTATTTAAAGGCTTGAATCAATTTAAGAAAAGAGAGAAAACATAAACTAATCCTCACCTTTAAAATTCAAAATCAATGGCTCAGATTTTGGATGGAGAGGGAATGGAGAGAAGCTGGATGGAGAGGATCCAAATCCCAAATCAAATAAGAAAGAGATACAAAAATAAATGACACATAGAACAATTTTATTTTTTGGTTTAAACTTGGAAAAACAAACATAGAACAAATGAAATCCCAAAAATACCATATAATTAAACTTATAAAAATGGAAAATAGTAAAACTCATAAACATCTCATCTCATTTGATAAAATTTCATTTGCATTTATTTTACTTGAAGTGCAATAAAAACCAAAAAGAAAAAAAGCAAAAATATATCACACTCCCTCGTGGTTGTTCCTGATGTTAACACACCCTCGAGCCTTCAAACCCTCACCCTCATTCTCTCTCTAACCTTCTGAGTCTTCTCCTCTTGCATCTCTCTCTCTCTATCTTATACCCTGCAATTCGCAAACCCTACCCTTCTCTCTCCGTCGCACTTCCACCCTCGCCGCATTCGCATTCCACCGCCGCAATCTGCTTCCGCTCCTCCGTTCTCGGATCTCTCTCTCTCCGTTTCCCCAATTCCACCAATCTCCAACTCCACCACACACCCATGGGCGACGGCAAGATGAATCTCCCCGACGATCTCTTCTCCTCCAAGCCTTCCGATTTCCACTCATCGCTTCTCAAAGGTGAATCTCCAATCATGATTCATTCAATTTTTTTTGAAATTGATTTAATTAGGGCTTTTTTTTCTCCCCTTTTTGTGTTCTTGAACAATCTAAGCTCTATTCGCTTCTTCATTGTTGCGCTTGTTCGTTTCGCAATCTGGATCCGTTGAATCTCAATCTGTGATTCGTTCGGGTCTGTCAATTGCGTCCATCCGACATTACTGTTCCTGCTTGGTTCGGTGTTTGTGTTGCTCTAGATTTATCTTTTGTTGTTTCGTGTGTGTTTGTGCTGTGTTTTTTTACTTTCGAATTTTTTGGGGTTGACTTTAGTTTAGATTGGAGATTGATCTGTTTGCTCTTTTTCGATTTTTCGATTCCCCTCGGTTTTTTCATCAATGCTTTAGTGAGTGTGATTTATGAGCTCTCATTTGTTGAGAATCGGGGTTCTCTTTTTCTTTTTGTTGAAGGTTGTGTTTGGATGAATCCAGTGGAGTTGAGTTTGTTCTTCTTGTTAATCTGAATCTAGATAATTCATTTGTGCGTGTGTGCCCGTGTGTGTGTGTGCGTGTGCTTGTAAGTGAACTGATTTAGTTGATTTGATTTGCCTCTTGTTTTTCTCTTTTAATATTTTATGATATGTAATTGTGAGTGGTGGTGGATACTGTAGATCCTGTCATTTAGCACTTGCATGATTTTTACTTCAGTTTTTTGGAAGCTACTTTTTATAGGTTATGAGAAGGCATTAAAACGACCTATTTTTGTGTTTTTGTATTTTTTTAAAAACGTATCCAATTTATCTAACAGTATATTAGTCGTTTGTTCGATTAAAATCTAATCTGAATCACATGGCTGCTAATACTTGCTTTTTGGTTGTTCTAGATGAGGCATTTGGAGGACATGGTGGGGAGAAAGGGATTGCAGCGCTACTTGATGATTCCAAAGGTATTTTATATATCTTTGCACAAGTGAAGTTTAATTTTACATTTAGTCATGTTTCTCTCATGCATATATGGTGACTGTATTGATAAAACCTGGTTTTATTCTCAGATCAAGTGTCGTCTGACAGCAGCATACCCTTATCTCCACAGTGGCTGTATTCTAAGCCTGTTGATGTGAAGACAACTGCCAACCCAGTGGGGGTATGTTATACTTGATATTTTGATATTAATTGCATTATCAGAGGTTCCTTTTTATTTTTGTGAAATCTAGTAGTTTGCTTGGGCTCTATTGTTACTATTCTTTATCATTTCAGAGAATGAGAGTTTAACATATCCTTCTTGGACATGTAAGCTTGTTTGGTTTTATGTTTTCAATTTGCCAGGACTTGTGTTATAAAACTCAAAGCAGTGACGATGCATCTGCATGTTGTCCTTTCCGAGTTTTAGTTGCTTCCTTTAATTTTGAAGATTCTGCCAAAAATCAAGAAAATGTTCTTCATGACACAGCTGTTTCTCTTAATCATCGTATTAAACTATTTATCATGATTTAAGTGCTCAATTAGCATCCCAACAGCCATTGTGACTTTTATATTTGTTAGTGATTTTTTTTAATTAATATGGAGTAAAAAAACAAAGAGAAATCTCGTGTCTCTAGTAGCTTGACTATCAGGTTTGTCTTATAAAAATTTAAAATGTATGTATGTATATTTGTTTTGTTAAGTTTGAATTGGAGTGTTCATGTTTGTTATGCTTGATCATTGGAAAGTAATAGGATGCACATCTATTTTGCTCTATGCCTTAGGTGAACTCCACCGATCCCATACTGAAAGATAGTTGGCGCTTGGAGGGGTCTCAAGACAAGAAAGATTGGAGGAGAGCTGCCCCTGATGTTGACATCAGTCGCCGCTGGCGTGAAGAGGAGAGAGAAACCAGCTTGCTTGGACGAAGGGATCGCAGAAAAGAAGATCGTCGTGTGGAGGTTACTTCAACCTCAGAGAATAGATCCTTGCCTGCTGATCGCTGGCATGATAGCCGTGGTTCTGTCCATGATTCTCGTAGAGAGAACAAGTGGTCATCAAGATGGGGTCCTGATGATAAAGAAAAGGATTCTCGAAGTGAGAAAAGGAATGATGTGGATAAGGAAGATGGTCATACTGAAAAACAATCTTCTGTTGCTAGCAACCGTACCGGTGCTGATCGTGACACTGATTCTCGTGATAAATGGAGGCCAAGACATCGTGTGGAAGCTCAAACAGCTGGTGTGGCTACATACCGTGCTGCACCTGGATTTGGGCTGGAAAAAGGACGTATAGAGGGCTCCAATGTGCGATTTTCACCTGGAAGAGGAAGGGCAAATTTCAATGAAAACCTACAAATTGGGAGGCCTCCATTAGGCTCTAGTGCTGGGTCTTCCCTTGTGGACAAGAATAAAACCATATTAGGGAAGTCTAGTCTTGGTGCTGATTCATATTACTACCCTAGGGGTAAGATTCTTGATATATATCGTAAGCAAAAGGTTGATCCAACTTTTGAAAGCATGCCTTCTGAGATGGAGCATACATCACCAATAACCCAACTTAGTTCTGTTGAACCATTAGCATTTGTTGCTCCTGCTGTTGAGGAGGAGGTACGCTGAATATAAAAATTAATAAACACCTTTATTATGCGTTCTTGATCTGATGTCTTTATCTTGAAGGGCCACTTGCTCTTCAGTATTGTTATTCATTTATTTTTGAATTTTGTTCCAGGGTGTCCTTAAAGATATATGGAAGGGAAAAATTACTAGCAGTGAAGTCTCAGGCTATTCTGTTCGGGGAAAAGATGGAGGGTTAAATGAAGATATATCAGGTAACAAACTTTGCATGTATTTTAGGTTTTTTTTTGTTGAAAAAATCAACCTTTTCTCCTTCTGATTGTAGTCTCCCTTCGCTTATTTTAGGTCTTGGTGTTACTTTGAGCGAAGGAAAGCAACTGACAATTGGGAGTGGTGAAAAGGTTATATCTAGAATGAATATCCAAAATGAATCTGAGCAAATTTTTATTGGTTCAGCATCAACTGCTGATGGTTCATCTAAAAATGTAGTTAAGGGTGAGAAAATATTAATATTCTTTATTTCTATTGCTCTAAACAGTTGATTGTAAGATTTCAATATGTTATTTATGAACTACCTTTTTTTTTTTTGCAGAAGTTGCAACTTCTCAAGAAATCAAGCAGAAACATATGCCTTCTCTTGGTGTATATGAGAAAGATGAGATCTCTGGTAACAACACTAGGGAGGGAAGCATTCCCAGAATCAAAGTTGCTGAATCAGAGACTTTTGATTACCATCAGGGACAACTTTCAGCTTTTAAGGAACATGCTACTCAGGATGGTGTTGAGTCAATTGGTGCTTCAGCAATCAGTAGTAACCTACCTGATGATGCTCGCTCTCTTTTTGATTTTTCATCTTTGCAGCAAAATGCCAGTGTTAATCCACAGGACTTGAAACTTAATGAAAAGATGTATGCTCTTGAGGAGTTGAGTTTGTGCTATCTGGACCCTCAAGGGATGGTTCAAGGACCCTTTCTTGGGATTGACATAATTATGTGGTTTGAACAAGGGTTTTTTGGGTTAGACTTACCTGTTCGCTTGTTTGAGGCCCCTGAAGGATCACCATTTCATGAACTCGGTGACGTCATGCCTCACTTGAAAGTCAAAACAGGACTAGATTCTGGCAGTAACCTGGTTAATCAATCAGAGCCATCTGATGCCAATGAAAGGAACCTAAAAGTAGATGTACATACATTTGACTATGGTAGCGATGATCAACCTTGGTCCTCATCCCGACCTGATACTACCTCAAATGTTGGTATTTCGTCTCAAATGTCTTATCAAAGTTATCACTCCGAAATCAAATTCTCTGATGAGCAGCGCTTCAATAATATTGTTGCACAAGATGAGGGTATGTTTTCTCATTCTGATTGTCTATTATTTTGCTACTCAATTTGAGCGGCTATATTTGCTATGTGTATGTTTATTTCTACTTTTTATTTATACATTTGTTTGTTTGTAGATGCCACATTTTCGAACTTGGCTGGAAGCAGCAATGATAACCCTTTGATGCGGCCTGTGGGTGCCAATGCTTCATATTCCCATCCCACTGGAAGACCTATTGCAAATGAAATTACTGGGAGTGATACTCAAAATAGTGAGGCAGATAAGTTGCATCCCTTTGGTTTATTGATGTCTGAGCTTAGAGATGGCTCTCATTTAAGGCGTGCACAATCTTCCAACAATTCTATGAGATTGGGTGATCAGGGTCATTTTCTAGATCCATTAATTGATAGAGAAGCTCCTTTTGCTGATCAAAGCTCTGTTGGTGGCATGGTTAATCAGCCTTCTCTCAGAGAGGCATGGCCTGATGAGTACGGGGTGAATAGGCATTTTAGTCCTAATCCACGTATTGGTTCACTAGAAGATCAGTTCTTGTCTCGTATGGGACCAAAATTTAATAACTTTGATGTGTCAGAACATCTCATGTTGCAAAAGATGCAGAAGGACCGGCTTCAGCAGCAGACTAGTTTATCTAATCATTTCCCTGCACATCTTAATGGGTCGGATTTAGAGAGGTTTCCAGGTTTCTCTCTTTCTCAAAGCAATAACCCAAGCATCCAGCAGATGGTGCCGAATCCAGGGCCAGATTTTGAACGTCTTCTGGAACTTCAGATTCAACAACGCCAGCTTGAGCTTCAGCAACAGCATGATATGCACCATCAACAACAACTACTGCAACAAATGAAACTGCAGCCCCAGCATCAGCCTCAAGTTCAGCAATTGCTTCTTGAACAGATTATGCAACAGCAGCAGATGTCTGATGCTAATTTTGGACAGTCAAAACATGATCTTTCTAGGGAAAATTTGTTGGATCAGGTACAGTTGAGGAGATACCTGCATGACATGCAGCAGAATTCACATTCTTTAAGGAACCTTGATCCATCCATGGAGCAGATTATCCAAGCAAATATGGGTCTCAATGCTGTCCAAGGAAGGCAAGCTGATTTGTCTGATCTCTTGTTGCAAGCAAGGCATGGAAATATATTGCCTTCTGAACAACAGCTTCATTTTCAGCAAGATCAGCTACAGGCACAGCAGTTATCTGCGGCTCTTAGACAGCAGTTAGGTATGGACGGGGAAAGGCATTTTGGCCGGTCGTGGCCAATTAATGAAACTGGACAGTTGGTAAGAAATCCATCAAGCCATCAATTGGGTCATTCAGCAGGATTTAATGTTTCAGATATCCACAAACAGCAGCAGAGGCTTGTGGCACAAGAGGAGCAATTAAATTATCTGGGAAGGAATCATCTTGAGCAGAACCAGAGAGGATTCTATGATCCTAGTTCTATGATGTTTGAGAGGTCTTCACCTGGTTCTGTTCAAGGAAGGGAACTACTAGAACGTCGTCGCTATATGCACCCAGCTGAGCAACTGGGTCCTGTGTCTTCTCACCACCTACAATCATCTGATGATCTGTTTGGCCACCATTCCCTCTCTGGAAACAATGGGCATGTCGAAAATAACTGGATTGACCCACGGGTGCAACAACATCTTGAAGCTGTGAGACAGAGAAGAGACTTAGGGGATACTATTGCATCGGCAGATCTAAACATACCTTCTGCTGGAGCTCATGAAGAAAGTTCAGCACGGGGTTTTATGGACCTTCTTCATCAAAAGCTGGGTCTTCAATCCTCACAGTCGTCAAATGTTGATAAATGGCACCCTCTTTCATCAAGAAGTCATGACAAATCTTGGCATGTTCCTGAGGCTAGCTCATTAATCCATCCTTTTGAACTTGCACCAGATCAGCAAGTTCATCTGAATGACCCATTTTTAGAAAGGTCTCAAAGTGCTAATTCAAGTGCCCTAATGCATGATCATTTGACCAACATGCATATTACTGAGCAGTTCAACAATCTAGGAAATGCTGAAAGAATGCCACTTCGGTCTAGATCTGGATCATTACTTGAAGAGCAATCACTACTATCTGCAAATAAGGATATTTTACATTCCAATTACAGAATTCCTTTTCAGATTGGTAAATCATCTATGGAAAAAGACTTGCTTGAGTTGGAGACAAATAAGGGACATAGGCATGAATTCCTAGGCACAATGAGCAAGTTAGCTCCTGGGATGTCAGATTTATCAGAACAAGTGGAGAGCACGATGAATTCGATGGAACTGCCTCCTATTGCCCATAGTAGACATAGCTCACTAAGCAGTGCCGGTATATACTATATAACTGCTATCCTTCATTATTTTTGATCTTCTGTATAATGGTTAAATATAATGAACGAGCCTCTGCAGGTGGTGATGGAAGCTCATTTGGTCGTGAGATGGGTTTGAATAACTCCCGTGGAGATGAAGTTTCTAGTGACAGGTACATTCTTTGTGCATATTTTCCTTTTTGTCTAAAATTAATTTGGTTATGTACTATCTGGTTATCTGGTTCTAGATAATGCTCTGAAAACTTATCTGTCTACCAGCTGGTGGTTAAGAATTTTATGAACATTGAGTTCAATGTTCTTTATGGCACATTATTTCATTTTTTTTCTATTATTCCAGTTGCTCTTTAGTTCAAGCTCTGAGAAGTAAATATGAGAAGAATGAGTATAGAAAAAAGTAAATGACCCTTTTCTCCCTAAATCCTTGTTTGTTTGAAATTTGAATAGATAATAAAAAAGATTCCTTGAGATGACAAGTAACTCCAACTTGCAAATGACCCTTATTCGCACTAAGGGTACTTCAGTAATTTTATCAATTTTTTCTCATGTTGCCCTATTTTCTTTGGGTTTCTCTACACCTACTTTCCTTCTTCCATCTGGATGATAAAATACCCTTTTCTTCTTGGTGCTTCTCCCAATCCCATTTTATTTCTTAGCCAAATTGTACAAGTTCTGCATGAAGATTGCAGTTTGGATGACCTGTGAGTGTTGTTTAATGCAGCCCATTATTTTCTCATTTTGTGAACTTTCTGCACTACCTGCTACAAAGTTTCCTGTGTTCATAGTTGATGCATTTTGCAGATAATACACTTTCTGAATGGATTTGCAAAGGATTTCATTAACTAGATTTATCTAATATCACTTCCTGATTTAGAAGAGCTTGATTGGTTTTTAAGCACAATAATTAAAGATGACTTGTTAAAGCATTTTATCTGTTTATTGTCAAAATAACAGTTTTGTTATTCATGGGTTCATATGCCAATCTGTATAGTATACACTCTGTAGTCTGTACACAAATGGTATTTGGTACAAGTTGATTAACTATCATATCAGGAAAATAATTATTAAACATGAGGTTTGATTGTTTTCTATTGACAGGATTCCTCCAACATCAAAAGGGTTTGATAACGCTTTCCATAAACGTGCTCATGTATCTCGGGTTTTGTCCTCACCGGATGTCCAGTCAGACCAACCATCTGTACCCCATTCCAATCAGAACAATTTAACAAGTCTATCATCCAGTGAAGGTATGTGATTTTTTAACTGCCGCCTTGCCTTTTTCTTAAAACTTTTCAGCAGTCAGTGAATTATGAGATTTATGGTAGGGAGAAGAGAGCCCGCTGGGAATTTGTCAACTAGTAGCATGACTGATGCTCAAGCTTTGGGGAAGAAAGAGGTTCGATTTAGATCTTCATCTTTTAGTGAAGGCGCTGGATCAGAGACATCATTTATAGACATGCTCAAAAAACCTGTTCTTCCTGAGGTGGATACACATTCAACCAGCGGAGCTGGGACTGAGCCATCTGACGGTGGACAAGCCGGCCGAAGTGGCAAAAAGAAGGGTAAGAAAGGAAAGCAGATAGATCCTTCACTTCTTGGTTTCAAGGTCTCCAGCAATCGGATCATGATGGGTGAGATTCAACGCCCTGAAGATTGATAGTTACTTGTAGATTGGCTGTAAATTTTGTTTTGCCTTTCCATTTTTGTTTTCATTTTTTTCCGGAGGAAAGGGATGAATGGTGTATAGTCCCGTTAGAGCATAGCTTTAATCTTTCAATACATCTCTTTACATAGATGTCATATTGTATGCTTATATCTGAAAGCCCATTTGGCGTTGACTAGTGTGTACAGTCACTGATGAGTGGTGTATATACGAGGAAGCTATGCGATTTTATATAGATGGATGCATCAGCGATTTTTGTGGGATAGAATGGAAACTTAGAGGAATTCAAATTTATCATAAAATTGTGATTTTTGTGGATTTTTTTATGGTTGAGGATAGTTTATGATTGTCTTGAGAATTACGGTTGAGGATAGTAAATCTATGACAATTTTTTTTAAAGTGAGACCATAACTCTACTCTCAATAAACTCAAGTTAACATTTTTTGTCTCTTCTCATTGGATAGTTAATTTTACACATCATGAGTGAGATTCTTCTAAGTTGAAATTATTTCAATTCAATTTCAAATATCTTTTAAGTTTAACTTATTTATTTTAAAAAGTCACTGAATCAAATTTATAGCAAACTAGTACTCCCTCCGTTCCCAATCTTTTGTTGTTTAAGGTTTTGCACACTGTTTAAGACCTAATCATTGAATAAATTTTTTGACAAAAATACCCCTAATTATTTTCGTCCATATTCTTTTGCACTCCACAATTTTCCATGAAATCCCCCTCATTACAGTACACTTCTCCACATATCTTATACCGAAGCATTTATTACTACTCCATCCACACCACCTTCACTTTAAGTTTGATTAGTCTGTTGATGTTCTTAAAAAATAAATTCAATCAAATGCAAAACAACAAATATGATGGTTGTTTACAATGTTTCGTTAAATTTTTGGCTCCATCCAATTTTTCTTTCCCGCTAACTCTTGTTCATTTCATGTTTCCCACTTGAAGTTTGCCAAAATTTGAACTGCAAATTCTCTTTTAATTTCACAATCCTTCAAATTTTCCCACTTAAATTAAGCTTTTAAATATTTTTGATTCCCTCCTAAGTTTGCTTATAAATATTCAGTTTTTTATGTTAATGGAGTAGTATGAAATATGGCAGCAAGAAAACTTCATGTGCCTTTAGAAGAAATAGACTTGAATATTGATCTAAGAGAACCTAGCATGTCTAATGAAGAAAATTCTTCAATGCTAGATTTAAATGCTGAAGCTTCAGAGTTTATTGTCTTTGATCATAATCAAAATTCATCAAGTATAAATGCTTCATCTTCAGTTGAAATTGTTTGTGACGTTCCCTCTCTAACACTTAGGAAACGTAAGGGAGATAATAAATTTTGTTTTATTGAATAGAGTGATAGTGGGTAGGAATTAGCGGCTAACAAGGTAAACTAGGTAGTAGGTTAATTAAAGTTAAATTTACAAGTAAGGTTAGAAATGGAAAAAAAGGAAAAAAGATGCATTGGTTATGTAAAACAACAAAAGTTTTGGAATATGAAGAAAAAACTAAAACAACAAAAGATTGGGAACGGAGGGAGTAATAAAGTCATAAACTCAAGTTGATTATATTTTAACTTTGAGAAAATGGATGATGCACCGATTTTCTCACATTCTTGAAATCTGATTGGTTGATAGTATAAAAAATTTTACATCGTCGGTGCATAGAAATTAAATCATTTTGAAAATAATATTCTTATAAATTTATATTTTAAATTTAAGTATTTTACAAAACATGTTCCTATTATCCTCTGTGGGAGTGTCATAGATTGCTTAGTCATGATTGTTTGCCGGGTGCGACCTCTTCTAGTCTAGTTTTTTTTTGTTTTTTTTTATAAGCATTTTGTTTCGTAGTTAACCTTTGTTTTTTCAGGGTCTAGCCTCTGCCAATGCCATTCAACTAGGAAAAATAATAATTTCGCATTTTCGCTGTACATTGAGCTCAGGGATTGTAATGGGTCGGGGTGAGTGCAGGTAATGCTTAACCTGTAACCATACCTATCAACTATTAGTGTGTATCATGTGGTATCTGACATTTATGGATATTCATGAACATTTAATTTTAAAAATAATTAAAAGAAAAGTATCACATTATATAACATAATATCATTTACATTTTATTAACTTCATATATTATGCTTTCAAAAAAAAAACTTCATATATTTTGAATTAATATGATTTTATTTATTAGTTAAATATATTTTTATAGATTGGAGAAAACATGCGGATTAATATATCAAGATTGATTATGTATGTTGTAATAATAAATAGACATGAAAAAGTGATAAAACTACAGGGACCTACAGACTAATTTAACCGATTAATTATTACGATACATGATCAAACTTGATAAATTAGTTGTAATATTCTCTAAACCCTGTAAAAATATTAAGCTAATAATTGAAAATCATATATACAATGTTAATAGAAGATTATGAATATTATATTTCATGATGATAATGCTTTATGATTTTTAATTCTTAAAGATAGGAGTTTTGAGATGAAGAACCAAACTTGTCTACATTTCAATTATATCTTAATTGTTATTAAAATATTTTTTCACATTTGGCTCATCAGCATTTGAACCTGAGACCTGGCAGTTGTGTTACAACAACTCCCATCAAGTGAGAAGATATTGACATTGCATATTTCGTATCCATGGAAATGGCTAACTATTTTCCCTGTAACCTCATGATCATCAAGTTATTGATTCAGACAAACCAACATATGGATTTGTTGTAGTTTGAAAAGTAGCTGGGAAGGATCACAGAAACCGTTGGAACATACTGTATTTCATCATAAACACCACCACCTTAGATCATAGTTGTTTTGGGATCTTGGCATCTCTAAGTCCCACATCGTCTATATAGTAAAGCAAACCAGTCTTTATAAACGCCTGACAAGCTTTTCAGATCGCCGAGTTGGGTAGCGCTAACTTGTGACCCATGTGGGGGCACCAAGGTGATGGAACATGGCTCTGGCTTTGCTAGGATGGGTTGGTAGCTGCAATATGCTGGCCTGCCCACTCCAAGTTGAGAGTTGAACCATGGGGGCTTGGGCGAAGGCTCATGCTTCCTGGTTCCTAGACCGGAGGGCACTGCGTTAGACTGGCTTCACAGAGCAGCGAACACCTCCGGCTCCTGACAGTGGAGGGACTACAGGCTGCTGCACTTCCAGCCCACAAGTCCTGGTCAGCCTAGCCTCATGAACCATCATTTTTTTTTTCATAAAAGACAAGAGTCATCAGCTTGTTTATGCCATCATGAGTCTAGCCCCAATTCATACCTGGATAAATCTTCCTTACTGATTTTGTGATCTGAAGGCACAACATGAAGAGTGATTTGCCCAACAGCCCAAGCTACAGCCTACAATTGTAATCATAAAAAATAAATACCTTCTTCCAAGCAAATATTACTTCTTTTTTTTACGAGAGGAAAACAGAAAATATTACTTTGAAACCACATATTTATTGGCAGATAATTTGAGATATTGGCAATTTGGGAAATGACAACTAAGCTTATGTTACATAGGCCAACCAACAATCGGGTCAAACTCATAAAATTCATGTATTACGGAGACACTAATGTATATGACCATGAAAAGGCATCATTGGACCATCCATAGAAGCCAACAATATTTACTTGCCAACAACAATTGCATTGATAATTAAGATTCAGAAGTGTGAGCAACGGTAATTGTATACATATGCTTTAATCTGACTTGAAGGAATGTGAGAATAAGGCCGACTAACAATTGGGTTGACGCAGTAGTTCAACATTTCATTTTTTAAGCAAGTAGTTGACAATTCAATTTTCAATTTTTGCGATTAGAAAAAAAAATTCATTGGTCAGCCTCCTAATGCTTAGTGCGCTGACAGTAAAGTAAAATATTAGTCCCACAAGTCACAGCTACCGGTTGGGGATACCTTTGCTTAGCACTATAAAACGTGGGAGGGAGATGTTAGAGTTTATAAAGAAGGATAAATCCTCATAATTAATAAATTTTAAGTCTTCCCTTCCATCTAAACCCTTCCCCCAATGATGGAGAGGAGGAACTTTGGTCATTTTTTCCCATCCCTCATTCAAATATTGAAACCAAACAAGGAACCTTATAAAGATCCCTTCTCCTTTTCTCCCGTCCTCCATGGCCTTATAAACATTTTGCTTCCACTGCCAATAATTTGTACCCTTCTCACAATTTTTCTAATGCCTATTTGACAACCTTTATAGTCATATCATTTCTACACGTTGTTATTACTTGCTTCTCTCAGAACCCTCCCTACAAAACCTCTATCAAAGAAACTATATTTTTCATCTCATTAATCTGCAAAACTCGATCATAGTAGCTAATTTTATTCACTTTCATTTTGGTGTGCACATCCATAACCAAGACCTTATATTGAGTCATTTTTTAAATGTTTCTATCTTTTCATATATAATAGAAACTGATTTGAGAGCATAATCTAATGTAATGCAATAATCATTTCTATAACTAAATAACACACTGCCACCCTAAACTAGTATAATCATTTCCCAAAAGTATAAAACTCAATGATTGTATCATAGATACTATAAGGTTGCTTAGAAGACAATATCAAATATAGGTATTATCAGTTGAGGCTGCTCCCCTACCATTGGTAATTTGAACGTAAATGAAAGAAACTATTTACTAGGGTAATATCAGTTTAGACTAATTACAGTTGTGGAGTGATATCAGGGTAATACATAACGATTAAAAAAATTCATTTCAGGTATCAAATAGAGAAGAACTATGTTATATACACAAATAGACACATCTGTGACAAAATAAAATGTATCTTTTGCCTTTCTATAAACAGTTGGTGTTTCCTCTCTTTTGATGCATAATCTGTTCTCTCAGAATATCCTTGTGATATCTGAGAGTAGTTCCATATGATCTTCTGCGCATGATTCCAGTTCCATCCCATGTAGACAAGCATATATTAGCGAACATTGGACAAAAGTAGTCAAGAGTTGAACTTCAGATGTGTAGCTATTAAATATCAGATGCTCGCCTTTAATTGTGGGATCAAGACACTGTACAAGTTGTTCTTGCTCCGCCTCTTAGCATATAGGAGATTCATCAACATGCCGAACATAAATCTACTACATAATGAAAAAAAGGAGAAAGCAAATTAGTCGTCCAAACTGGGTTAGAACAATCCATGCTGAAAAACGAAGCTCAAAATGTTAAATACGCGTTTGATGAGTCAATCAGCTTTTATAATCATATACAAGTAATAGAACCCGTATAATTCAACTGACAAAAAAGTTACCAGCCAAAACAAATTAATTTTCAAGTTTCCTAAGTACAGGAAACTAAGCTAAAGAGGTTATCATTTCCTAACAGCACAATTAAATGTTGGCTAACCTGATAAGCTTCCATCCTTGCCTTCTGGAGTCTGGACAATGGTAATGTTGTTTTCTACCATTATATGTCAAGTCGTTAACTATTGAGTAAGTCAGAATCCCAGTGGTGATACACTTTTATCTTCTTCCAATAGATGCACTCTAAACTGTGTCTACCAGATGAAGAAAGCAAGGTCATATAACCTTTGCCGGAAGAATAGAGGAACCAACTGAAATTTGATAAATAAAATAAATGATAACTGAAAATGAAAAAAGGAACATCAATTATGAATGAGCATGTATCTTCCTCCATTCAACTTGGTAAACAAGTTGAGAGCTAGATCATGCAATCAGCAATGCGGAAAATGAGAGTAAAAGGATGCTGAGGGTCACACATGTATTAGTAGTATAGTTAGTTTGTGGTTAATTGTCAGGAAGTTAGTTGGTTAGGAAGCTGAATTGCTCAGCTATTTTGTTAAAAGCCAAGATTGGCTCATTCTGTTGGTAACTGAATAGATTGACAGTTTTCTTTCCCCCTCTTTCTCTCTTCCGATCTCTTCTCTCTCTAAACCTATCACATCATTGTGCTATAAAAATAATGAAATTCAAACAAGCATGCGAGATGCGTCCTGCTTACTTAATGTCATGAATCAACTACTCTCAAAGTTTAAGCCATGAATATGTGTGTGTGTAGAGGATGTATCATATGAGAAAGGTGTTCTTATATGAGAAAATAAGAATAACTCATAACCGTTAGATCTAATCATGAATAACTCATATAAGAACACTTTCTCATATGATACATCCTCTATATATATAACACACTCTTCACTCTTCAAGAAAGGGTCTGATAGGAACAAGCACTAAAGAAGAAGAACAAACTGTTTATTGAATTTTTTTGTTAAAACTCCTGAATATTCGATTTTTCAGGTCTGTTCAATTACAAATGAACACCCCCCCCCCCACAAAAAAAAAAGATGTCCATACTCTCTATCTCCCTTTTATTTATAATATTTCCTCTCTCACTCTCTAGCTATACTCCTGTCAAACTAACTAACTACCTAATCTACTAAGTACTAGTAACTAACAATGGGTACTTATCATCAGAGTTCTTTGGGTTTGAAGCATAAACAAAGCATATAAATACTTACCATGTGCTGAATTTAACATTTTATTTGAAGAACGTAGAAAGGGACGAACTCTAGATCACTAGATCTTAAAGGCTCCGATACTATGTTATGAAGTAACCGTTTAAAAGATTAGACTGTTTGGTGATACATGAAATGCTTTATATAGTATCTAATTATCTATAACACTTAACTTGAGGATATCTGGCAAAACACAGAAAATACCCTTCCACACAGAAGCAATATATATCAACTTTCAATTAAAAGTAGTCTAAAATTGCAAATATACGACTTCCTACCCTCTGAATATAATCAATGACTTCTTTATCACTGATTTTGTCTCCACTATGAAACACTGAAATAATTAATTAATACTAGGATCTTGTTGTTGTTGTGCATCAAATTTAAAATATTAATTCCTCAGGTAACAATCCGCTTAAAATAGCTTTGTTAAATCGCACTTACCTTGAAGATTTTGCTAACTAATGTTGCATGCATACTGGCGGTACTCAAATCAGATAGCCTTCTCATGCTGTAATCATCTGTAGCACATTTCCTTCGAAGTACTCTTACCTTGGAAATCAAACACATCTTGTATTCTTTGAAGAAACTGTAATATCGGCTCCGGGCAGGCAGCGGAAGAAAGAGAAGCTAAAAGCCCAGTACATATATCTTGTAGCATAGAAGGTGAGTTTTCCTGAACCCACCTTAAGTGCTCAATAGCAATAGGAATCTCTTTTGTATCTGCCAAACATTTCAACAAAATTACATGGGACTCTGCAAGTCCTATTTCAAGATTGGGACTGCAAAGCAGCTTGGAAGCAGCCCTTAGATGTCCTACATGGAAGACACACAATACGACAAGATGTCAACTTCTTGCATAAGGCAGCAAGCTGACAAGCCAATCATTTCATAACACACAGAACATCATAGCATGCAACATGTTAATTTATTGAAGTATTTGTTCAAGCGGTTAATACCTTTCTTGCAGAGTGATGATATGAATGAGCTCAATATGTCTCTTGCAAGAATAATGTCCTGTTTGACAGACTTGTTATAAAGCTCGAAAGCTGCTTCAATCTTGTCTTCTTGGCAGAGCCCTTCCAGAAGAGAAGTGTAAGTTGCAACATCAGGTGTCACACACTTTTCCAACATGCGGTTGAAGAGCATCTGAGCCTCTTCAATTTGTCCCTCTTCAGAAAACTTACTTATTAGAATATTATAGGTTCTCAAGTTCCCGCAACAGCCACTTGAAAACATCTCATCCCAGAGCTTCCTTGCAGGGCGCAGCATATCCTCCTTACAACAAGCTTCCATGACATAGTTATAAGACTCCACATTGGGGCTCACCCCTTTCTTCTTCATCTCCTGAAGAACAGCATAGCCTTCTTTCACTCTCCCAACCTTGCACAACCATGAAACCATCACATTGTAACCCTCCACATCTTTGAAGCAATTCCCACAGTCCAAAACATGGAACACCTCCATCAATTCATCAACCTTGCCATGCCTCCACAAATTCCTACTCAATCTTCCCAAGGTCTCAATGCTCGGGAACCTCTCCTTCTCAACCATGTAATTGAAAAACACAATTGCTGCACCAGGATCAACGCCTGACATTGATCCAATTAAAACATTAAGAACATCATCCTCACCAGGAAAATTGCCCCCAACAATAACCTCCCCGAGCTCCTTCGCCTCACAAACCCGCCTCTCCGAAACCAATTCAAGTATGTAGTCCCTATAATCATTCATCCTCGGCGCCACCCCTAACTTCCTCTTCATCTTCAGAACCTTCAGCTCCTCAACGACATCCCCCATCGCTCGAAACGCCGTTGCAACAACCCAGTAAGCCATAAAATCAGGCTTCCAGCCCCTACTCCTAAGTTCCCCCAACATCATCAAAGCCTCCGAGGCCCTGCCAGCGCGGCATAACCCATGAACAATCATAACCGCGACAACCGAACCGTTAATCCCTGAACCGCATTCCCTAACCTCGTCCAAAACACTCATTAAATTCCCTACATTACCCTCCTTGGACACCCTCCAAGCAAACACCCCAAAACCCAGGGTGCTGAGAGGGACACCCCTCACGGTCATTTCACCAAACACCCTGCGGGCGCTGTCCAAGCAACCGTCTCGAGAAGCTAGCGCGGCAAGCAGGGAGTTGCAGGTGGGCCCCCCAATGTGGGGGGCGAGGGAAACAACGTCATTGAAGACGTCAAATGCGGCGCGTGGGTTATTCCGGGAAATGTGGGAGGCTATGATGGAACGGAAAACAGAGGGATGAATAGGGAAGTTAAGAGACTGAGCTTGTTTGAGGAGAGAATGGAGCATGTTGTGATGGTGGCTATGGTGGTGGTTGGAGGAGAGTGATTTGAGGATGGAGTGGAAGGTGGAAGCGGTGTGGGAGAAGCGTGGTTGCTGAGAGGCCCAGTTGAAGAAACCGAGAGCGAGATGGTGGTGGGGGAGGAGGAAAGGGTCGATCACTGAGGCAACAAGGGATGGTGTGAGGTGGTGTTGGTCGTGGTGGTGGTGGTGATTGCGGAGGAGAGTGGTGTGGAGTGTTTTCTCTACGTCGGAGCTCCATGTGTAGTGGTATTTTGATCCGGTGGTGTGTTTCTTTGCGGCGGAGATCACGGCTCTGCTTATTGCCGCTGCTAACTCTCCCGGTGAAGAAGAACCTTTCATCACTTGCTTCCTCTCTCAGTAACTTTTCATATCAGGCTAATTGGATCATGCAAAGGGTTAAATACATTTTGGTGCCATGCATTTTCACAAAAATATTGGTTTTCATCAAACACTTTTAATTTGATTTTAGTCCCCGTATTTTTTTAAATGGTTATGTCTTCCTTAAATGAACAATACATATAGATACTTTTTAGAGAATATATCAATATCAAATAGAAAAATCTTACTTAAAATGATAGCAAATGTCTTACTTGGATGAGACAAGAATATAAATGTCTTACTTGAATGAGACATATACCAAATAGAAAAATCTTACTTAAAATGATAGAAGGTCCTCACAAAAGAGGGAGAAAACGCACCTAAAATGAGTAAAAAGCCTCCCACAAGGCCATACCAATAACTTCCCCTCACACAAAGTTGTCAAGTTTTCATCCCCCTAGAGGGGGGAGGAGCTTTACTTTAAGTGGATGCATTTCTACCCACTTTAGTGACACTTTCCTTCTCCCCAATGAGGTTTTTTTTTTTTTTCCATCATTTAGACTGCAATCTCTAATCGGTTAGTACATGATTTATGTTGGCCTATCTTGTAGCTGATCATCTACAGCTCCAATAGAGCAATTTAAATCAGAAAAGTTGAATAAGCTACGTGAAAAAAGTTATTATCTAATTTTCGCTCTTAGTTTGGATGTAATTTTTCTTGAACTTATTAGATATTATCTGTGTTTTTTTCTTTCTAGAATTAACCCTTAAATAAACTCCAATAAGTAAGTCTGTAATAAAATTGAACTTATTAGATGTATTATCTGTGTTTTTTCTTTCTTTCTAGAATTAACCCTTAATAAACTCCAATAAGTAAGCCTGTAATAAAAACTTTACTCAAACACCAGAGATCGAGAAGAGATTTAAGTTGAAAGAAATGGAGATACCATCACTTAAACGGGTATGCAATGTAATGTAAGGACAAGCAAACAATGTCCATGGTGTGAAATGGTCAACTTTTTCCCCTTCTAATTTGCATGTGTGCAAATAGCATGACTAAATGCAGCTACAGCACAGGTTTGAAAAACAGAGAAGTAAGGCAGTATACAATTATAACTACATCTTTTGCATTCAATTTCATGTACAAACCCAAATGTACACCATATTTACATTACTTCACATTAAACAAACTAAAAGTAATATTTACTCTTCTGGACTTGATAATCTAAATGGACTATTTACTCCATATATAAGCCAGGTAACATGTTCCTATGCATAACTATCTACCCTATACTACACATACCTGTAAGCTTTCTACTGTACAGCATGGATTCTAAGCCCTTCTGCTGAGAAGGGAGGAAGATGGACATCTACAGTTTCTTTTATATACATACCATTTTTGTTTGACTTGAAACATGATGAAAATGCTGAGAATATACAAAGGAGGACTTAAGAATAAGATCTGATCAACTTAAAATTCTGAAAAGATCGAGCTTTGAAGAAACTTCCAAAGAGAACCCCAATTGTTGTTGCTTGTGGGGTCTTTGGTGAAAGGCTAGAGTTGTGTTTCACCTGCAGTACTGTGTCGCCAATTTCTCTACGAACCGAGTCAATAATCTTGGGGTCAACCGGGTTACCAGTCACATCTGTGACGTAGAAAGTGTCTTTTGCCTTTCCATTTTCTGTTGATATTTCTGCTCTTTTGATGCATAAACTGTTCTCCCGGAATATCCTTGTGATATCTGAGAGGAGTCCTACGCGATCTTCTGTGCACAATTCCAGCTCCATTCCCTGCATACAATACATATCTTAGCAAAGCACGGAACAAAAGAAGGGAAGAGGGAACTTTCTAGCTGGGTTACTAATAATAACCTCAGATGCCCTCCTTTCAATTGCTGCTTCAAGACACTGTGCAAGCCGTTCTCTCTCTGCCTCTGAGCTTATGGGAAAGCCATCAACATGCCGAATAAAAAACTCCTACATAACAATCAAAATGCTAATCAGTTTTTGCCTAAACTAGGTAGATCAATCCCAGCTGACCAAATGAAACTCAGAAAGCTAAACATAGGTTTGAATATATATATATGATAATCATATAAATTCATGGAAAATTCAATTGATCAAATAATTATAGCCATAAACATTAATATCAAGTTTAGCTTCAGACAACAAGAAGTACTGCAAACCAAGCTAAAGAGGTAAACCATCATTTCCGAACATCACACAATAAAATTTTGGCTAACCTGAAAAGCTTCTGTCCTTAATGTCTGGACAAGACCATGAAAAACTACATACTGCATGTCGGTTAAAGTGCAAACAATGTCGAACAGCAATTTCGGCCGATCTTTTGCTCTCATGGTGATCACAGTGTAATCTTTCTGAATACAATCTAAAATGGTCACATGTGGGGACAGACTTTTATCTCTCTCCCTGACTCCTCCTTGTCCTGCTCTTTCAACCCTTTCATAGTCCCTGTCAGCAAACATAATCTGATGTAATCTTCTGTCCCTGTGAGTAACTCCAGTTGCTCTTGCTGCCTTCGGATCAGCACTCCCCCTAAGGACATTACAAAGCAAATTACTTATTGTATTGAGGCGTGAAGGGTCCTCAATGGCACACCCACTGGAATCATCTGTCACATGAACTACAGCAGCAGCCCTAGTATTGTGTGTCCATATCTCAGCAGTGACCACATTACAGTGAAGGTCTCTGAGAACTGCACAGATTTCAGATAGTAAACCAGGCCTGTCCGTGCCAGTGAGTTCAATTACCGTGTGCTCTTCAGTAGGTACAACCCCAACAGACTCTCTCAGTGAGGAGGGAGCAAAGCTGGGATTGTTTTCAAGTTTCTATAAAATTAGAAAGAAAGAAAATCAGAAACTAGAAGATATTTTGACAGTGTCATCAAGGAGCTATTTATTATTAGCAAAAGTTCACTGTATCAAATTCACGGATCACACACAAACAAAGAAGATAATTATATCTTAGTGAACCTAAATTTGGCATCATGATGTAATGCGAAAAATGACAGATTCAGAAATCTCACATTTCTTGAAGATGGACCATCAGGGTTAGTCTCACCCGAACTAAGGTGTGCTATCTCGAGGTTCAAAACTTCACAATTTCTGAAACTTCGAATTTCTTCAAGGATTTTAAGTTTGTTTTCTATCATTGTATGTTAACTACTTAAATCGGTATGACAGCGAGAACACAAGATCTTCCAGTACATGCAGTTCAAATACAGGAACCAATAGAATTTCGATAGATGAAATAAAAAATCATTGAAAAATGGAAAGTGAACATCAATTATGAATGAATATGAGCTCTTCCTTTGTTCCACTTTGGCAAACCAATTCATAGCAAGATCATACAATCAGCAACTTGGAAAATGAGTGTAAAAGGATGTTATAATTCACATCATTGTGTTGTCAAAAGAATCAAATTCAAAGCAGCATATTCTAATACAAGTGTCCTGTTTAATATTTAAGTTTAACTTGAGGACTTCTAGCAAAGGGGAATGTTAGAAATATAATATAAAACCATTCATGTATCCTGGTTATTTGACAGGGAAGAAAGAAGAAGACAAAGATAGCAGCAACAAAAATAAGCGTCAATTAGAGCATTCTTAGAACTATAAATATATGATTTCTTACCCTCTGAATATAATCAATGATTTCCTTGTCTTTGATCTTGTTTCCATTATGATCAGTAACATTAAACACTGAAAAAAAAAACAATACTAGGATTAGAAGCAAAGATAATAACAACAATAATAGAAAGAATAATTTTAAGTTTCTAACACCCCACCCCTAACCCCTAAAAAGCCTACCACTGGAGAAGAAAGGAATTTACCATCCATGAACCACACCCCATCAGAGGAGATGTAGGCCTTATTAATTACAAGGTTCATATCTGAAAGAACCTGAACAACATCGAGGAGAATCCCATGTTTGTTGAAACTATCAACCTGAAAAAGTGAATGGTAACTAGTAAGAAAAACATTTTTTATAGAAATTAACTCAGAAAAAAGGTATAAGAAAGAATCTTTATTAATGTGTGGACAATTTTGTTGAACCTAAACAGAGAAAAGGTCCGACTTTACCTTAATAACAGTGGCGTTTTCACAGGCATTGTTGTCAATTACAACCCTGCGTGGCATCATACCAAATTAGACCAAACAACAACACCACCACTCAGACACACAAATTCCACCAAACACAAACAACAAATCTTAAAAACATGAGATAGGAAAAAAAATTGGTCACAAAAAGTTTGAAAAAATAATTAATGGAAAGATAATAGGAGTTACTAAGAAAGGAGAATCAAGCAAATAACAACAGAGTAAAATGGAAAATTGAAGAAACTGAACCACAAAAAGAGGTTTAATTCTATACCCTATTTGATTACAACTTCCAAAAATGGAAGAAAAACAAAAAAATAATTTGTGATACTGAAATTCAGAAAGTTTAGGAGTAAAAGACCCTCTTAGTCAAAGATAACAACTTGAAGCAAAAGAAAAGAAAGCAATTGAAGGAGAAAGTAGAAAATTGCTAGTACCTGGGAGGGTTCATCCTCCTTATAAGCTTAGCATACTCATCATCCATATTTTTTGTCTATGTACACACCAAGTAGTTCCCACAAGGTTGAATGAGTGGTATTGAATTGCTCAGAAACTTAAAGAAATTGAATTGAATTGGATTTGCACAATCTAACTACAGTAGCCAGAACAGAACACTCTCCAACAACAAAGGAAAGAGATAGAGGTAGAGATAGAGAGAGAAAGTGAAGTGAAGTAGTTGGTGAGTGTTTGGAGCACTTTGGATTTGATTTGAGATTTTCCCAATTTTAATGTAACATGTTGTTGCTGCTGCACTCTGTTTGTGTTGTGTCAAGTGAACATTAAAGAGAGAGAATAAACGGCACGTTTCGATTCCGTGGTGACGTGTCGGTCACTTTTTGGGAATCGGTTCGATTGACGGTGGCGATTCCGTACAAACGGAGGGGTGAGGATTTCTCTCGATTCCCGTGGATGACGTCAGTTGTGCCATGTACTTTTTTATTCAGGTTCTTCCGTCCCTAATTATAAGCTAAAGTTAAGACTTATATTTTGTCATTAAATATAAGCTAAAGTTGTACAAGCTAATATTTCTTTTCATATTTACCCTTGCATTTATTGGTTTCTTAATTCCAACATTTTGAAATTAAAACTCACTTTTATTCTCTTTCCTCCTGCTATTACCCACTTAAATAGGGGTAAATATGAAAGATTGTACCATTTTTTAAAAAAACCAAAGCATCAATTAAGACTTTCTTAATAAACGTGATTTTTACAACTTTAGCTTATACTCCCTTCGTCCCTAATTATAAGCTAAAGTTGTAAAAATCACACTTATTAAGAAAGCCTTAATTGATGCATTGGTTTTCAAAAAAAATGTACAACTTTCTATGTTTACCCCTATTTATGATAACACTTTTTCATCATTGTACTACTAATGGTGGTGCTCCACTACCAATAAATGCAAGGGTGAATATGGAAAGAAATATCAACTTTTGCAAGGTTAGCTTATATTTAGTGACACAAAAAAAGTCTCAATGTTAGCTTATAATTAGGGACGGAGGGAGTAATTAGGAACGGAGGGTTATTTGCAACTTGATTTTTGGAATTTGGATCTCACTCACACTTGGAGTTAGTGGTGACTTTGCTTCGTTTGTTCATTAACAAAGTCCACCCAATCACTTATTTAATTATTGCTAGGGTGAATTACAACGGTGACTAGGCTATGCTTTTATCTCTCGTGATTGTTTTTTTACTTGGTGTGATCAATGAAGACACTCGCTTAAGTTACTACGAGTATAAGCTGACTGAATAGACAAATTAAGATGAGAGTGTACTTAGTAGTTTTCTCCCGGTTTCTTTAAATAGGCAAAGGTCGACGAAGTTAAGGTTGTGTCTAACGCTTGCTGCCATCCATGCATCATGCTCCATGATTGACCCTTAGATCATCTTGTCGAACAGTGGAGATTAGTGATGCATGCACAAAGTTCGAGGAAGACATGTGAAATTGTCAATGTTACCATTTTTCTAGGTGTGAATGTCGAGGGTGATAATGATACGTCAACGTTGCTTTTTATGCCTACGCGTGAGGGTTGAGAACACTTAGGATATGTCAATGTCACTCATTCTTCTATGTGGAGCCTTCTTCTTGGCTAACCCTTAGGTCTTATGTACCCGTTTGGTATCAGTAGAATGGACAATAGAGATTGGCTTGATTCCATGCAAAATTGTCCTTGAGAGTAGGGAGCGGTCTCGAGTTATGTGTCTTTAACTTTCCTTGAGCGAGAAAGATGCTTTTTGGGGGTTGGTTTTTGTTTTATCGCCTTGGTGACGATGGGGCGTGGTTTAGAAGACACCCCTAACGTTTTCAAACTACTAAGGTTTTAGATATGTGATAAAGTTTTTAGCTCGTGCCATGGACTCGATCCATGTTGTGCTTCTCAAGATTTAGTTACACATTGTCCTTAGGTGTAAGACCCAAGTATTTAAGCTTATGCTAAGTGAATAAACTTCTTATTCACGATTAGGGTTGATGTATCGTGAAGGGAAAACCTGAACAAGAGTTTACTAAATGAAATAAATTTATGAAGGAGAAAGTTCAGGAAAAGTCTAAGGATTGTATCCGAATCGATAAAAGGTATAGCACGACCGTTATACGCTTAAACCTAGGGCAGAAACCCTAGTAAATAGCTAGTTTTCACTTAAAGGCACGATGGAAGCTAATTCCAAAAATCTTCAGAGAAATGTTAGAACTTCTCTTATTCCATATATGACAATCGTTTCGAGGCGAAACTCTAGAATCTACGAACGTCCGATTTCAATCATCGGAAGTTTGCCGAAACCGAAACCCTGGTATTTCAAAACCCTAGAATCAACCGACAAAGAAGACTTTTTCTATTCAGAGCTTCAAATGAAGATTCTACACGCGTACACCCATTTCTCTTGATGATTTCAATCTTTCTTCAGAAGGAAGTTTTCTATTCCGACATCCGATGCAAAAAGCAACTTATCGGGTAAAATAGTTTTACACCGACTTTGCATTAGTTACCAAAAATACAAGGAGACCTCATTTTAGTTTTGGAATTCTTTCGCCAAAACCTATCTTAGAATTCACGGAGAATGAAGCCGGAAAAATCAGATTCGCGAAACTTTCATTTTACCGCGTTTTGCCAACCTCTATATATAGCCAAGAAATGAGAAAATATCACAAAACTTACCCATTTTCATCCAAGGAGGCCGCGAGTTTCACAAGGGGAGGAGGAGAAGAGATTTTCTTCATTTCTTGCTTGATCGTTGATTCAACAGTTGCTGCTTGAAGGTATCGAGGTATAGTCGCTAATCCTTACCTCTGATCGCTTTTTCCATAGCTTTTCTCTAGACTTTTCTGAGTTCAAAGTTTTGAGGTTTTTGGAAAATTGTCCAAATAGCTTGATTTCTCTGTCTAAACATCTTCCCTACGTGCCCAAGAGCACTTCTGCCGGATTAGTTTTTCCGTAATGTCGCCGAAATTCCGCCGGAATCAATTTTTGCATCAAATACCCATTTTGGGGTAAAGCTTCTTCCTTTGGGCTGAAAACTATCGCCTTAGCTTAGTGCTAGTAGGATTAGTTGTCATAAACGTCGTTGGTGACGTCCCCATCCAATTTGCTTTTCGAAATTTCAGTTTTGAGTTTCTGAGCTAAAAATATTGACCAAAATACCCCTACGACAGTTTTTGATCCGATAATTTTTCCGAATTTAGAATACCCTTAGTTACGGCTAATGATAGCATAGGAACCAAGTTTGATCGAAGAAAAATCGACCCACCTATTTGTGAATAGTGGCCGAGAGCTATAGAGGGGGAGGAGGAAAATTCCTTTTTCGAAAACTTGTCCTTTCGCGCTAGATTATCGTACCTCGGAGTATATACTACTTCGTGTAATCTTAGTGAGTATTGATATCTTAGTTTCCGATAGATTTTGATAGAATTCTGTGGTTTTACTTTAAAGGTGCTTTTGAGGAATTTCCTGAAGAGTAAGGCATTGATTGTGAAGGAACGTTAGACGGGAACCCTGAAGAATCTACAGGTGAGGGCTACTCACTGAATCTTTAGTTAATGCTTAGGGTCGATGCTTTCGACATTGATTTACTGTTTATGCACTTGTTTGTGGTTGATTGGAAAAATGTTTTCTGAGGCTTCGGCTGACAATGTAGATGATTCATCTACTGACTGTTTTTGAGATTGACTTACATGCTATGTGCTATGTGGGTAATCTAGGATGTGTGGTGCATGCTTTATATGCTAAGTGCTACGTGTTTATTCTGAGATGTATTGATATATGACATGTTTGTTGACTGTGATGATTTAATTATGCCTTTCGCTGATATCTGTGATTCTGAGTAGTGAGAATAGCGGGCAGGTCATGCCGATTTTATTTTGAGAGTTTTGAGAAAGTTTGATAGGACGAATGTGATTCGGGCCTTGTTATGGTTTTCATGGATCGAGACATTCTCTGGTGTTATTTGGGATTAGGAGATCCCGAGAACGTATAAGTTTTGCGATAAGACAAAAGTGGAAACTATTTTGTAAGGAAAACTCATAAGACATTAAACAACCTTTAAACTTTTTAATAATGATAATAATCTCGAAGGGAAGCTTGGAAGTAAAATCTTAGTTTTGGAAAACGAGAAGTGTCGTCGGATCCAAGTGTTGAGAAATTTGTAAGTTCTGAGTATGTTGATACTCCTTCGCTCTTTGAGCAGTTTGTTTAGCCATCCAAGGGATGAGTCGAGAAGCTTCACTGAGGCGTGAGACCTTGTGAATGCGTGATACTCCACTGAGGCGTGAGACCTTGTGGAAAGCATGGATCTTCACTGAGGCGTGAGACCTCGTGAACAGCTTGGATCTTCACTGAGGCGTGAGACCTCGTGAACAGCATGAAGCTTCACTGAGGCGTGAGACCTTGTGAATGCGGGATACTTCACTGAGGCGTGAGACCTTGTGAAAAGCATGGATCTTCACTGAGGCGTGAGACCTTGTGAAAAGCATGGATCTTCACTGAGGCGTGAGACCTCGTGAACAGCATGAAACTTCACTGAAGCGTGAGACTTCGTGCAAGTGTGTAAATTTACTGGGGCGTGAGACCCCGTGAAAGCATAAAACTTCACTGAAGCGTGAGACTTTGTGAATGTGTGAGACTCCACTGAAGCGTGAGACTTCGTGAGAGCATTGATGACTCGAAGAGTTATCGTGAGTGGTTGCACTCATTTTATGATTATTGTATTTTGTCGCAGAATCGACTTTTACCTTAGGGTATTCTTTATAGAGACATTAAGTTAGCTAGAACACGTGGCGACGTGTCGAGTGAGGTCGGAGACGTTGTTTGGCTAATCACATTGCATTCATGCACACATAAGAGGTTAATACACGGCGTGATACCGGACCTCGGTGGATTCCAAAATGGTCATAAGACCCGGATTTCCGCGAAAGAACGTTTGTAGACGACTCTTAATAGCAGACCGAAATGGCAGACCTTTGGGTTTACTGCTGATCTGACTACCGTTGTTGTTGGAGTAAGAGGCACGCGGGCAGAAATGGTCCCACCATTGCTGGTGCTAGGATTGATCCGTTTGATGCCCATCTGTTCCGGAATGCATTTGGTTAACTGGGTTAACCGCCATATCATTTCATGCAACATGCATACTGACTTAGTTGCTGTGTGTGATTGATACTTGTTAATTCTATTTGATGCATGCTATTTGTTATTATTGTCGTTACATTCATTGTGGAATATGCAACCCTAGGATGTTATCCCTAGCTATAAGCCTAAGTGACTATTCTCTTATCTGTATCTATTGGTGATATTATTTACATAATTCTTTGGAGTTGACCCTCGCGTCTTCTGTGTGTGCTTTGGCGGACTACGCCCTTTGTCAGATGTCTTTGGCGGGCTGGTTCACGACGGTTCACCCTTCGGGGGGAACTAGGGTTGAGATGTTGGAACAAGAGCGCATCGCGGTCGCGAGAGGAGGACGAATGGTGTACATAGACTAGGTCGTTCTGCATTTCGAATTCGGACGACGATCATGCTAGCATGTAGGTTTTAGTGCTGGTGTGAGCTCCTCGAGATGGGATTAGGGTAGGAGTAGAGTCTTAGCTCTGACAGTCATTGCTTCATTTGTTTCTTTGGGGACAGGGTAGTTTCCCGCCTATAGCTTTTTGTGTGGTTTCTTTACGGGAATCACAGAGAGTTGGTTGGACTTAGGAGGTCTTGTTTGAGGCCATTGGGTCAACTTATTCTCATTTTTGAAGGTGGTGTTGCGGACACTTAACCTTACCCTTTGGGTTGTACATATTGCCTATGGGCGCTACTTTTCTCACTTCCCGTCACTGGAGGTTTACTCGTGACGTGGTTAGCTACTTACAGCGGGGGCTGTAATTTATACTGTATATTATCTTTGTTGTCTTTCGCATTTGCGTTCTATTTATTTCAGTCTAGTTTTATTTCTTTCAGTTTTGGTTCTATTATCGACGAAAAAAAAATATATTCACGTTTTTCCGCATTAAGTTTATATTTGGTTACTAAAGTGACGCCACCGAAATCGGGGTGTTACATTAGGTGAATAAGTAGGTAAGCTGACTTAAGGTTAAAGACTTTATACATACGAAAATGTGCCGACTTGCTGTCAATATCTTGGTGCAAGTGTTCGTTATGTCAGTTTGGTGTTATTGACTAGGAAGATTTGCGGATAGGTCGTATTGAACCTCATATTTCGTTATGTGGTGGAACTCGTAGTTGATCATGGTGGTCGAGATACTCGAGTGAGAGCTAAGTATGAGGGGTGTCAAAGATCATGAGAACAATAGTCCCTCAGCTCTACTCATCATTGTAGATGCTTGAACGAGCTATGCAAGACTAAGACATGTCGACCTAAATGAAGTCAAACTTATGAAGCAACAGTCCCCCGCTCTAGTAATCATTGTGGATGGTTGACCGAGCTATATAGGCACTACAACATTTTTTTGTTTTTCGGAACAGTTGAAAAGTGTAGCCATAGATACAAAAGGTAACAATTTTTTGTTTTTCACATCTTCACGCAGCAGTTTTCGACTGTCTCATGTTTTTGCGTTACCTATTCTTTTTTGGGACAATTTTTTGTGCTATCTGGTAATACTGTGAGAAAAAGTAACTTATTGTTGAGGAAATGCAAGAATTGTACACTTATTTAGTATTATTATAAAATGTGTTGCCTAAAACATACCATTTATAGCAACATGCACAGACTAATGTTGGAGACATTTTAACAACATTTTTTCCTTGTTGCATATACCCTTGTTGCTAAAACCAAAAAATGGTGTTGTGAGGGCGCTTCAACGTAAATGAAACCAAACTTTCAATATAGTAGTCGTTGAGCTTTGGTCACTATTATAAATGTTATATATGGTCAAATTTTTTTTGTTACATAGGAAAGGAAAACAACACTAAATAAAGGATGTCTTGGTACAAGAGAGCACAAGTTGGAAGGAGGCAGCTTCCAGACTTGCCAACGAGAATTAACACGAATTGCATACTTGCTTAAAACATATGTCACCATATTTCGCTCTCGAGAAAAGTGACTAACATACGTAACAGCTTATAGATTTACTGAATCAAGTTCCTATGCTATTACTGTCCCACATCTCTGTCACCCATCACAACATCCACCAATTCAGCGCAATCCAAAAAATAAGTCACCTTACGATACCCAAGCTCTCACACATGCTCAAACCTATGTACAAAACACGTAACTCTGTCATATACGCATCACCCACTCCAAATGATGATGCAAACACTGAGAAACCACCGACCCTCCATATTTCTAGGAACTCCACCCCCTCCTACATAATTGGAACCCAAGATCCTGCTCCCTTTACCCAAGATTTCATATTTTTACTCTTTTTTGCTATCCATATTTTTTGTTTGAATTCAAAATGCATAAAAAATAGTACTTTTATTTTTCAAAAATGAACCAATAAAAATTATCAAGCTTTCATTATGAAATTTGGGTTTATCTGCTATAAATGCTCAACAATGACTCATTACTATTTTGTTGTAGTTTAGGGGCACATTTTGGATATGGATTTTATTCAAGGTTCACATCTTTTATGGGCCAAGTTTGAGGGTCCGAAAGAGATCTCAACAAGGATCACGGGCAATAGCAACTACACTACAGGCGTTGTCATCATATGCAGACGAGTTCATATTTTGTGTATTTGGCTAATTGCCTTATCTTAAATATAGCGACGAAGGGAACTGATGATTAAAGAGTGATAGAAAAACCATAAACGTGGTGTTTGCCACGCAACTTATTTAGGATAACCATCCAAGATAGTGATTCTCAGAAGCTCACAAATGGTGTTATCAATCACTTGGTGAGTTGGTGTGACATTCTTTTTATACAGTCAAAGGAAAAGTTTCTAAACATTTCCTTCGCAGAACCTAGAAGGTCAAGTTAGGGTCGACAATGTCAAGTTCAGCATTTGAGCGTGCAATGATTAAAATACAAATTAATATAGAAGAAAAACTCAAACAAGGGTTAGCTTTAGAAATTGAGTTTCTTTAGAATTTGAGTTTCAGATAAGCCGACACTACCCAAACGTGTAAATTAACTGATACAAAGAGGTATCGGATTTGAGCCCCTATAAATGTAACTGAGTTAAATATTTGGTAGGAATAACTTTACGCCTATATTAGTTCTACTTGCTCGAAATTATGAAAGTAATTTAACAAACTAATAATAGTAAGCCGACATTACTTATGGGCTGTAGAGAAAATTTGACTTTATGCACTCATAAGAGCATCTCCAATGCTAGTTCTTATTTATTAGTTTTTAGCACTATTTATGTGGGCCCGTATTGCCACATGTGTTTAAGCAACTCTCAAGCAATTTTGCTCCAACCATGAGTTCTTAGTTCTTACCACTATTCATTTGGTCCCACCAACCACATTATTTATACTTTTTATTTTCATAAAGTAATAAAACAAAACTCATAAAGTAATAAAGTAATTTGGATGAGAGAGAAATAATTAATGTTTTAAGCTAAGAACTCAAAAAGCAAAACTCCTTGTATAAGAACTGAGTTCTTATTTTTAAAAACTAAGAAGTCCATGTCAGCACCTCCAATGGTAAAGTTCTTAGTTCTTAGTTTTTAACTCCAAAATAAGAACTAAGAACCTTGCATTGGAGATGCTCTAACAAGTGTACTCTTTTCATGAGTGTTGCCAAAACATATTAATTAGACTACTCACTTCCATAAGTCCATGCCTAAAATACAAACTATATATTTTTTTTTTGGTAAGCCAAATACAAACTATATACTTAGATAGTTATGAGATACTCAGTTAGTTATGACTTATGATTCAGGTTAATAATTAAAATCACGGTTAGAAGACTTTGGCAAATTAAAATATTTAATTTAATCAAATATCGGTTTGAACTGGTTGGTTCATCCAGTAAATTAAAGTCAACAAACGTTAAATATTGTTTGATTTTTTAAAATTTCACAAATATTTTATAATTAAGATATATATATATATATATATGTGTGTGTGAATATGCAATTTTTCATTAGGGTTCCACAGTTGGTGTTTTGCGAAACGTTCTTGGGATTCACATGGTTGTGAGTAGGGATGTCCAAAAAATTTTGGTCCGACCGAACCCGTGAAAATCAGAGTTCTTTTTGCTGAATTGGTTCGGTCGGTTTGGGTTGTGGTTCAATCGGGTGAAAAAACCGGTTTAGAGTGGTTTAGACCGGTCGACTTCAATTTGGGCTCTAGCCCGACCGAACCAGCTCTTATATAAAAAAAAAATAGAAGTCCAGCCCAGGCCCAACAAACAGATCCAACCCTAAGCCACATAAATACTCCCTTTAACCATTTAACCTAAATCTTCAACTACTCCCTTCTCAACTGCGATTTGGTTTCGGTGGTGCGAGGTTGAAGAAAACTTGTCCACTTACCTTCTATTAAAGATATTAAAGATTTTTTTTTGACTTTTTGTTGAATTTCTACAAACCTGTATGTATAACCTTTAGATTTGATTGTATATCCTCCTATCTAATTTTTAGCTTTGCATTTTTGGAATTTTGTTGCTTCTGCCTTCTATCTCTCTTCATCTATATCATGATTTTTGATTTTTTTTACTGGATGTATAAACCGAATGAATTCACTCGAGCTAACTGTGAACCGAGCAATCTGAACCCGAGGAACCTGCCGCATGGCGGCGTGGTGGTTTGATGGTTATTCATCCGACTAAAATCGACGTTTAGGCCCGAACCCGCTCGTTGGACATCCCTAGTTGTGAGCATGTAAAAGAGAGTTAAGGAATTATAGTCTTAGCCTCATATTGTTATGGTCCGCCTTAGCTTGGTTGCGCGACCTAGTAAGGCAGAGTGTTATAGTTCTGAGATGTGGCACTCCACTTTGCAGTTTTGGTGCTTTAGCTCAGCGTAATCGGCTCGTGAGCGTTCTCGGTCTTGGTCCCAATTTCTCACTAGGATACACAGTGGTCCATGAAGGCGCTCATACGGTTTCTAAACAAGTTGAGAATCGCCCAAATGAAGATCTTCCATAAACCAATCAGGGGTCGGTTGAGAACTAGAACAGTTGTGCTTCTTCGTGTTGACCATCACTGCGGTGGTGGTGGTGTGTGAGTTGCTTTTAAATGTTTCCATAGACTACGTCAATGTAATTTTCGGTAATCTGACTTGCGTTCAGGTTGCACTTAAGGATTTAGCTCCAAGCTCCAAATGGTGAAACCTCAGAGGATAATATGCAAACGAGACTCTGATGTTTAAATCAATTTGTGATTGATCATAGTATGAATGTAATAGAAAGTGTGTATACCTCAAACATTGTAAAAAAAACCCTTGTTTAAGCGTGAGTTTGTTACTATTTGAGAGTTAAGATTCTACTTTATCATTTGGCTTAGCGAACGATACTTGAATTGAAGATGGCCCGACTTGGCCCAAACACGTGACTTGAGGGTACATAGTACATTGGGTATACTATTGGGTTGAGTTGTGAGTATGAAGTACTAGTATTTGTCTATTTTTTTAGTACATTTTAGTCCTCATAATAACTTTTTTATTGGCCATCTTTGGGCTACATGGCTACTTTGAAAACATATGGACTTATGTCTGTTCGAACTCGGGGATATGGGAGGAATCTCTCCTAGTCGTGATAGAGAATCACAGTGGTTAGAGGCAGTTGTTGTCCCTGACGTCACGACATAGCTTCCAGATTCCATGGCGTAGGGGGTACCTGCAAAAGACACCCTACCCTAACACTCAAGTAAGTGCAAGTGTCCGGAGAGAGTTTTGGAGACTCAATTAGAACTAAAGTCTAAATGCTAAGAATGAATAGAAAGTTTCATAAATGAACGATATAACATATATTTATAGGCGCATGGCTCATGGCGGTTGTCTTTGCAAATGTGAGGGAGGCCCTTTAAGGTAGGTTTCCAAGCAGGCAAATGGCCTCTAGCCGCCCTTCCTGCACTAACCGAGTGAGATGTTTCTCCCTGATCTCAGCCTAGCCTTCGGGTGAATGCTTATGAACAAGTTTTATAGTTTACTAAGATGTCCTCGAACCGAGTGGCTTAAAAGTTGGCCGAAACAAAGTCAAATAAAAAAAACTAAACCTAGAAAATTCACAATAATGAAAGGGCAAAAAACATATTTAAGCTACTAATAAATAATAACTCAAACAACCCTAAACCCGATAAATTACATAATTATATTTATTTTCTTTTTTATGTTTCTAGTTTTCCAAGAGATGATGTATGCGATGAGGATGGTGATTTAATTGGTCAACAAGAAAATTGTGTGCTGCTTTTATTTATCCACTGTATGTATCATGTATTATAATTATGTCCCGGTTGGGAACATCCATATTTTAGTGGGGCTAATTTTTCTAGTTAATTTTATTTCGCATCTATAAAATTTGAATTCAAAACCTTATTTAAAAGAGTCAAACATATGTATCACTTAACCCAACCATCTGTTTGTTTTACGCTTAATATCAGTTTTTTTTTCTTTCAATATCATTGATGGTTGTATCTTTGAAAATGAATTTTATTTAACGACTATGTGTTTCTTTTTGATACATCTTATACTTAATATATAATTTTTTGTGATGGTGAATGACAAAGGTTTTCTCAAAAGTGCGCTCCTCCGGTACTCAATATTTAACTAATGAAGTTTTGTTGGCTAAATGGTTTTGATTATTATATTTCACAATCAGTGTTTATATGATTTTTTACATTTTTTAATTGACTCATATGCTTAATTTTCAATTAATGCAAGTTATTTTTTCAGTTAATTTTACTATTACTAATAGCATTGTTTATAAAAAAATGTATAGGAGAACTGGAGAAGAAAATACCCTAAGTAAGTTCAATATAAATATATAAGTTTTTAGTACGATGATATTAAAATTTCTAGCTAGCTATTGACATATGGGTTTGAAGGCTAGCTATTTTCTAACTGAGTGAAGTAATAAAAACTATATATCTTACTCAATAATTTAAATAAGTTAGTTGAGTAGAGCAGGTTAGAGTTTTGTATTTAATAAATTGTAAGTTTTTTTGAACTCAATAAATTGTAAGTTAACCATTACTACTCTCATTGATACAAGGTAAAATATATATACATAATACATATATTACTATTCGTGTTATTTGAATTTGACAGCTCCTCTTATCTTAAACAGAAGAAACATCCCTTTACCCTGATTTTTTTATTTAAGAAAAAAACTATTGATATGACTTGAGGATTATATAGGACTTATGACAATGATAAAGCCATCGCATATCATTGGTGAAAGCAAAATATCTATATAATTATTCCACTCAACTTTTGCCACGAAGGTTGCCATCTCACATGATTCCTCACGTGGATTTTAAAAAAATCTAAATAATATCTCTAATGAGAAAGTGGTTTTAGCTCTTGTTGATTTTTTTTTTAAATAAACATTAAATAAATCAATAATAATATATGTTCATACTCACTTTTTCTTTCATCTCATTTTCAATTGTTTATTTTTCCTATTTATTTCCTCTTTTTTTCTATCACATCACATATTAAATCTCTTAATTATCTCTCTTATCTTCTTATCTCTCTTATGATGTGGAGGTAGAAATGAAGGTGGTAAGGTGTTGATAACTCATTTTTTTAAATAAATGGTAGACTGATCTCGCTCTGAAACGGGCGGCTCGACCTACATAAGAAGGGTCGGCGTCTCAGGCAGATCCACCCTTTAAGATTTTGACGGAGCCATATTAAGTTGGGCTAGCCCCGACTAGCTCATTAAACTATAACGAGGCCCAAGTGTAATAAACCTAGAGTTATCGTTTAGCCCTACTATTAAAGGCTAAACCCCTCATTTAATAAGACATGTTATCTTTATTCTATACTTTTACGCTTCTAAACCCTAAGTTTGAGAGTGTAAGGTGCATGTAAGAACAAATGAAGAGAATTGGAATGTGAGTGGGCAAGGTATGAGTTTGTAAGTGGATGAGAGAATAAGTAAAAGAAAAGGAATTAAAGGGAGAGAATGAACATGACCCATGAGCCGCCCATGGCCCACTAACACGGATTCGTTGGGTCGTGCCGTGGCCCGTGGGCCCTATTATAACAAACAAATACAATAAAAGATATATAGTTCCCTTTTATCATCATAGGATAATAATGCAACCACGCCACCACCAACCTTTGTGGCCAAGTAAAATGTCAATGCTACAACGACTTATACATGGATAATTTCAAAATAGAAAAAGAAATTTATGCGTTTTTTTTTGAAATGTATTCAATTAAATTGAAACTAAGCGGGCACAGAGGCCGAAATGTCAGAACGAACAAAAGCATCTAGACCCAGCGGCCCCTCCTTTATCCAAACCAAAAAAGAGGAAGCACCTCGGGCTAAGAAGTCTGCGGCACAATTGCCGGAACGACGAACAAAAGAAACATCCATGTTTGTAAAAGAAGACAAAAGTGAACAACAATCAGAAATAATAAGATCCAAGTAGGAATGCCCTCGGCTACGGCGACGCCACCACTGGAACAGCTGAAGGAAATCCGTCTCAAAGCAAACGGTACGAAATCCAAGGTCAATAGCTAACTGCATCGCCCACCGGAGGCAAAGAGCCTCGGATAAACCTGCCGATTGCATCATGACTGGAGCTAAAGTCGCTGCCGCAAGAACCTCACCCTCCTCATCTCTGGCCACCATGCCAAACCCTGCAACAGACCTGCGCACTGAGGCATCAAAGTTTATTTTAATCCATCCTGGAGCTGGCCTCTTCCATGTCGAGCTACCAACCACCGCCGAGCGTTGTACAGCTGCAGGTCGAGGCAATGATTGGAGTGCTGCCACCCTCGCCAACACTCGTGGAATCTGGAACTCTTGGTCCTCAAACACCCGAGCGTTCCTTGCTTCCCACAAAGCATACACAGCCGTAAAAACTCGCTCCACCACCGCTGAATCCATACCCTGAAACGAATTATAAACGAATGTCGGACATATTTTAAGATAAAAATAAGTAAATTAATTAATTTTCTTTTGATTCAAATGAAAATCTGTTTATGTTGGGTTGAATTAATATTTAAATACACTAACTCAAAGTCTAATATACAAGTGGGAGACATAGGTGCGCACATAAAATGATGTACTGAGAGTGTATATATAGTTTTCATACATCATTAAGCAATTAGATTTTAAGAATGTGTCACGTTAATTAATAAAATTAAATAAGAAAATAACTTTTCTCACATTCTAGAAATATGATTGATTGCGTAAAAAAAATTTACACCGTCTGTGCATAAAAATTAAACTCCTACTTTATTCCATAATTTTTATTATGATTTAAAAAAAAGGCTTAACTATATTTTTAGTCCCTATAGTTAACTAATGCATGATTTTGGCCCATGTAGTTGCAGTTACTCCAATTAAATCTCTCTATTTTTTGTTGACAAAAAACATTAATTTATTCTCCAATAATGAAGATTTTTTTATGTTGCTTAGATTTGTTCAATTTAAAAGTAGAAAAACTTAGGGCCTGTTTGGTTTACCCATTTCCCGTTTTCATTTTCAAAGAAAATGAGAAATTAGATAGAAAATGCGTTTACTTAACTTTTTTGAAAATGTTTTTAAAGAAAATGTTTCCAAAATAGGTGGAAATCTGAAAATAAAAAAAAACTCGTTTTCTATGTTTTCTGTTGAAAGTCTCAGGAAATGGAAATGAAAAAGACGCGGTGGCATTTTTGTGAATAGGTGAAAGTTTGTTTTAAATCCGTTCTTTTTTATTCACTTGACTTTCTTGTAGTGAGTTCGACTCCAATTGTCCATAAAAAAAAGTGGAAAATTTTCATTTTACTCTGGTGAAGCACACACCGAATTTCAGGAATAAAAAATTCCATGAACCAGCACCGTCAATCCGTCACTTCCTGAAAGGAAGATTCTTTTTTCATGAAAATGCTTTTGCTCTTGTAGAATGTATAAAGCAAGGGAGTTTTGACCAAAAATAAAAAAGCTAGGGAGTGAATGGACTCTTCACGGATTTTTTGTGGGTAGTAGGGGTGTACAAGACCCGGCCCTACCCGCCAACCCGTCCCGGCCCAAGCCTTTAGGGTCGGGTTCAACCCGGCCCGATCATTAAAAGATATCGGGTTCGGGTTGATCTTTGAGTTACCCGACTTCGGGTAGGTTCGGGTTCGGGTTGACACTCGGGTCACCCGACCCGTCCCACATATATATTTTATAAAATTTTAATTTGTTATAATGATTAAAATGTGATACATGGTGCTCAAATTTATCTTATCATGTAGATGAAATTAAAATGTTTAACATTTACCTTATGAATTAAATAAACGTTGGTCAATTATGGACACTTTCATGCTCTAACAAGAGAAAATCATGTGTGTGTATTATGCATATATGAGACAAGTGAAGAAATGATCAAACAAAATGTAAACCTCTCAAGTGCAATAGATTATGAAAGAATTGGATCCTTTCAAGTTATTTCTTCTAAAATATAGTTCCAACTTATAACTCTTTTAGTATGTTATTATCTTTAAATTTTACAATTAGTATCAAATAGTCTTAAATAGTCTTGAACTTATTGTCCTTCGGGCCAACCCGGTCCCGTCCTTCATAGACTCGTCCTAAATTGGACCCGCATAATGTCGGGTTGCTTCGGGTCTAGGGACGGGTTAGGGTCTATGAATTGACCCGATCAATATTTAGGGCCGGGTTAGGGTTAATCAAAACCCGTCCCAACCCGTCCTTTGTACACCCCTAGTGGGTAGGTAGTCTTGCACAGATTAAAATAATGGGAATTAAACACTATATTTATTGAAAAATATCAACCTTTAATAAACATTTTTATTTAATTTATAAAGTGTTCCATAATAAATATGGAGATTAATTTCTATGCATCGGCGGTGTAAATAAGTTTTACACCATCATTCAATCACAACCTTCCATTTTCTATTTTAGATATTATTAAATTTAAAATTATCAGCGCCGCCTGAATACGTGAATCTGGACGACTTCAAAAACAGCGTTCCGAGAAAAGCACCAGAGGTAGTGACGGGAATCACTCCGGCGGCCTTGCAACAAATGTTGGACATTTTGCAAAAAGTACAAAGCCAAAACGAGCAGTTGCAAGCCCAGGTGGAGTATTTAACCCAACGACAAGACTATAAGCAAGAACAACGGCTCGAGGCCGAGGATGTTGTCGAGTTCCAGCCTTTTGTTCCCGCCATCACACGGGTGGGTATACCAAAGCACCTGCAGACCATGGCATTGGACGCCTTCTCGGGCGACACTGATCCTATGGAACACTTGAGGTATTTCAACACCAAAATGGTGATCGGCGGGGCAACGGATGCGGTAAAGTGTCAATTGTTGCCTTCTACGTTTAAAGGCATGGCGATGCAGTGGTTCATTAGACAACCGCCCATCTCCATCGATAATTTCACTGATCTGTCTACTAAGTTTCTGACTCAATTCTCCGCCAATAAAACCACAAAAGCAACAATGTTTGATCTTATCAGCATACATCAGCAACCAGGGGAAAAGTTAAAAACCTACATGGCGCGCTTCAGCAAGATGGCGGTTCAGTTGGAGGAGGACAATCCGGACGTATGTTTGGTGTCTTTCAAAAATGGTCTCCGGGCGGGTGATTTGAATCGGGACTTAACGAGGCGACCAGCAAAAGACATGATGGACCTTCGTGCCCGTGTTCAGGAATTCATATTAATTGAGCAAGATGATCAGAAAAAACAAGAAAGAGAGGAAGGACGCAAGCAAGCCCAATCCGGCGGGGTGTCATAGGATAAACCTAAGGCGGGGAAGGAAACCAGGGTAGCACAAACCCCCCGTGTACCAAGACCGGGACCATATCAAAGCTCCAAACCAGAATTTCAAAATACATGGCACAGAAATTCCCAAGGTCCCACTGCAGCCACAACTGGTCAGCATGGTGCTCCGCCAGCTCCAGTTCCACTTACTAAGTTGAATGCACCCTTAAGCACCATTTTAAGGGCAGTTGGGCAAACAAACGTTGTGCAGTACTCGCCACCACCACGGCGGCCGCCGGCTAATGTAGATACCAATAGATGGTGCGAGTACCACAAAGCGTCGGAGCATTCGATAGATAATTGTTGGAACTTGAGGCGGGAAATTGATCATTTGATTAAGGCTGGCCATTTGGCAAATTTCGTTAAAGACACAACAACGCCAGAGGCCGCTAAGATAACTCAAGGGGACAAAGGCAAAGGGAAGGAGATAGTGGAAGAGTTGGGCGATCCTGTTGGGGAATGCTCATCTATTGCAGGAGGATTCGGCGGGGGTGCAATTTCAAGTAAGGCTAGAAAACGCTATGTGGCGGCAGTACACTCAGTACAGGAGGCGAACGAAGGTGAGTGTTGGGTGAATCATTCCCCTATTATATTCACACCTCAGGATTTTGCGCATGTGATCCCCCATGACAACGATCCAATTGTGGTAACAATAAGGGTTAACAATTATGTGACGAAGAAAGTATTTTTAGACCAGGGATCTTCGGCGGGTATCATTTATGGAGATGCATTTGATCGCCTGGGGTTAAAGGAATCCGATTTGAGGCCATATAAAGGAACCTTGGTAGGATTTACAGGGGACCGTGTCAATGTGCGGGGATATGTGGAAATACCAACTGCTTTTGGAGAAGGGGAGTTTGTTAAGAAATTTCAAGTAAAGTACTTAGTCTTGGCATGCAGAGCCAACTACAATGTACTCTTGGGGCGAGACACCCTCAACAAGGTCTGTGCGGTCATTTCAACTGCTCACTTAACTGTCAAATATCCAGCCTGTAATGGGAAGGTCGGGATACTGCGCGTAGACCAGAATGCAGCAAGAGAGTGCTATTTACGAAGCGTGGCGCTTTATGGACGAAAGGCCGCCAAGGAAAGTCATCGAATTACAGAAATCTTTCCACAAGAAGGATTTAGTTTAGACCCAAGAGATGATGTTGATGATTTTCGCCCACAACCTCTGGAAGAAACCAAGCAGGTGCAAGTCAAGGACAAGTTCTTAAAGATTGGTAGCAGTTTAACAAAAGAGCAAGAGGAAAGACTAATCACCCTTCTAGGTGATAATTTGGATCTCTTTGCATGGACCATCAATGATGTGCCAGGGATTGACCCCAATGTGATCACTCATAAATTGGCCATACGACCAGGGGCGACCCCAGTCATCCAACCAAGGCGAAGAATGAGTGATGAAAAGAACAAGGCTGTACAATTAGAAACTGAGAAACTAATCAAGGCTAGCTTCATCCGTGAGGTACAATACCCAACATGGCTCGCCAATGTTGTGATGGTCAAAAAATCCAATGGGAAATGGCGAATGTGCACGGACTACACGAGCTTGAACAAAGTGTGTCCCAAAGATTCGTATCCGCTTCCCAATGTTGATAAGCTTGTGGATGGAGCTTCGGGGAATGAACTCTTAAGTCTCATGGATGCTTACTCGGGCTACAATCAAATCATGATGCATCCATCGGATGAAGAAAGTACAGCATTTATGACCAATCAGGCGAATTATTGTTACAAGACAATGCCTTTTGGTTTGAAGAACGCAGGAGCCACGTATCAACGACTCATGGACAAAATTTTTTCAAGACAAGTAGGCAGGAATATGGAGGTATACGTGGATGACATGATTGTAAAGTCCGCCAGAGCTGGTGATCATGGCGGCGATCTTGAGGAAGCATTCGCTCAATTAAGAACATATCAAATGAAGTTAAATCCTGAGAAGTGCTCCTTTGGGATCCAGGGAGGGAAGTTCTTGGGATTTATGTTAACCTCAAAAGGAATAGAAGTGAATCCAGACAAGGGGAGGGCGATCTTGGAAATGAAAAGCCCAACAAGTGTAAAAGAGGTGCAACGTCTAACATGACGAATGGCTGCTTTGTCACGTTTTTTGCCAATGGCGGGTGACAAAGCGGCCCCATTTTTCACATGTTTAAAGAAGAATGCAAAGTTTCAGTGGACAGAGGAATGTGAACAAGCTTTTACCAAATTAAAAGAAACACTAGCAACGCTGCCAGTGCTGTCTAAGCCTACACCAGGCGTTCCCTTAATACTCTATTTAGCAGTGACTAACAAGGCAATGAGTACGGTGTTGATTCAGGAAGAAGGAAACAAGCAGAAAGTTATATATTTCGTGAGTCATACTTTGCAGGGGGCAGAGTTGCGTTACCAAAAAATTGAAAAAGCGGCTTTGGCGATTCTGAAAACAGCAAGGCGCTTCAGACCTTATTTCCAAAGTTTCCAAGTCAAAGTCAAAACTGATGTTCCCTTGAGGCAGGTACTTCAGAAGCCTGATTTATCAGGGCGATTGGCTAGCTGGTCAGTTGAATTATCGGAATATGATATACAATATGAGCCAAGGGGCCAAGTCACAATCCAAAGTTTAATTGACTTCGTGGCGGAATTAACGCCCACAGAAGGCGAGAAGACTCAAGGAGAATGGGTCCTCTCTGTGGATGGATCCTCCAATAGCAACAGAAGTGGGGCTGAGATAACTATTGAAAGCCCGGATAAAATGATCATTGAACAGTCTCTAAAATTCGAGTTCAAGGCGAGCAACAATCAATCTGAATATGAGGCTCTGATCGCGGGCTTAAGGCTAGCCATTGAGCTGGGAGTCAAGAAGTTATTTATCAAAGGTGATTCGCAGTTAGTGGTTAAACAGGTGAAAGACGAGTATCAGGTGAAGGATCCGCAACTTTCCAAATACTTGGAAGTGGTGCGCAGATTGATGATGGAGGTCAAAGAAATTAAAATAGAACATGTCCCAAGGGGGCAAAATGAGAGGGCTGATGTGTTAGCAAAATTAGCAAGCACAGGGAGATTGGGCAATTACCAAACAGTCATTCAAGAAACCCTGCCTCGCCCAAGTATTGATTTAGTGGAAGTAAAGTTCAAAGCAGTGAAGTCAATAAGTGAAGGCGAGCCTTCATGGATGGAATCAATCAAGGTTTTTCTACAGAACCCTCCACAGAATGATGATTTGAACTCAAGAGCAAACCGTAGAGAGGTCAGTTTCTACACACTGGTAGACGGTGAGTTATATCGCCGAGGCATTATGTCTCCTATGCTAAAGTGTGTTGACACCAAGGATGCCCTGGGAATAATGGCGGAAGTCCACGAAGGAGTATGCTCCAGTCATATTGGTGGGTGATCCTTGGCAGTAAAAGTTTTAAGAGCAAGATTCTACTGGCCCACAATGAAGAGGGACTGTCTGGAATATGTTAAGAATTGTGAAAAATGTCAAGTCTTTTCTGATTTGCATAAGGCCCCGCCGGAGGAATTAACCACCATGATGGCACCTTGGCCGTTTGCTATGTGGGGGACTGACATTTTGGGACCATTCCCAGTAGCGAAGGCACAAGTGAAGTATATCATCGTGGCGGTTGATTATTTCACCAAATGGATAGAAGCTGAAGCAGTGGCGACTATCACGGCGGTCAAGGTCAAGAATTTCCTGTGGCGAAGAATTGTGTGCAGATTTGGGGTTCCCATGACTTTGGTAATGGACAATGGGACCCAATTTACAAGTAGTGTCACCCGGGAATTTTGTGCAGAAATGGGAATCGAAATGAGATTTGCCTCGGTAGAACACCCACAAACTAATGGACAGGCCGAGTCAGCTAATAAAGTTATTTTGAAAGGCTTAAAAAAGAAGCTGGATGAAGTAAAAGGGTGTTGGGCGGAGGAATTATCAGGCGTTCTTTGGGCGTATAACACTACTGAACAATCAAGCACAAAGGAAACCCCATATCGTTTAACTTATGGGACTGACGCCATGCTCCCAGTGGAAATAGAAAACCAAAGTTGGCGAGTGGTTCGGTTTAATGAGAATGACAACGGGGAAAATCTGATAGCAAATCTAATTATGTTGCCAGAGGAACAACGGGAGGCACACATCAGAAATGAGGCGGGAAAAGTGAAGATTGCAAGAAAATTCACAACGAAAGTAGTGCCAAGAAAGATGAGGGTAGGAGACTTAGTGCTCCAAAAAAATACAATACCCGACAAACACAACAAACTTTCACCCAATTGGGGCGGGCCTTACAAGATTATAGGCGATGTTGGAGGAGGAGCTTATAAGTTGGAACAACTTAATGGTCAGAGGGTCCCACGAACATGGAACGCCTTACATCTGAAGCAATATTTTAGTTAAAAAGACAAAAAACAACAAAGGTGAATGAAGTCGCACTCTTTTTCCCTTTCTTTGGAAAGATTTTTAATGAGGCGACATATGTAATGAAGGGACAATTGTTCCCATGTATGAAAGAAAATTAATGAAAAGATCATTTCAACAGAATCGCCTATATTTTTTAATTTATATTACGAGTTCATGCAATGCAAATCGTATCAAGGTATGCAATACCGCGAGTAAACCTTTCGGAATAAGAAAGTATCGCCATCAAAGGTTAAAAGCCTTGGCAATTCTAGTGGCCACTAGAAACCAAGCCTCGTCGAAAAATCGGCTAAGGTATATAGACCTAAATAACAACAAAATCCGGTAAACAACATCAAGGTAACAATAGAAGAACTTAAACAAACTTTGTTAAAAAAGTAAGGAAGTGGCGAAGCACTACATGATTGGAAAGGACAAACAAAAGGGCAAGGCCCAAAGATAAAATTGACTTAGCAAAATAAAAACAAATTACAAATTCAAACTACGTTATCATTGTTGGCGCTGTTTCCCTGGCCTGCAACAACTTGAGGGTCTTCCTTTCCTTGGTCCTTACCCTTGTTCTGGCCATTTCCATTTCCGCCATCCTCTTCTTCTTCAGGCTCACTTTCATCATCAAATTGAGGAAGGAGATCGAGGCTAACGTCATCCTCGCCAACAACTTGGCCGTCCTTAATCTCCTTCAAATAACCAATGCGGGAAAGATCAAAGCTTGGCTCAACCACACTTATCTGCTCTTTGGCCGCCAGAAAGCCTTGAGCATATTGGAGGGAGGCGCGCCCTAAAATAGATGCATTCAGACGATCGTATTTCTTTTCCAGCCTTTGACACTTGGCCTGAATAGCAGTATGTTTGTCATTGATGGCTTCTTTCAAAGACTTGGTCTTTTGAAGAAGCAGGTCCGAAGCCGCCAAGTCATCAGTTAACTTAGCACACTTCTCCTCAGCAGATTTCAGCTTTTTGTGGGCAGTCTCAGCATCAGTCTTAGCCCGCTCATATGATGTCTTGTAGTCGGCTGCCTTCTTCTCAAGACGGTTCTCGGCTGAAATCAACTCCTTTACACACTGAGCCATCCCCGCCACAGTGTTGGCGGCAGAAAGGGCGTGATGGATCGCCACAGAAGCAATGTTGGGGGGCCCTTGACCAGAAACATCCATATGGATCCGGTTGTCAAAATTACGAGTCATAAAGTCCAACCCGTTGAAGTGAGGATCTGATAAGCTCAGCAAAGGGGGAGGAGCCTCGCCACCAGTGGCTGAACTAGGGCCAGCTTGGCCAAACGGAGTTGGCGGGCGGTTGATAATGCTTGAGTCTTGGTGGGGTGGCGGGACGTTGTCGTTCCCTTTCTTTTTTTCCGCCGGATTATTTTTAGAAGCTAAACCGGCTGGATCAAGTGTGGATTGATGAAGAGGTCTGCCGCCAGCAGCGCATGAAGTCTTTTGGCGCTTTGGGTCCCTGACGTTGTCAGAGCCCGAAGCGCCGTCATTCTTCTTCTTTTGCTCAGCTTCGGCGGCCCTCTTCTTCGCCGCCGCAGTAGACTGGGCGAGGTACTCTTTCATCTTGAGGGGGTTCGCGTCAACCTTGCTTTTTCCCATCGTGGCTGCATGGAAAGCATCAATTAGGCGAGGTACATGAACAAAAAGAAAAACAAGTTATGTGCAAAAATTATAAACTTACTAAAAAATTGATTTAAAGTGCCGGATTTCGACGCCTCAATCAAGTCATGACCAGAGATTACTGGTAATGTGCGAAGGTAATTGGCGATGGCCTGCTCAGATTCATCCAAGGCGTCGTATGAAACGGATATTTTTCGGCGAGGGTTTTTTGTCCAGTAAAAGGGGAAGAGATGGTTATTGTCGGAATCTCGAAATAAGTTATTCATTTCAGGTGACTCCATAACTTTGAAGTATTTTTTCTGCCACACTTTGTAATGGCTTTTAAGGGCGGTGAATCGGCTCATATTCTTGCGGGCCAAAAGGGGAACCCACTTGACAGATGTAGGTTTTGTGGTGACTGTCTTATAGAAAAGGAAAAACAAGGGATAGGTGGGAGTGCAACTCAAATGTTCACAGAGAATTTCAAAGCAGCGAATAAAACCCCAGGCGTTGGGTTGGAGTTGACAATGCGCCACGTTCAAAAAGGTAAGAACATGACATATAAAGGGCGAGAAAGGGAGTTTGATATTCAAATCCAAGAAGAAATAACCATAAACAAAGAAGAAGTCGGGCGATTCATCAGAAGGTTCCTTGCGTAAAAGAACACAATCATCCTCACCACATGGAAGAACATTCAACAGGTGATCTTCGTTATTAGAGGTGGCGGGATTTATCTTTGTAAACCCTTGGGAAGATATTCGAAGCGAGTTGATGCTCCCAATACTGCCCCAGATGGAGCGCCAAAGACATTTATCTTCAACCAAATGTGCGTTTGAACGCCATTCGGGTGAAGACAAGTCTCCGTTGGAGGAGAGAATAGAATCTACGGAGCCGGCGGGACCGGAATCCTCGTGGGTGGAAGGCGAGGAATGAATTTCAATAACAGTGGGGGCAGAAACTTCCCCAATGGGGGCAAAAACTTCCCCCTCCGTAGAGGGTGAAGAGAGTTCTATGGAAGAAAGGCTGAAATTTTGGGTGGACATACTAGGAAATTTCATAAAAAATAAAAAGAAGATGAACAGATGCAGAAAGAAAAAAGAAGAAGACGAACAATGTCAAGAAAGAAGAAAGAGAAAGGACTCACCGGAGGACGAAGTGGAGGATTGAGTAAAGAGGATGTCGGCTATGGGAGAGCACCGCGCAATGACGACGGCCGGGGTGACGGAGGTTCGCCGGAGTTCAAAGAGGAGAAAGTGAAAATCGCAGAGGAAGTTTGAAGGAAAGGGTTTTCTGAAAAGTGAAAAGTGAAAAGTGAAAAGGGTTTTTATAGAAGAAAAGGGAAGAGAGAGAACGAGTGGGAAAGATCGTGAAGAGTCGTGGGATTTGAAATTTGAAAAGGTGCGAAGTGAAAAGACATAATTCCTCGAGACGCACAATTAGAAACTGCATTCATGGCCAATGATGACGAAATCCCGGAAAACAAGGATACATGCGTCAGTTGAAAAGACGTGACTGACGGTTATGATGATGGCGATACATCAACGTAATAAGGGACGCGAAAACGGCGCCGTAATGGCGAACAAGCAAATTGGCGATTAATGCATAAGCAAGAATGCGGCAACAGGCCCACGACTACTAAGAATGGCGATATATATAAGGCAGTGCATTAAAGACATTTCGACTCAAAGAACCTAAGTCTCATGTCTTGGGGCATGTGGAGTGGGCGGGACATAAAGGATACTTATGCCTGCCCAAATCGAGTAATCAGATGAACGAAAGACACCCTGGCGGGATTCACGGAACAACATCGAATCCCGCCCTTCCTTTAGTCAGGCCCACACGCCAGCTGGAAGATTCCTTTAGATTTGTCTTATATGTATAGAGACTTGGGCCCCGGTTGTCAGGCCCAAGTACAGTGAAAGTCCACATCATGATCACTTCCTCTATAAAAGGAGAGGTCAACACCTTGTAAAAAGTACCTTTTGAACATTTAATGAGAATATTCCTTTTATGATATTTTAGTACTCTGCTAGGGTTTACTTTCTGTCAGTCTTCTACGTCAGATCTCCCTAGTACAGAACAGTGTATAACTTTTTACACCGTCGGTGTATAAAAATTAATCTCATAAATATGAATGTATTCTTAGTAATAAATTTCATTTTTAAATTTTTACAAAATATAGTTCATACCTGTTTTATTGAAAATGGTTAATGCAAACACATTTTCAATATTTTTACTTTTCAAAAATAGAAAATAACAAGTCTAACCAAACATGTTTTCTTAATTTTAGAAATTTAAAAATGAAAACTGTTTTCAGAAAATGAAACTAGAAAATGAAAATAGAAAACATTTTCTCAAACCAAACAGGCCCTTAATTAGAGCAATTGAAACTATAAAGTACAAAATCATGCAATTTTGGAATCATAAGGATAAAAATGTAATTTGCCCTTTTTAAAAAATTCAAAACTTAATTATTTTTATTTCTATATGCATATATATATATATCATCATTTAACGTTAATTGGTTATGTAAAATAATAAAATGAGTATGGTATAAATGAGGAAATCTCAGTTTTAATTAACTACCTCAGTTAACTTTTTGTTGAATTGTGTGCATAATATGATAATTTTATATGATAAAAGTTACTATGAAATAGTGGTAGTAATTTATAATATTTAACTTTGATATAATTTTATTATAAATTATTTTATGTACTTTTCTTTCATACATGGTAATGGTGCCAAGGATAGGATCTGAGGAATTGAGGACGATGCGCTTTTCCTTTCCCCAGTTAGATATGTGTTGTGAGTAGTCACTCTCAAAATTGATTAATAATTAAGTTAATACTTCTTTAAATGGCACACGTGGCACTGATATTGGCAATTTGCCATTAAAAGTGTTGAGAGAAAAAGCATCAAGCATGCACATTTGGGCTGTAAAATGGCCATAAGTAGAATAGAATCAGATTTTTTGAATTTAGAATTTCATTCCTCAATCATCTTATGCCACAACTGAATCTGGGTTTTATATTCCAAAGCAAATTGCCAAAGTCAGAACTAATCTGATTTGAAAAGGCACGCATGCATCCTTGCTAGCTGCTTGGCTTAGCTGTAGAATATAATTAAACTGCTTTTTGGGGATTCCCTTCACACCTCTGTTATCCCCCAAATTACTTTATTCTATCAAAATTAGAAGAAAGAAAATATCATCTCCATCAACCGAAATGTAAATCATATTTAAAATATGCTTGTTCATTTAGTGTGTCGAAAAGCACATGGAAAGGATAAAACAAACATTCTAGCTCTAACTGCTTGAGATAATTACAAAGGGAATTAGCTTATAGCATAAATGCTCTAACAGAATATCCAACCAATATGAGAATGGAATTATATGAGATCTCGGACAGAAATTAGGGTGGGTAAAAGTGGTAGAATAAAAGTTGGTCAGGTAAGAGATTACCGAACGTAAGTGTAAGACGATGGTAAGGTGTGAATATATGATTGCTTTTGTTGACGTATTGCTCCTTTTAGGAAGGGACTTCTTCTGGTATTCAACGATTAAGTGTCCACCGGAGGTGGGTTCCTGCAAAGCATTCCGACGCTCAAGTTAGCAAAGTTGAGAGAGAAAACATGATTAGAGTTAGAAGGTAGCATCAACCTGATGAGAGTTCCATTATCATGTATACAATGTATAACAAACTTGGAGAGAATCATGTGAAATATGATATTGATGTAAAACATAAACTAACTAGTAATAGTCGACATTACCTCAATTATGAATCTTTATCCTCATCATGTGCGTAGGACATGGTCAATATTTGGCAAACTATTGAGCCTATCATTTTATTCCGTAACAGTTGACCCTTAACCCAAGTATCTAAGGCATTAGAATCACCTCTACACCGCTACCTCCACCACCCTCCACCACTTCCACCACAACCTTCCACCGCTTCCTCCACCATTGCCACTATTGTTGCTGCTGCCATTGCTGTCGCCACTGTCACCTCCACCACCTCTATCACTACCACCACCACCCTTCGTTGCCATCGCCACCACGACTACCACTACCTACCGGCACAACCCACCACCACTACCGCCTCCATCCACTATCGCCGCCACCCTCATCACCACAATAACCTCTACTGCCATCGCCATAACCATCACTGTTATCATTACCGTTGCCACCACGACCTTGGTCGCAACCGCTACAACCATCTTCACCACATACTAACAATATCATCATTTTTATACTATCTATCATTATTCAATATTTTATAAAATATAGGATTATATTAACTTAAATGACATGATAGGTTATACATTATATGATAAAATATTGTATAGTATTAAATTTTTATCAGGATTTATTCAATTAGACCAAATACTATCAAGTTTTATATTATACGAGTTGTGTCAAAAACTCTTCATAAAGTTATTTTTTAATACATCATATCTAATTAATGGATAGCAATGGCTTACGCCTTCGGTGTGTTCTATGCCTCTCAGATTCTCAGCTGGCGGTGTCTCTGGTTCATCAACTTCTAGCTGCGAGCCATGAGTGTGCTGCGCTCATTGCCAAGATTGGTGATCTTCTCCGTCGCCATTGGGAGGTTCGTCTTGAGCATACGCTGCGTGAGGATAACCTGCATGCTGATTTCATGGCCAAAATTGGTGCGTTGCAGGATCAACGTTTTATCTTAGTTCAGCTCCTTCGCCGGGGTTGGCACCGCTGCTTGGAGACGCGATGGGCACTTCCTTTATTAGGCGTTAGTTGTTTTCTTTTCTTTTTTAGCTGTTTGTATAAAAAAAATTAATGGATAGCAATGATGACATATCTCGCTATACAAACTCCTAAATCCTAAATGTTTTAGATTTTGAAGATTTTATATTTTAATATTATCTTTTGAATTTTGGAAATGTTATATACTCAAAAGATACGGTGGCGTCTCTGGTGTAAGTACGGATTGGGTCTTGCACCATACAAGAGGAGAAATTACTTGCTATAACAGGTTTGTATACCTGCTGTAAAAAAAATTGAAAATAAAAATAAAAAAGAAGGTTACAAAAACACCCTTCTCCATTCTCTCTCCTCCTCCATGGCACTGAACCTCTCTTCCCCACCATGGCACTGCCGCCGCAATCCTTCTGTCGGAATCCTACTGCCGCCGCGCTGGAAAGATCAAATCTTTGATCAAATCTGCTACATCTAAATTGTAAAAAATCAGCCTTTCCCTTCTCCTCTCCTCTCCCTCCCTCCACCGTTGCCACATCATAGCCATGGCCAACCTCCAAATCACTCTGAAATCGCTTCCAATCCCCTTCCTAAGCCCATAAATCCACCCAGAAACCCCTGTATATTGCATTCACATTCTTTTGGATTCCAATAATTTTTCCGCCAACCCAACCACCGCGAAACTCAGTTTTCGGCGACTCCCAATCACCATTTTTCTTCTGTTTTCTGTAATCTTACTACTTCCTTTAGCTATCTCAACTTCTTGATCGTACATGCAAGGAATGTAAAAGATAAAGTTTTCATTTTTGATAAACACAAAGAAGTTGCAGATGTAAGAATGTCTTCTTGCATTAGAGAAAGTTATGATTTTTACTTGGAGCCAGTTCTGATCGTACATTAAGAATGTCAAAAATAGTTGGGAGGGAGAGGCTCTGTTTGGGTTTGGGTTTGGGTTTGGGTGAGGAGGGAATGATGATGCAGATTTGGAAGCCAGGAAGGGAGAATTTGGAGGAAGAGGTAGCAGATCTGATGAATGAACACTGGTGAGCAACTATGAGATCTGGGTTTGCTTCTCCCTTCCACCTCCTTTTCCTTCCTTCCTCCCTGGTGAAGAAGAAGAAACTCGTTTCTGGGTATTGTTTAATTTCCATTTCTGGATTTTGACCTTGAACTTTCAGATCGTAGCATACAACTCAATATTCTAATTGTCCCCTTTGGTTTAAATGTTTAATGAATATGATTGTGTGTTGATGGAAATTAATGTACATCTGGTTTAGAAGTTAATGCTTCAGTAGTTTTAAACAATTAAACATTTCGTAATCAAAGGCCTTGATACTAGGAGTAATGATACTATTACTAGGAGTAAAGATGGGGTTTATTGTCATTGGCAAATTAAAATTTAAAAAATTTAAATAATGGAATAAAAGTCCAAACCAGTAACTGGTTTCGCATCTCACCGACATAGGCTCATCCTTGTGTTGCACTCGTGCAATACCCAAAACGTATTGGATATTAGACAGCGCCAAAAGATACTCGCAACTTAAGATCTATCTGGGAAGATGTGGCATCAAACTAGCCAAATAATAATGTACCATATTAGACCGCCAAACCATTAAAAAAATAAAAAAGAGTGCTTACAACTCAATTTCCACCGCAATCTTCGGAATAATGAGTTTGTGAATTGTAATTGTCAAGTAGAAATTAGGTTGAGAGGTATGGATAAAGAATATATGTATACCTAATTATATCTACCTACTTGCCTTGTCCACTAATGGCTTAGTTGTATTCTACAGTGAAACCTTGAGACCAGACAGAATCTACACTTCGGCATGCTCAACAAATTGAGACCGCAAAGTTAGAAACCTAATTATCAAATTGCATTAAAATATTATTAGTTGGCCTTTCAATTAATTATAATATCTGCAAAATATTTTATAGTATGTTTTTTGAAACTTTTATAGTATTGTAATCATTTGCGTACATCTTACTTATGTCACATATCATATTTTTACGTTAAAAAAAAAACATATCATATTTTCAGTTCTTCTATACTTCATGATTTTTTCTGTTTTTTTTATGAGTAGCTTTAAAGAGAAAAACATAGGAAGGAGATAATTTAATTTGAGTTTGTGTAATATAATAATGTTAAGTGAAATATTGTATTTCTACTTTTTTTTTATAAATATTTAAAGGATATAAAGGGTGATAAAAGGAGCTTTGTGTCTCCAAACTATACAAAAGCACTGGCCCTAAAGGCAAGTAAACTAGACAAGTCAACATGAGCCAAGCCTATATAAAATAAAGTGGAACATAGAATTTAGCTTGCTTGTTGCCAATACTCAATGCTAACAGGATAGGAATGAAAGGGGTAGGAGTAAAGGAGGCCAACTGGCCAAGGTGATAAACGGACCAGTTTAACGGGCAGGTGTGCTCTCCCTCTCTCCTCCTTCTCACTCTTTAGGTCTTGGATCATAAGCTGTTTTTATTTTGGTCAACAGATCACTGTCAAGAAAACTAACATATGTTACAATATTTGGTATCAATTTTGCAACAAAAAAGCCCTTTGACTCCACAATCCGCCATAAGCCCATAGATGTGCCAACCCAAGTGTTTTTTTGTGTAATGATGTGATAGTGATACAATAAAACAAAATATAGTTTTGAGTGAAACTTTTGAAATTCATGTGAAGTCCAAAAAATATGGTATTATTTTCAATTCAATGGAACAAACATAAATTTTAACCATTTAATATAGTATTTAAAAGAGAGTGTTAAAGTAAGTGTTGTTATCACTCAAAAAATATAATATGCAGCACAACATTATATCTATATCATAAGGGATAATTGACAATACATTATGGGTCTGTTTGATTGCAGTTTTTAAAACAATTTTTAAAAACAGTTTTCAGAAGAAGAAAACAATTTGAATGACATGTTTTCCAACATTTAGAAAACTGATATCTGAAAACTAAAAACAGAAACTGAAAACATCCTTTAGCTATTTTGGTTTGTTAGTTTAAAAAACTGAAAATGTGAACTGTTTTCAAAAACTAAAAACTATCTCCAAACAAACAGACTCTATATCTTGCTCATGTTTTTGCTTCTTGTTGCATTTCCACTCATGCTTTTGTGCTATATATTCATGGGAACATCATAAAATTTAGCAAAAGAAATACAATGTTGGGGTGACCATTGGCCCAGTAGGTCGGTCACCCCTTCCTCCGCCCCTGGTTATGGTGGACTCTCGTATATTTAACTCCTCTAAAGTGTAGAATTCTCTTTAGAGGATAAAGTAAACTATCATAACTTTTGATTGAAAAATGAACAAACATCATAATTTATTATTCATTTGCAAGTATATAATCACAATCTCAACCATTAATTTCTTAATCAACAATCATAATAACTTTCTTTATGCTTTTAAAATGAATGTATGGCCTTTTTTAGGTTCTCTCACATATCATGTAAAAAAATTTTATATGACATATAATCTTATTATGCCACATAGGAAGAACAATGACATTCATTTTTATTTTAATATAAACAAAAATGCATTTCAAAAAAAATATAAACAAAAATGTATTTTCAAATTTGGCAGAAAAAAATGATCATTTAAAATTTACACTAATAGCTTATATACCTTCCGAGTTTAATTTTGATGCACCGATGGTGTAAAGTTTTTTTACACCGTCAACCAATCAGATTTCAAGGATGTGAGAAAATCTCTCTTTTCATTTAATTTCATTAATTGACGTGGCATATCCTTGAAATCTGATTGGTTGACGGTGTAAAAAAACTTTACACCGTCGGTGCATCAAACTTTTTCTCATACCTTTAATCCATTTTTTATGAAAAAAACATTGTGTTAGAGTCTACTTTTATATGCTATAGGGTACGTGATTTAAAAAAAAAACTTGTATGCTAGGGTTGAAGCCTGTTTTTTGTCGCTGTGCTTGCACCTGTTAGTGCTTCTGATTGACAAACGGAGAATGAGGAGAAAAGTTAGATTTCGTTCCAAGCAGCATGCTTGTGTTCCAAGTCCCGGATGATCATTGATCAGAAAAGGGCCACTTCTACTTTTTCACTCCATCCTGTTACTTCTCATTAGGCATTAGCTTTTGGAGCGTGTAGTTAATGATCTTTTTGTGTTGAAGCAGTGCAATACTTTCGTTTTCATGATAAAATATAATAGTACCAGTTTCTTTTTCAAGTTCTCAGTGGGTTTCACATGCTCTCCAAGTCTAACTCCACTCTTGCTCTCTGCCAAAATGTTGGCTTTCATCAAATCCTGAACGATTTGTGCTGTACTGAATTTAAAGATGTGTCCCATATTAGATTATGGCAAGTGTTGATATATGTTTTTGTGTTAAGGACCTCTTCCCCAAGTATTAGATTATACCTCGAAATCCTCAAACCCAACTTTATAAAAGGAAATGTCAAAACACTACCAGGTACACATACATATCTTAGGTACTAATCCTTATTTTTCAGCCACATTCTAACTTAAGCGTTGAAGTGTTTTTGCAGCATCCTCCCCTAACGCGCCAAGACGGGAACAACAAACCAATGAAGAACACCGTACCCACACCATTCCCCATCTCTCCAAACATCATCTCAGTGATTGACCAGACTCGTAAGATTAGAAGTACTTATAAATGATGACGTCCATAAAAGAAGTACTTATAAATAAAAGTACAATTCTCACCTCTAATGTAGCTTTTGAGGTAGATCAAGTTTGACCTAACCTAACCCAAATTATAATGCATTGAAAGCAAACAGTTACCCAAACATTCTCTATTTCTAACTACAAAACTAATTTAAGTGATGATTGCTCTACATTTATAAGGATTTTGTTAATCATGACCTCGACAACCCATGAGCTGCTTGAGTTCCTTATCCTTCAAGCTCAGTCCCATGATTTTCAATATAAGCAGGCAGTAACAAGAAGGTAGAATTCAACCCACATGCATGACAGCATGAGAAGTGCCTCAGTATTGAGAGTTAAAAAAGTTATGGGCATTGAATACCCCAATGATGTTATTGGGATATAAGAGAATCTTGCAAGATTTTTCTGGAAGGGAATACTTGTTTCACTTGAAATTGAAATATGAAAAGGATTGTGAACCAGAAAAATGAAATATCAAATTCCATTTTGAATATCTAGTGAGATTCTGGGTCACTGTCAGACACATACTTGATGTATCAACTCATAACAAGGAAATATGAGAGAGAAGGGCCTTATTCCAACATGGAGATTTTCAGTACAAAAACAGATAGGAAAAAAGATGTACACAATGTAAATTATCATTGTTAAAGATGAAACATACATTATGCATAAGAAATAGGAAATTATAACTAATTTTGATCATTGGGGGGGTATAAGATGGCAACAAAGCAGGAATATTTGATTGGTAGACAAATCTATTTAAAACCACGGCACGCCCAAATAAAGAAACATGATCAAAGCTTAAATTTCAAGTTCAGCCAACACTTTCAATGCTGGCTTGCAATGATCTTGTCTGATGATTTCTTTTCTTTATTTTCACAGTAAATCTTCTCCATCAAGGATGACATTGTGTATCATTTTTTTTTTTGTCTTTGACGGGTGTAAACCCGTTCAGAAAACTGTGTTTATTCCTCCAACAAATGATTTTCCAAGAATTTGAACTTATATCATCATTTTTCACGAGATCTTACTTGCCTATCATTAACCAACAACTTCTTGCTGACTTTGTGTATCCTTAAAAATGAAGGTACGTGAAAACGGTTTGTGGAAAAATTTAAATATAAACTTCAATGAAAATCTTTTTTATGGGATACCAAACTGATTTATAGCATTTTTCATCAACTTATATTTTCTTAAGACAGTCTGTTATGCAGAACCCACTCGTAGAAATTTCTGTCTAAAATTGACCTTGACTAGAATTATTTATAAAAGGAGTTCCAAATATGTACTGAGAGATCCCAACACCTCAAGAGAGCATCATCCCATTGAAGGTTAAAACTGATTTGAGCCAATTTAGTTAGACTTCTTTTGAAGGGCTCGTCTAATTAGCTTGCAAAATGACAATTTAGAAATTGGAAGTGAAATTCTAGTACATAAGTCAGTGACTTCTAGCTGGCTTTAGGATGCCATTTGATTTTTCTTTTTGACATTTAGTAGTAGCTACTTTTGAAGATTGGGACAATCCAGCATAAAGGCACTGAATTGAGAAATCTTGGGAGTACTATTGAATTGATTGATTGGCATTCATGCTTTATTTTTTCTTGTTTTCAAAAAGAAAATGTACATGATTTGTTGTTATATTCAACAAAGGACTTTTGATAGAAAAAGCAGTGGGAGGAGTCGGTGGAGGCATAAATGAAATGTAAAATAGAAACACAAAGTATTGGAGAGAGAAGGTGAAGTCATGATGGCCATGTTCAAGTTGACAAAATCAACGACGAAAACGTAAAGAACTTCATGACAATCTTAATAAATCACAACAAACAAATGATGGTGTTTGTTGAATAAATAATGAGTAATGTTTCATCCACACCTCTCTTTTGAGGTGAAGAGGTGGAATGGTGAGAGAGATAGGAAGAAAAGAAAAAGTAAGAGAGAGAAAATATGAAATGTGATAGATGATAAGATGAGAGAGATAGAAAAAGAGATTAATTTCTATGCACCGACGGTGTAAAAAGTTTTACACAATCATTCCATCACAACCTTCCATTTTCTATTTTAGATATTTATTAAATTCAAAATTAATTGTGAGCTAACAAAATGGAGGGATGTGATTGAATGATGGTGTAAAACTTATTTACACCGTCGGTGCATAGAAATTAATCTCATAGAAATAAAAGGAGGTGAAAATGGAGTGTTTAAAAAATGAGGTGTGTATATATCATTACTCATAAATAATATACCTAGTTACCTGCACTTGGAGAATAACTTGATTGCACACAAAAAAGTGCTCACTATCCCACACGCCAGAATTAGAAGAGATAAAAAAATTGTGCATGTTGGAAAATCGATCTACAATTAATTTCAAATGCAGAATTAATTTCGAGAAGCTTATAGTGTGTTTGGCCTCCCGTTAGGAAACCTCAAGATCAATTTAAGTATAGTAAAATCAATTCTGAATGAAAATATTATATATGGGAGTCGCTTTGGAGAATTGGTTTGGTTTCCAAAACCTCACGATCAATTTAAGTACTGTAAAATTAATTCTAGATAAAAGTATTGATATTTGAGAGTCATTTAGGAGAATTGATTACAGGCCTAGAATCAATTCCAATAGAAGCTAGATAGAGCAACTTTTGGGTTGAATATAATCAATCGTAAGATTTTACAACTGAATTTCACAATATAACCCAATAAAAATCACTTTCAACTGACTTTTACTATGATCAATTTTACCAAAACAAAGTGTGATAAACGTTGATCTAAGCATGCATTTAATACTAGTACACAAAGAAAAACTAATCCAAACATGCTTTAAGTACACAAAGAAGTCATAATTAGATTCCTCACTAACTACAATAGCAAATAGCACAAATTGAAAGAAAGAGAGACCAAACTGTCTATTACTAGGAAAAATCATGAATCAGAAGGGACATGAACATTACAGGTACAGACAAACCTGTTGATGAACGTGTAAGTATATTTTTCTGTCAAGTTTAAGACTGCAAAAATTAGATCCTTTATGGAAATTAACCAAGAAGCTAAGATATATAGCTTCTAACACCACATAACTAGCTATTGCTGCCCCTTTTCTACATTTTCAGGTTGTTTCACCAATTTATATATTGCTAAAACGGGCCTAAGCATCATGGCTTGCAGAAAAAGAGATAGAGAATAGCTATACAGATTCTCCATTTTAGATCATATAAAAGAGGTAAGCTATATTTTAATAGTGTACGGAACTCTTCAAATGAAATGCGATGAAAGTCAGTTCACGTTGAGTTCAAGCTGGAATCAAACAGTATTTTTTGGAAAAGTATTCAAACACATAGTAAAAGTGCATCTTTACAAACTTAATCAATTTACTTTTTAACAAAATGAATACATATTAACACCAAGCATACCCGGGTGGAAGCACCGCTTGAAGTTTGAGAACACAAAAATCCACTTGAATTCAGCATGATGAGTCCTTACACACCTCACACACACACACACACACATATACATATACATAGTGAGGTCACAGAAACACTAGGGGTCAAAAGATAGGCACCACCTTGTGTTGTTGTTTACTAGTTAAAATATTAGGAGCTTACATCCACTTGCATTCAAAGCCAAAAAGATGAGCTCACAGAAACTACCATGCTGTAATCATATAAGACACATACAGATTTGGCACCTAGCCAGTAGTTTCTGGAGCCGCAATATTCTTAACTTGTTTGAAAATTTCACCTCCCCCAGATAGCATAATCCATTATATTCACAATCAGATCAACAAAAGCATCATAGCAATATTAGTATATAATTTAGGTAACAATGGTTTCAACTTCAACAGGGTTAACACACACAATACATGTAACCAAGATAAGAAAAAAAAGTCGGTGATCTATCATCAATTATTAAGACTCTTAACTGCAAACTAGCTTGTAGCTGAATTGGCATCAGAGATGTTGAGATCAAATGCATGATCCTCTACTAGACTACCTTTCCCCCTCACCCCATTCAATTGGCTTGCACCTCATATCTAACTAAAAATTATAGACTCCTAATAAAAGTCATTAGCATAGGGAATCCAATAGATGCTGAAAAGAGGTCTTAAAAGTTAAAACAAAAGTGATTGGTTAGCTTGTTAGAAAATCCTTCTTGAACTAATTCTAAAGTCAGAATCAATTCAGGGTAGAAACTTCTGTTAGTTGCTTCTGAGTGGCAGAAATGATTATGGAAAAAACTAAGCTAATTCAAACATGCTATAAAACCTACTCATGTGACCCAATCTAGCTAAGTTATCTCAGGCAAAGTTCAGATTGATTTTTTTGGAGGGTAAGGTAAAAACTGCTAAAGAAAGGAAAAAGTCAATACCCTTTAAATGCAGAGATGTAGATGCTGATACTAACAGTGAACTACTTTAGCTTCTTCTCTAGAAGTAGGTACCACTTGTAAGATGATGAATAACAATTTTTTTTTGTGAAAAAGGACAGATCCCCAAGTGATGAACTATGAAGGAAAGTGCCAAGTTGTATCTTAAGTGATAGTAAATCACCCCAATGCTAACAACAATGAAGCTCATGTGAGGAAAGAGTGTTGCAAGTTGACCAGTTCACAAATGTAATTTATCACACAGAGATAAAAATTCATCAGATGATAAAGTACTAAAACCAGATCCAATAAGAACATTGACAAATATGATTATGAAACTATATCGTCATTTTTCATACAAACTGATCAGCACTCCACCCTGACCTAGAGAAGAACAAAATAATCAACACACCTCTGAATTAAACAATAGTTTAAGGCCAGGCCAAAGCAGCCAAGCAATCTGGCACACAATTCCACCTGCAAGATAAGGTAACATCACAAATTCACAATTACAACCATGAAAAGCTGAAAAACAGATAAGAAGAAATAAAACAACAGAAAAAGCTTGTAGAATCACCTGTATCTGGAGACTTGAGTTCTGTGGAGAAGGAACAATAAGAGGGGGTAATAAAACCAAATCCAGTTTCTATTGAATTTCATTGAGACATCATCTATTTCCTCAAAGTCTCCCAATTATACAATACAAAAGCCATTCTAGAAACCTCAGCCTGTAGAAAAATTCTAATTCTTTCATCCAAATCCATAAAAAAATTTACTGTCCTGAGCCTTGAGAATCATCATTACTGGGAGTCTGCTGCTGATGCTGATGCTGATGTTCATGTTCTTGCTGCTGATGCTGATGCTGGTGGTGTACTCTGCTTTGACCCATCTGCTGATAAATCTGGCTCAGGGCTTGTGGATTCAAAACCCCAATATGTCCATCTTGAGACAACCCTAGCTCCAAACCTGGCATGTGCTGGTTGTTGCCCCCACCCAAAATTGATGTGAAACTCATAGGACCCATGTTGGTGGTAGCACCAGGCAAGTCAAACCCAGGGAACCCAATTTTCTGCAGGTAATTTGAACTCTCACTGGCCAAATTGGCATTAGAAGGACCAGATGATGATGATTGAAATCCAAATCCAGTGACATGGGGCCATAAACCTGTGGCTGTAGCCACATGGGGTCTCCCTAAATTCCCTCCAACCATACCCCAGCTGGTCCTACTATTGGCACCACCACCACCACCCATTTCATCAAATTTTTGGTGCAAACCAGCAGATAAAGAGGTCCCCTGTTGTGAAACAGAGTTACCAGCAGCAGAAGCTAAAGCAGATGCTGGGATTGTTCCAGTTCCAGTGGCTGCTATGATTGATGGCTCAGCCTGCTGCAGAAGCCACTGGATGGTTTCACCATCAGATTTGTGACCTAATTCTCTGGTCAACTGGAAGATTCTTGCTGCACACAGAGCTGGCATCCTTATCCTCCTTCCCCTGCCTTCAACTTTTGTGTGTCTGTCCTTGTTGGAGGTCCTCTTTGGTGCCAACTGCTTCTTGCTCTCATCTTTCTCAGCAATCACAATCTGGAAATCCTTAACCTCGGATGGTTTGTTCTCTCCCATGTTGTTGTTGTTGTTCCCTTGTTGTTGTTGTTGAAGGAAGTTTGGAACAACCTCCTGGTTCTGCTGCTTTGAGCCCTTGGGATCCATGAACAGGTTTGAAAAGGAAAAAAGAAAAGATTTTTAACAAAAGAAATTGATGGGGCCTCTTTGATTGAAGAAGATGACCTGAAAAGTCCTAAACTTTCATGAGTTTTCACTGTATCTGGCAAGGATTGAGGGACAAAACCATATAATATTGAAATCCCAATGTGCCCATGTCAAAAACTTCACTCTCTTCCCCTCTCTCTCTCTTGTCCTTTCTCACCTCTTTCTTGGTGTTAGTGGGGGTTTTGACCAGCCAGATATGAAATTTGAAAAGCTACTTTAAACTTCAAGTTTCACCCCCTTGGATACTACTACTCCCCTATGTCTGTCTCTCTGTACATACACCAAACAAACAAAAACCCATCCTACATTTCATGGATCCTCTTTGATATCTTCCCTTTTTCTTTTTGAAAAATGCTAGGCAACATTGGGACTCTTATTCCAACATTTGTTTTTTTGAAATTTAAATAGGGTTTACTAAATTTCAATATTTACATGAATTTCAACCGACTAATAAAAGAAAATTGGAAAAAAATGTTAAAATAAGTATTACTATCATGTTTCTTTCTTCTTTTCTTGCATGCATCCTAGAATCCCAACATTTCAATATAGTTTATTTGGACTAGTGTTTATATAATTGATTTTGGCGTAAACTAATTTTAGTAAAATTAAGTAGTGGTAAACGTGAATTTAAATAATTTGATTTATGTCAAATACTTTTATGGGAAAATTTGTTTTTATAAGGCAATATTATGATACTCAGTTAAAAACATAATTAATTATATTTTTTTTATACTCAAACAGCTAATTTATTCATAAGAAAAACATGCAACCTTGAACGATAGAATACCTCCAAATCGGGCGGACATTTATATTTAAGATATAAACAATTGATTATTGTGGCAAATAGATTTAATTATAGACTCATAAAAATAATTTTACTTATACACCCAAATATCATATTTTACCTTGATTTTAACAAGTAAAAATTAATTTTATAATGTTGATTCTGTTTTCCAAATGCTTTGAAGTTCTTTTCTTTGCCTTGCATGCCATTTCTTGCAAGGAAATAAATGCCACATGGGCAGCCACTCTGGTTCTCTTGGCCCCATTTCTTCAAATTTGTGTTACATAAAACATGATCAAAGAACAAAATTTAATAATGGGATGAGCAACAGTGATAGACTAATTAAAGAGAGGTATATGTCCCAGTTTAGACTCAAAGAGGAGGCAATGACTTTGTTCTGTGCTCAGTGACATAGTATCCAATGGTGGGTCCTGGCTTTCTTTAAATACTACAGTTGCTGGCAGTTCATGTCCCATGTTTATGATATATCACTTCCCATACACTTCTGTAGTGTTCTGTATATTTTGTATTGGATTTCCTAGGTAGCCTTCTTTGTGTGGCTCAGTTTCAGACTAACATCATGGGAAATGTCTACTTATTATGAATTGGAAAATGAATTCTGCACATACATAATTGTTGGTCATTTAATCGACATGTGTGTTTTAACTGAGGTTGGAAAATCAGAACTGTAATTGAATGATCGTGTAAAAATTAATTTTTTATTTAATTAGCAATTATTAATTGAGAAAAACTTTCATGCACCGACAGTGTACAATCTTTTTACGTCATCAACCAATCAGATTTTATGAATGTGGAAAAGGTGAATTTTTTATTTAATTAAATTGACTGACATGACAAATCTTTAAAATATGTTGGTTGACGGTGTAAGAAAACTTTACATTATCAATGCAGGTTGCTCATTATGTTAAATTATCTCCTTCTTACTAGAACTTTCTGGTTCCAACCTAAACCTTATATAAGTTGATCAACGTGTTTGATGACTTTATTTACTAAATTTTAGTCTTTTTGGTATTAGTAATGATTAATGTGTCAATGTAATTCTCATATAAAAATGTAACAACGCCAGTAGGAGGATCATGAATCATTAAGGTTTTTAGTGTCTCTCGCTCCGTCCTTAGCCAAATAATCAGTCACAACATTCCCTTCTCACAGCATATGCTTCAAACACACCTGTCATTTTTTTTCCACAAGAAGCTAACAAATTGAACTGAGAATAACCATATATTGATGAAATTTAGAGACACCTTGAGAAGGCAAATAACCATGGTGGAATGAATATCAACAACATTGCTAATGAATTATGAAATGGTGCCAACTAATGTTTAACTATGATAGTTTTAGAATTGTGCTAATTTTCAATTTGGTTCTAACCCAACAGGATAAAAAATTGTCAAATCAATTGTGTGCAATTTGGATGGTGAATAATATTCTCATTCTACATTTTCTTTCCAGTACCTTACCTCTAAACTCTCTATATAGGGACACTATTAATTTCCCAATTCAGAGAAATCTAAATATATGAAAAGATATAATACAAGACTGAAAGTGATATATACCAATATTATAAGAACTAAAAACATTTTTCTTTAATATTTTAGAAGTAATTATTCTATAGAAAGTTATGTTATATATCTTGAAAATAAACCGGACATATATAAGTGGAAACTATGGTATAAGATACTAGGGGGATGTTGGATAAAGAGATAGAGAAGGTCATGCAAGGAAGCTATGAGGGATGCACATTTGTCCATTGTCCAGGGAAATTCAAATTACATCACAAATTTTAGTGGAAGGCATGACATTTAATTACAGCTTGAAATAGTGACAGGAAGAGCCTGCCTCTAATTTCTCTGATGTACAAGTTCCATGCACTATTTCTTGATCAAGCCTGGAAAGCGATATTCCATGTCTTTATTCTAGTAATTTAAAAGCCGTGAGAAACCCAAACCCAACACGGCGACTAGTGCATAATTTATTTGATTTTAATCGAATAATTGATACACTAACCTTTTTGAGCGTTTTTGGGGAAATGTTTAATTTATTTATGGGTAGCACCTGCCCTTTAATTGTATCGGTTGCTCTTTAATTAATAATATCATTTTTGTTGTTAAAAAAATAATTGATATATTAGCCGTACATAGGATCATTATTTCTAAAAGATAACTTGAGTAGTAAGAGCTAAGAACATATACATTGAGGAGGATGTAATTTATCTTTCCGTATGTAACAAAAAAAATGTGTGTATTATTTGTTTGTCGCTAAAGCATGTTTTAATGCTTGTAGGGTTTGTGATTTTTGTTGGTAGAGTTTTTGCCAATTTATTATGTTTGATTGGTTACTGTGCCCTTATTAAGAGAAGTTGTTTCTCTACTTTTATATATTTGAGTATATTTTTTTATTTTGAAAAAATAAACAGTAAATACATCTCTTAGTCATGTAATTTTTCTTTCCGGACTTGTTTGGTATGTTAACTGTGTTGTATAGAATAAAACTTGATATATAGGATAAGACATGATACAAAATTGTTAGTGATCGACTGTATAACTTATTATATCTATTAAATTGATACAATTATATGTTTGGTGGAACTTGACATATTGAATTTAACACAACAAGTTGATGGTCTCTTGTTCCGACCTATACAAACGACTAGAAGGCCCAATATAGCTTATTAGACGACCTAAAGATCTAGCATCTATAAGAGTGTCGTATGGGCGTATTGGATGACTTAGATAATGAGCGTCTCATCTTGGGTAAGGTCGACCAGTGGCACGACCGCCCTTTTAATAACTAACAAGCAAGGTTGCTTGGCAACCTTACACTCGGAGGACCTGCTATAGGGTTTACAAGAGACTTACAGAGACAATGACGATGACCTTTGAAATCTATAAATATTAATACACGTGTAATCATTCATTTACACAAGACATTGCTCATTACGTAAAAGATATAGGAAGTTTGTATTGTCTGAAGAAACGACAGTGGTATGGTCTGAACAAGTTTGTATGGTCTAAAACGACAGTGGTATAGGAAGTTTGAAAACTTCATTCACAAGGTAGGTTTGGAGAAGTACAATGTCGACCATTTTTTCTTCTTTAAGAGATATAAATCTAGTTATATCATTTTGCTACTTTATGTTGATGATATGTTATTAGCAAGCTTATGAACCATATAAAAAGTTTGAAGATGTAGCTATCAAAAAAAATTGACACAAATGATTTGGGTTAAACAAAGAAGATTCTTATAACGAACATAAGGAGAGATAAGCAAAGAGTAACTTTGCACTTGTATGAGGTAGAGTACATCAGCCTTGTTTTCCGTAGATTCAACATGGCAATGCCAAGCTAGTTAGCACATCTTTGTCCAGTCATTTTCACATATCCAAGGACCAGTCCCCTCAGATGGAGGAAGAAAGAGACTTCATGACTTAGATGTATGCTTCAAACATTCATAAGTTTACCGATACTAGGCCAGACAGTGGCCATGCCATTGGAGTTGTAAGCATGTTTATGAAAAATCAAAGAGAAGCTCATTGGGAGATGTACAAGTGAATTTTGAGGTATCTACGAGGCACCACCAAAAACATTTGTACTTTGGGAGGAGAATTAAAAGTATAAGGCTACAAAATGCCTACTTCAGAGGTGAAGTCAGTCATGAAGAAGTACCACCAATTACATTTTCATCAGTGGTACATTTTCATTATTGGTCACCGAACGAGCGGTAAGCATGTTTATGGAAAATTAAAGAAAAGCAATTTAGGAGATAGTTAAGTAAATTTTGAGGTATCTACGAGGCACCATAAAGAAACTTTTGTACTCTGGGAAAAGAAAATTAAAAGTACAAGATTGCATAAATGCATACTTCATAGGTGAAGTTGGTCACCGAAGAAGTACCACCAGTTACAATTTCATTGTTGGTGCTATAGTTGTCAGTTGAATTCCAAGAATATAGAAGATTGTTATTTTATGCACTATAGAGTATGTGTGTGTAGCGGTAGAAAAAGACGATAAAGAGTTGATATGACTTCAACCACTGTTAATAGAATTGAGGTTCATTCACGAGGGTAGTGTTTTGCAAAGTGATTGTCGGAGTGCAATACATATGATAAAGAATTCAACATTTCATATATGCCACCATTTTTCGTTTTTTCTTTTGTTGGTTCAAATAATTTTGGGTCTAGAGTATCTGTGTAATTCGGATGGGAATATCAATGTAGTGATTTCCTCATCTAGCGATACTCAAGGAAGGGACTTTGTTCCTTGATGCAGATTCCTAAGAAACTTTGAAGATTGCTATTGAGAGGTTGAATGCGAATTAGGTCTAATTAACTAAGGGAAATGGCTAAAATAGATAAATAAAGGCTTAAACGGATGAAAACAAAGACTGAAAGGCGATAAAGAAAGATGAAGTAAAGTAAAGTGCTTGAAAAGTAAAGACAGGAAGGTAAATGACACATGTAAATGTGACAAATTTCTAGATTGTATTGATTGTTTGAGTTGACTTTAAATGAGCTCAAACGACTATTTATGGAGGAAAACCACACTTGATTACATCAGTTATTTGCCTTCAACTAAGTGTACCATGTTCTTCTAGGAACTTAGCACGTGTACAAAAATTTAGGATTATGACATCTGACGACATCCTTCAAATATCGTCATATTGACTAGTGGGCTTCCCTTCTCAAGTTGATCAGCCGACTCCTCAACCTCCATCTAACATGAAGTTCCTAGATTTGTGGAAAGCTGATCCACTCCGAATTTATCTTCAAGTTTTGAACAAAAATATCACTTATAGATTATTCCATTATAGCAGACCTCTCAGTATCTATGCAGAATATTCCTTCTTAAAGTAGGGATTTGTTGTTATCACAAAAATTGTATTATCTCTTTTAGCACATGATTTATTTAGGAATTTTACTCAAGTAATGAATTTATGCTATCAACTCTCCACATTTTAATGCCCAAATCAACTTATCAATTCAAACGTCTAGAAACAACTTATTAGCAGTCGTTCAAAAGGCTAAAGGTTGATTCGCCATCATTCATAGGTTGAGAGCTGACCAAATAAGACAAAGGCAATTGCCTGCTTTAGAAAGTCTAAATCCGGTGATTATCAGTCGATCCATCGGCGAACAACTGATTGATAGTCAATTCATCAACTAACAAGTGATCATTAGTTGATCGATCAGCTAACAACTGACCTAATTTGCACCTTGTAATTCAGCTAATTAAAATCAATTGTCATAATCAGATCAAACCCAGATAATTAACAGCCGACGCAATTGTCTAAAATTTCCTTTATTTTGAGTGCCAAAGTTTCAAATAGCATAATAGAAAACTTTTTATACTTTAACTTGTAATTAGCTTTGATAAATAGATCACAGTAATTCCTCTACTCGGGTAACGATAGTAAAGAGTAAGCTTGTTAGCTATTGCATTACGCGTCACGTATGCTTCCCACCATGCGGACATGGGAGTCCCTCTTTTCAAAAGCTAGCTGTTGAAATTCTATAAACAAAAGATCACAAGAGTTCAAAGCTTGAATGGGTATAGATCTTTTTTTGGCACTGAGTTCTCTTTCGTTTGCTTTGATTACTTTCATCACATCACTCTTCTTTATTTAATTTTCTTATGGGATAAGCTTGAATCTATTTTTGTCTTAATCCCTTTAATAATGACTCATGCTTTCTTTCTTCCGTCTTTTTCAGAAGTTGAACCTGTTTTGGCATCAAATAGCATAAATACTTCACTCATAAGATAAGCGGTTATTCTTATTAGAATTTATGAGATATAACTTAATTGAAAAGTTAGTTCAAGAGTTGAGAGTTGTTCTATTAAGAATGTTTATAACATGTCTCTAGTTTTTTTTTTTTTTGATATGCAAAGAATATATTGATTAAGCACAAGGGGTGCTAACCCATATACAAGAGGAGGAGAAAAGAAAAGAGAAAAAAAAAACAGAAAGGAAACACAGTATTGCAGTTTACAGCATCACTTGGTATGCAATTCCCTATCCCTACTGTTACAAGACAATAAAACAAGGCTTAATCCTCATATTAGTCCCTGTCTTTGTGTCGCCGTCTGAGGTAGGTCCCTGACCGAAAAAATTTGTGCAAAAGGTCCTCGTGAATGAAAAACGTATGGAGCCAGTCCTCGCCGGAGCTCGGAGCTCCGGCAAGTGATGAAATGACACGCTGACTAGATTAATGAAGGTGACGTGGAATAAAAAAAATAAAAAAAATACACATTATAATTAACAAAATTAAAACCTATTACTAATTTTAATCCTAATCCCCCTAAACTAATCCTAATTCCCTCAAATTAAACTAATTCCCAATTCATAAAACCCTAGCAGCCATCTCCATTCTCCAATGCTCACCATCAACACACCAATAGCCGCCAGCCACCACCACCACTCTTCCCCACTCTCCTAGCCGGCGGCCACCACCATTACCACAGCCACCTCCTCCATTACTTCTCCAAACCACCGTCGAACCCACCATTCCTCTTTCTGACCTGAAACGGCGCTACAACCATCACCTCTTCCTTTGAATCGCATCACCGCCGTCGTCGTCCGATCTGAAGCCACCAACGCCATCGTCGTCTCTCCTCTCTCCCGTGAAACCGCGCCGCCACTCCTTTCTTTCAAGTCCGAATCGCGCCGCCGTCGTCACCTCCTTTATTCCTTCCTGAGAACCACTGACGCTGCCACTGGTGATATCTTCTCGTGGAGCTCCATTGTTGCCATCACTTGTTCGTCTGTCGGCGGAGAAAAGGAGAAGAGAAGCAGAAGCAAAAGAACAACGGGAGAGGAGAAGAGAAGAGATGCAGAAGCAGGAAGAAAATGAGAAGATGAACCCTAATTCTGCTGCTCCATTGCTGTCATCTCTTGTTCTTCCATTGTGGTCATGGCTGCTGCTCTTAATTTTCTTGGTGTGGCTGCTTTGTGTTTTCTTGCTCCTTACTTTCTTCTTTTCTTCTGTTTACTTGATCCTTGTACTGTGGGTTGTGGCACCCCCTTAAGTGCCACTATTCTTTTATTCATCCTGGCTTTCCAAAACAAAAACCACCACTTCTGGGTTTGGACGAAGGGGCTTGCTTTTCTGGGTTTGTGTTTCTGGGTTCTGGGTATGATGATGAAGAACAAGGGAATTTGGTTTGGGATAAATTGAGGGGGGCGGTTGGAGGAATTTGTTTTTGTTAATTAAATTAGGGTTAATTTTGTTAATTGATTTTATTTTTTTTAATTAAATTAAAATTTCTTATGTGTAATTTATAATTTATTTTTTATTTATTTTTTAATTCCACGTCACCTTCATTAATCCAGTCAGCGTGTCATTTCATCACTCGCCAGAGCCTTGGGCTCCATACGTTTTGCAATGATGAGGACCTTTTGCACAAATTTTTCCGGTCAGGAACCTACCTCAAACGGCGACACAAAGACAGGGACTAATATGAGGATTAAGCCATAAAACAATAAAACCCAACTTTTGCAACACAATCCCTTTAACATTGCCACACCCACGTGGAACTACAGCACCAAAAGTGTTTTGGCAGTAAATCTTCAACACTAACCAGCTCCACGACACAAGAAGGAGGGAAAATATTGCAGCAGGCTCTACAAGGAGTGTATGCAAGCTTCCAAGCTGTTTTTCCATTCAAATAGTGAAAACCCAACCCCCCTTACCTTATTGCGAATCCAATTCCAGGAGCGAAATTGAATTAAGTCCAACAAAGCATACCTATCAATCTCAACAACTTTAAATATAACATCATTACTGAAATTCTGGTTCGTGCACAGGACAGATGTCGAACGCGATGTTGGGACAATCAGTTCGACAATTGCACAACAGTACAGAAATTAAGCCACAATGTTTAATACAGTAGAAACAACACAGTAGCAACAATATAACAATAAAGAACACAGAGGATTGGTAACCCAGTTCGGTGCAACATCACCTACATCTGGAGGGCTTCCACCCAAGAGAAAGATAATCCACTATTATAGAGAATCAAGTACAAAAAGGTCTTAACAGAACTGCCCCAGTTCCCAGCCTTTCTACCTATTCCTACCCGTGGTTTATTACTTAGGTCTCCCCCTAAGTATGAGAACCCCCTCTCACTTTCTCTCACAATCACTGCCACAGTGATTGGTCTCTTACACCCAAGAGTATAAACGATCTCAAGATCAAACACATATTTGAAGAGATTACAACTCAACTAAACAAACCAACTCTAAGCCATATGATTATCAATGGAGGCAGTAGAGTGGTGTACAAAATAACAGAACAAGGACTCACAAAACAAAACCCTAAAAACCCAATCCTTGGGTGCCCAAGGCACACTTAACAACTAGGGTTAAGCCTCCTTAAATAGTCATTCTTCAGGTCTTGATCTTCAATGGGCTTGCACGAAAATAGAGTCCACAAAACAGATCTGGAACAAATCTTTTAAACCAGTAACAAATCTTATCAAATAAGATTTGAACAAAAGATAACAACTTTCACAATTTAAACCAAATCAAATCCTCTTCAACAGATTTGATTCCACTATATTATATTCCAGATAGCACAGAGAAGCTTCTTCAATAACCCTAACTTGATTATCACGAAATCCATCCAAAGCTTCTAGAAAAATCAGCCAAACACACAGCAGATCCGCAGGACAAATGTCACAGCACGATGTTACAACATCTGCTTCGACATCAGGTTGTTTTTGAAAAAATGCAGACAACCAAAAGTAACAACAATTACGGAGTAGCCACACCGACCACACCACAGCAAGCCAAACAGCAATCTCGCCTACCTTCTGAGTTCGATTCCAGCCATGGACAGCAAAATGCAAAAAATGCTCCCGGGGTGAATCGTAAAGGATAAAAGGGCTACCCATCCAGCCATTACACAGCGCCCAAATCTCACGCACCTTCGAACATGAAGACATTAAGTGGGCTGCGCTTTCAACCTCCTGATGACAGAAAATACCGTTTAAATCGTCCTGGGAATGAAGCACCCCTCTACGTAGCAACTGTTGTTTCGTTTGAAGTCGATCTAACAACAACCGCCAAGCGAACGCCTTGACATTTGAGGGCACCGGAGCAGACCACAAGGTTTTAAAAGCTTCATCTGGGACCTCCTCACCATAGACCTGCGAAACAGAATAAGCACTGTTAGTTGTATAGGTCCCCTCCTGACTTGGAGACCACTTCCACTCGTCTTTACGGTTCTCCATTAGAGACACACCTCCCACTTCCTCACACATTTTTTGTACCCACCCCTTCTCTCTCTCTCACTCAAACCTCTCCTCCAACTGAACTTCCAAGACCACACCCCATTTGTCCACACCCCCAACTCTTTGATTGTAGCATATTTTTGCCGAGACAGATTAAAGAGCCTATGATAGCGACCATTAAGATTACCAATACCCGTCCAATCCTCCGTCCAAAACCGAGTCTCATTCCCACATCTCACAATTTTATTAAGGCCTAACTCAAACCAGTCCTCCCCAGATCCACCAATGCATGCCTTTTGAACATCCCTCCACCAAGGCGACTCTGCTGCCTTCCCTTTGCTGTTAAGCTTTGCCTTGACCTCTCGACACCAAAGGCTATTCGGCTCCGTTAAATAGCTCCACCTCCATTTTCCCAACAAAGCTTTGTTAAATTTTATCCAATCTTTCAGTCCAAGGCCCCCCAACTCCTTAGGATTGCACATCCGCTCCCAGCTTACCCAAGAAACCTTCTTTTCACCCCATAAAAAATTACGCATAATACTCCTACATTCTTTTTCAACACCCACCGGAATCTTGAAAAAAGATAGAAAGAAGAGCGGAAGTGAAGACAGGACACTCTGAATAAGACAGATACAACCACCAAAAGAGATGTTTCGACGCCGCCAAGAAGAAAGCTTAGCTCGCATTTTCTGAATGATCGTGGTCCAAGTCGAAGACAAATAAGCCTTGCTGCCCACAGGGATGCCAAGATAAACAAAAGGAATGGTCATAACCCGGCAATATATGTAAGGCCCAAGTTTTAACGCTTTGGATAAGTGAATAAAATAAAAGAGTTATTTGATTAGGATAAATTTGGGAAGGAAAAAGGTTCAGGAAAAGTCCAAGAATTTATCGAAAAACCGATAAGAGTTATAGCACGACTAACATACGCTTAATCCTAGGTCAAAGGTATTAGTGAATAGTTAATTTATGCTTTAGGACACGATGGAAACTAATTCCAAAAATCCTCAGAGAAATGTTAGAACTTCTCTTTTCCGTCCTTAAACAATTATTTCGATGCGAAATCCTGGAAAGTACGAACGTCAAATTCCAATTCTCGGAAGTTTGCCGAAACGGAATCCCTGATAGTTCGAGAAACCTAAGATCGACAGACGATGAAGACTTTTTCTATTCGGAGCTGCAAATGAAGATTCCACCCGCGTTCTCCTATTTCTTTCGTTAATCCCAATCTTTCTTCAGAAGGAAGTTTTCTCATCCGACGATCACTGCAAAAAGTAGTTTTTCGGGATAAACCGACTTACACCGACTTATGCCGATTTTGGATCTTTTGGTTTAATTCCAAGAATCCTGTTTTGAGTTCTGGAATTCTGTCGCCAGAACCAATCTTAGAATTCGCAGAGGAACGCGCAGGAAAAATCGGAACCGCGAAAAAATCATTTTTCCGCTTTTTCCAAAACCTATAAATAGCTTGAAAATTAGATTTTTTGCAAAAAAATACCCATTTCCCCTCCCCAAACCCGCGAGCACCTAGAGAGAGAGAGAGAATCCGGATCTTCGTCGTTTCTTGCCCGTTTGCTTCACCGATTGTCGCTAATCGAAGACCTCGAGGTAGGTAAACTATACTCTCCTTCGAATCGTCGTTTCTGTCCACTTCTCCTACGTCTTTCTGAGTTCAAAATTTTGAGGTTTTTGAAAAACTGTCCAAATAAGCTGATTTCAGCGTCTAAACTTCTTCCCTGCATGCTCCTGAGCGTGTTCTGCGGATTAGATTTTGTCAAATGTCGACGAAATGCCGCCGGGATCAATTTCTACCTTAAATACCCATTTTTCGGTAAAGTCGCAACCTTTAAGCTCTAATCTATCGACTTGGCTTAGTGCTAGTAGGATTTGTCGTCATAAACGTCGTTGTGGACGTCTCCATCCAATCTTTTTTTCAAAAATCCAGTTTTGAAATTCTGAGCTAAAAATAATGACCAAACTACCCCTATATCAGTTTTCGATCCGAAAATTTTTCCGAGCCTAGAACCGTCTTAGTTACGGCTTATGTTAACCTAGGAACCAAGTTTGATCGAAGAAAAATCAACCCTCCCAATTAAAGGAAGTGGCCGAGAGCTATATCAAGGGGGGGGAAGAATCCGATTTTTCGAAAACTTGTCTTAACGCGTTAGATTGTCGTACCACGGAGGTTGTAGTGTACCGTGTGACCCTAGGACTCTTTGATTGCTGAGTTTCTGACTCTTGGTGTTGATTTCTGTGATTTTTGCTTAAGGTTCTTTTGAGGAGATTCCTGGAGAACAAGGAGAAGAGCGTGAAGGACACTTGGAGGAGGAAGCTGGAAGACCCACCGGTGAGGGCTACTCTCTGAATTACTAGATAATGTTTTAGGGGTCGACAAATTCGACTTGATTTATGTGTTATGCACTAAATTTCTAAATGTCTGAATTGTTCTCTGAGGCTTCGGCCGACCTTGCTGAGTATTTGATGCCATGATATTGTGTGCTAAATGATTCACATGCTACGTGCTACATGGTTAACTTAGGATGTGTTGGAATATGCTGTTTATGCTTTTGACTGAGCTGTTTTATTTATGCTATTCCACTTGTACCTGAGATTCTGAGGAGTGAGGATTACGGGCAGGTCATGCCAAATTTTTATGAGATTTTGAGAGAGTTTTAAAGGACGAACGGAGTTCGGACCTTGTTATGTTTTAATGGATCGAGACCTTCTCAGTGAATTATTTGAGATTATGGGATCTCTGAAAACTCTTAGGAAGTATTATAAGATTAAAATGAAAACTATTTTATCACAGAAAACTCATAAGACATTAATCAATTTCTAAATCCTTTGAACAATAATAATACCCTTAGATAAGAGCTTAGAGCCTGAATATTAGTTTGGGAAATATGAGAAGTGTCGTCGAGCCCACGTTTTGAGGAAATATACAAGTCTTCGAGTATGTTGAAACTCTTTTGCTCGATGAGCAGGTTATTATTTGGCTATCTAAAGTTTAGCCCAAGTACAAATCGTACTCTTTCGCTCGATGAGCAGTTTAATGTTTGGCTATCTAAAGTTTAGCCGGAGACTATGAGTTTCCAAGTACTTCGGTACCTTTTCGCTCGATGAGCAGTTTATTGATTGGCTATCTAAAGTTTAGCCGGGAACCATGAGTTCCAAAGTATCTTCTTCTTCTTTTGATTAATTCATTTTGTCGCAGAATCGACGTTTGCCTTAGGGTAGGCTTTTTAGAGACAATAAGTTAGCTAGAACACGTGACGACGTGTCGGGTGAGGTCGGAGACGTTGTTTGGCTAATCACTTGCATTCATGCACTCATTTTGAGGTTAATACACGGCGTGATACCGGACCTCGGTGGATTCCAAAATGGTCATAAGACCCGGATTTCCATATTTAGGACACTACGGTGGTCCTCAGTAGCAGACGGAATGGCAGACCTACAGGTTCACTGCTGATCTGACTACTTTTGTGTGGTGTAAGAGACACGCGAGCAGGAAGGTACCCACCGTGGCTGGTGTTAGGGCCGCCTCGTTGATGTCCATCCTTCTTCCGGAATGCATTTTGTTACCCAGCATTGCATTTCATGCAACATACATGCTGACTTAGTTGCTGAGTGTGATTGGTACCTGTTTATCATATTTGAGGCATGCTATTTGTTATTATGATTTCTTATATTCATTATGATACTTGCAACCCTAGGAAGTCATCCCTAAAATTATAAGCCTGAGAGGCAAATATTTATTATCCTATATTATATCTGGTTTTATTATTTATATAATTCTTTGGAGTTGACCCTCACGTCTGCTGTGTGTGTTTGGGCGGACTACGCCATTTGTCAGATGAGTATGGCGGATTGGTTTACCATGGTCAGCCCCTCGGGGGGGACCAGGTACGAGATGCTTGATCAAGACGACCCAGGTGCATGGGTGGTCGATCCCGAGGGCCACCGTGCGACCTACACCGGTCGGGTCATGGAGGACCGTGTCGACCGATTCGGACGCTTGACAGAGGGGGTGATGAGGAGGCACATAGTGAGCTTCAACCTGCCTCCAGGTGTACACTGTGGACCCGGCTTGGGAGGACCTCCACCGCCACCATCCCCTTCGGATGATGAGGACCCCTCTGAGGAGGTGCCAGTAGGTGGGGCTTCGACGGAGTCTAGTCCGTCTACTGCTGCTGCTGTCGTCGCGGATCTCGTTTCGGGCCTCGAGCCCGAGAGGCCAGTGCAGGAGCGCATTAGGGTGGACAGAGAGGGCAGTGTTGAGTATGTCGACTTAGTCGTCCTGGATGCAGATTCGGATGACGACCGCGCTAGCATGTAGGATCGAGTGCTAGTGTGGGCTCCTCGGGTAGGGATTAGTGTAGGAGTAGTGTCGATGCTCTGACCGTCATGCTTCAGTTTTGGGGACAGGGTAGTTTCCTACCGGTAGCTTTTTGTGTGGTTTCCTATGGAGATCACAGAGAGCTGGTTGGATTTAGGGGGTCTTTTCTTAGGCCGCTGGGCCAACTTGTTCTCAGATTTTGAGGTTTAGTGTTGCGGACACAGTATTTTTACCTTGGACTGTACATATTGCCTTCGGGCGTTACTCTCTTTCTGTCACCCGTCACTGGAGGTTACTCGTGACGTGGTTGTATTTAGCGAGGCATGCATATATAGTTGTATAGTAGTTTCTTTTATCTTTTGTTGGGAAGTTTATTGCTTTCTGTCTTTAGTTATATTGTCGAAAAAAAAATAATTCACGTTTTTTCCGCTTAAGTATTTCTTTTGGTTACTAAAGTGACGCCACCGAAATCGGGGTGTTACAATATAACAAAGAAGCCAGCCTCTCAGTAGTGCTTTCACCCACCGCAATCGTTGCCAACTTACTCTTATGAAAATTAATTTTCAACCCTGACACCAACTCAAAACACCGCAGGATACATTTCACTACCCTGACATTCTGAACAGAGGCCTCACCATAGAAGATTGTATCATCTGCAAACTGAAGAATAGGCACCTCCACTTCCCCACCACCAACTAAGTACCCTCTGAATTTTCCCAGATGCATCGCCTGCTTAAGAAGGCCATTTAAACCCTCAGCAACAATCAGAAAGAGAAACGGTGCGAGTGGATCACCTTGTCTAAGCCCCTTCTCCATTCTGAATTCATATGTAGGGCACCCATTAAGGAGGACTGAGACCGAGGCAGACTCAAGACAACTCATCACCCACTTCACCCACTTAGGACTGAACTGCATTCTTTCCATCATATATTCCAGAAAATCCCAATCAACGGAATCATATGCCTTCTTGTAGTCAACTTTAAAAACCATTGTAGGTTTCTTCAATTTTTTAGCCTCATGTATGACCTCACTTGCAATGATAACGCTATCCAACATGTTCCGCCCTCCCAGGTAGGCAAATTGACTCTCATCAATCAACTTACCCATAACCACCCGAATTCTGTTTGCAAGAAGCTTTGAAATCACTTTGTAGACACACCCAATCAGCGAAATTGGCCTAAAATCATTCAACTGCTGTGGACAATCAACCTTAGGCACAAGGGCTATGAAGGAAGCATTACACCCTTTGGGCCAAGAACCACTGCGCCAAAAATCCATCAGAACTCGTACAAAATCAGATTCAAACAAGTGCCAGAACTTCTGAATGAACCTGAAATTAAAGCCATCAGGCCCGGGGCTTTTGTCCCCACCACAATCCCACACAACTGCTTTGATCTCAGTTTTGTCAAACTCTGCTGTTAAGAAAGTATTATCAGCCAAGCCCAAGACTCTAAACGGCACACCATCCAAAGTTGGTCGAGCTCTTTGTCTACTTGCGAATTTTTCTTCAAAGAACCGCTTGACTTCCAATTTAACTCTCGTCGGATCCTCCTCCCAACTTCCCTCAATCATGATGCCCACAATTGTATTAGCCTTCCGCCTCCAATTAATAGTATAGTGGAAGAATTTAGAATTTTGATCTCCTTCCTTAACCCACTTTGAGCGAGCTTTCTGACAAAGAAGAGATTCATGTAGCCTCAAGACATCCCAAAATTCAGAAATCAGCTGTTGACGTGACTCAATTTCCTCCACACTCAGTCCAACCTCCTCCTCTTTTTTATCTAAATCATTGATCCGTTGGACAGCAACATTCCTCTTACTTTTCAAATCCCCGAACACCTCGATGTTCCACTTTTTCAATTCAAGTCTCAACCCTTTTAGCTTCTCTTTCAAAATATGCCCAGCTGACCATCCCTGAACATGCAGATTTGACCACACATTTTCCACAAAAGACGGTAGACGAGCATCCTCCAACCAACAGTTTAGGACCCGGGATGGTTTTGGTCCCCAATCCTGAAAGATCCTCCGCAAAAGAACTGGGCAGTGGTCAGAGATATCACGGTCAAGAACCAACTGTGAGCAATTAGGCCACCTCTCCAGCCAAGAATCAGAAACCAGAAACCGATCAAGGCGACTCCTTGCCTGACCATTTGGCCGATTCCAAGTGAACTTCCGACCATGCAAAGGAATATCCAAAAGCTCCATCTCCATGATGAACCTATTAAATAATTCCATCTCTCGCGCATAAGCAATAGAGCCTGACACACCCACCCGCTCCTCAACAGACCTGACAACATTGAAGTCACCTGCCAGACACCAACAAGAAATCACACTGCGTGCTTTCCATTCAAGAAGCTCAGCCCAAAGCTGTCTTTTTTCTGCCAGTGCACATGGAGAATAAACATTCACAATTACACACTCTTGATCACCCCAAGAACCGATTAACCCAATGAAGCCTGATCCTTCCACACACTGAACTAATTTAAAAGCCTTCACATTCCAAATACAAAGCAATCCCCCTCCCCTGTTTGTCGCTGCCATTGATTTCCACCCACAATCGTAATCTCCCCAAACTTGCGCACACAACCGCTGGTCAACTGCAACTAATTTAGTTTCTTGAAGGCAAACCATCTGAACTTGTTCCCTTGCTAGCAACTCCCTGATTACCCTCCTTTTACCACTACTACCCAACACTCTTACATTAAAAGTAACAATCTTCATGAGACACCATTACTATCCCTTCTCTGAACAGACATGCTCTTCTGTGCAGCGCTCTTGTCCCTTGATTCAAACTCTACCAATCTATCAACCACAGCATTCTCATCACCTTTACAACAAACACCAAGTTCTTTACCCATAACCCATAACTCTTCTGCTTCTGTTTTCCCATCCACTACCCACACTGATTTGTTAAAATTTCTGAGACAGGGGTCAGAGATTGTAGCACTACTCGAAGAGCAAGTAGACCTAACCTTTGAATTGTGACCTTGGCTAGACCCACGTGGAAGAACCCTCTTCAAAGCTCCCTCATCCGCCGCCCCCAACACATGTTGCGATGGCGGTTCCAACTGACTCTGAGACGCGGCACCAGTCTCCACGACCGCGGCTGTGATGGCGCCATTTTCCACCTGCGATATGCCAACCTGTGTGCGTTGAGTGATAGGGGTCGTCTCCTCCAAACCGTGCTTCAAACGCATCGTTCTGTAACTATCCTCAAACACTAATGCTTTCAAACCCGCACCAGAGGTTAGAACCCGCCCCGCCCCAGGACTTGATCCGGTTTGCTCCAGATTTTTGTTTACATGTTTGGTCTTTCCACATAAAGGTGTTAATTGGCCCATAACTAGCCCATCAGAGCTTGCACGTGAGACATGTGCTTGATTCTTCAAATTTTGTAACAAAATATCATTATTGTGGCCCCCACTTTTAATTGGATCAAATAAAACCTGATTATTCCCTTCATTCTTGGCTGTTAACAAACGCAACGATGTAACTGCCAGTGAATCATCAATCCAATCATTATGTTGATGTTGACCGCCCCCCTCAAGAGTAACTGATGCCGCCACTGCCGCTCCTACATCAATGCTACTCGCGCCACACTCTGCACCTCCGACCGCCGCCAAACACCCCGTCCCAGATTCCAGGGACTTCACCACACCACCGCCAACCTTCAAACTCCCTGCCGGTGGTAAGAAATCTTCCCACGCCTCCTGTTCCGTCCCTTGGTCTGAGTAATTCGATCCATCATCCTCCATATTTAAGGAGTTCTCAGACGAATCTGCATCCCCATATCTATTGTCTGAGCAGTTGCAGATTACCGGGCTCTCAATCTCTTCCACAATCCTCACTGCAAAAACAACATCACCCAACTTGATTCTCCTGTGATGGGAAATAAAATCCAGTACCCTTTTTCTGACTTGGAGATTCAAGTGACGAGAAAGCATTGGTTTGGGCGTCAACCGCGACTAACTCACCTACAGGTGCGACAAGTCTTTTGAAGCTCTCCTCCGTCCACATATTCAAAGGCATGCCCGAACACCGAACCCAAGCAATCCTATAATCCGGCGCCACCGAGGGACTCCAGGGATACAGGGAAGTGAAGATTCCATTCAGCCATTCAGCAGCGTCTTTTAACAGCAGGGAAAGGTCCACTCCCTCGGGGCCAATAAGAAGAGCAAGGTCGTCGCCCAGGTAACGTACTTGCACAGTTTCGAAACCCTGGAGAAGAAAAGCATCGCTCCGGAGCTGCGTGATCATTCCCTTATCCTTAAGCACTCCCACCAAGCTCCTACGCATCCAATCCTCACCCTCCTTAATCTATATATCGTGCCACACCTCCACGTCAGTATTCCTCTCATTCGCCGCCACCGGTTCCTCCCTCGTCGGTTGCCTGTCCACTGTATCATCCTTCTGCATAACCACCTGGGCATATGAACGGTTATCAAGTTTCTTTTTCCACTGCGAAGAACTAGTGGCAGTAGGCATTCTTGAAGGTTTTCTCGACTGCCCCATGTTTCTCCGGTTTGGCTTAGAAAACCTTGGCAAGTTTGCATGCAGTTTCATCGATCCGATCATGACATTATCCAGCACCCGTTCCAGCTGTCGTGAGTCTTTGACGTTCATGTACCTCACAATACCAAAACGACGTCCTGCCTTGTCTCTCTTGGTTGAGATAAACACATCCCAAACTTTCCCAAACCTTTGGAAAATTGGCCACAGATCCATCTTCTCCATGGTGTCTGGAAAGTGAGTAAAGTAGAAAGGCGTAATGTTACCATTACTCTGACTCCGCAATCTGTCTCGGACATTGTCACTCCCTCTCTCCCTCTCTCCCTCTCTCTCTCTCATCTCTCTCTCACATTTCCTCCTATCTTTTTATAACATGTCTCTAGTTAATGTAGAACTTATAACACACTCTCTCATATTTAGGATAGGGCATTTGAAACGTGAAATATGCAGGACTAGACATCTGTGGAGTAAACCAAAAAAAAAATATTTAAGGTATGTTATAATACCATGTTAGAATTTGGGAGGTTTAACTCAACCAAAAAGCTAATTCAAGAGTTAATTTGCTCTATATTTTAATATAAAAATTATCTATATCATATCTCTAATCAATTTAAAACCCCTAACAATTCACTTAAAATCCTCACATTTCACCTCTGGCTGCAATATTTTCAAGATACTCCACCAAGAAACTAAAGATGTATTCATAATTAAGTTTGATCGGATAACAAAAAATTGAAGAGGAAGCTAGCAATACACACTTTTAAAACACACTCCAATACATATTATGCTGGTTTGCTTATTTTTTACAAGTGAGAAATGTATTGATATTTAAAAAATAAATTAATTATAATGACTATGTTGAAATGTTTAGCTAACATTTCTCAAAGTAGAAAACACAAGCATGTTCTATGCCTGCCGTTCTTCCCTGACAGAAATTAGAAAATTTGAAAAAAAGTGATATAAATGATATTTCTGAAGTTCAAAAACTCATGATTTTTTTTTTCAAAAGGAATATAAAAAGACAAAATAATAATCAACACTCTTTATTTTCCGATGTATCAAAAAATAATCAACCCTCTATAACCACAAGAATGCAATATTCGCTCAAAATATCATAATTGTAACCGGTTAGACCAGTTTTATTATATTTATAATCAATTTTAATTAAATTTCCATTTTAACTCTAATGCTCTTGTCCCTTTCCCTTCTCTTTTAATTTACAATCCAAATTAGATGTCTTTTTTTTTTGTCACTATCACTCATACGTGACTGATTGGCAAATTTTCTGAATTGTGACTTTGTGCTGGCTCGATTGTATTGAATTTCCATTCACAAAGACAATCCAACATTGCCATGGCAACAAAATACTTCAAACTAGATTTTCAAATCATAATAAATTTAAAAAACAAAAATGTCATTGTCTTGCTGAATGACAATAGCCCTTAGCTCTGGTCCTTGGCCAGGCCAGCTAGTTACCCAATCACTTTCTGTTTTTTTCGATTATATTATTCATGCAAAAAAAATTTATAACACTTTTTAAGTAGTAACTCAAAATAGTTATTTTGGCCCTTAATATGAAGATGGTCAATTTATTCTCTGAAAAAGAAGAAACTATGAAAAATAATCTCTAAAAGATAAAACGCCATCAATTTTGTCCTTGAAATATGAAAATCACAATTAGTATAGTGCTTAAAAAAGGAAAAAAAACAACTCATTTTAGTCTCTGAAAGATTGAATTGAAATTCAATTTCATCTTTCATAAACTATTATACCTGTTTTCTTAGCAGAGGGACGAAAGAGACTTTCAGGTGTAAAGTGACTATTCATCCAAACACCGAAAGATAACAAAGTGCAATGCTAACTCAATGCATATATGCACAAAATGAAGGGTACCACTTTCTGTTTTGTCAATTATATTATTCAATATTCATGCAACATTTTTTATAATACTTTTAAAGTACCAAGGCTCTGAACTGGTGTGACTTGGAAATTAAACAATGTGCAAAACCTAAGTGCACAAAAAGAAGGGTGTCAACTGTCAAGGGACCCTCCCTCTACTCTATATGTTCTTTAAGCTTATTTTCACTAACACCAAATAGGCATGTCATGAACCAACCCCCAAATGCCATGTCATAATTATCTTTAAGTTGATAGAAGAAAACGCATGAATGATTTTATATTATATTTCTAACACGACTGAATATACTCCCTAAATATTTAAGACACATGAAAACAGATACATCGTGGAAATGAAATAAAAATATTCCGTGTAAACTTACATCCAAATATTTACAGGCACAATGCCAATGAAATAAACATTATAGAGTTTGAAAGTTACTTGATTCAGCTGCTTGCAGAAGGCCCAAAGTACATACAGATAGGGGGATTGACCCTCAAAATAGAGAGCACTGCAGAAGGAATAGTCCATATCCCATCACCACATATCAAACCAGAAGCAACTGCTCCAGCATAGTCCTCTGCCTCCTTCCTATTCAATTTTTCCCACACAAACAATATCACAGTTCCAATAAACATGTCAACTGCAAAGTAAGCACCATTGTAGAAAGGAACTGCCATTGCCATTGGGATAGGTATGTACTGAGAGAACTTCTTGGGAATCATATCCCTTAGAAGATTGATAACAAGGGCTGCCACAAAGAAACCGGCGCACATTTCGAGGCAGTACTTTGGAAGCTCTGAGAACCCCTCCACACCAAGTATGGCCATTTCCCTGAATATGACAGCATATGGTGCCTTGTAAGGGCCATCAGGTGACCCAATATCGAAGGCAGTCCAGAACATCCAGAAGGTGAGGGGAGCAATCACACAACCCATGGCTGTTCCAATCAACTGGCTCACAAACATGGACTTTGCTGATGAGAGGGTGAGGTAGCCTGTCTTGAAATCTTGCATGAGATCAGCGGCAGTGGCTACAATGGACATCATCACAGCACAGGATGCTACCCCGGCAATCACTCCGCCATTTTGGCCGACCACTGAGGCGATGATGAAGAGACCAATCTTCCCGTAAGTGGACGCCAGACTCCAATCGGTGAGACCGCAGCCGTAGGAGTTGCAGAAGGCAAGGGCTGGAGCAATGATGTAAGAGCACAGAACCAAATACCATTTGAGAGGAGGGAAAATGATTGGTATTGTTGCTATGGAAATGGCAGCCAAACCGACGTATCCAGAGGCTGCAAACCAGGTGGGAATGCTGTCCTTCAAAAATATTTCATCCCTCTTCTTTTGTTCTAATTGCACATGAGAACTCCCACCATCTGAAAACAGGAATATGAAAATAATCACCTGATATAAATTATACACTTGTACACAAATCTGGACCAGGCCAGGCCAAGAAAGACGTGCAGAAATGAATTGTGCCCCTTTTTATTGATGAAGTCAAGCTCAACTAGAGCTATACTAGTAATCAGATACCAGAATAATCAAATCCAATATGGCTTCATTTTCAAATAGTGACAGATCTTTGTGATGGCTAATTCTGCTAGGATGCATGGATACGGGTACGGGGTACTATCCAAAGCAGCAACAACAACAAAAAAATTATTTGGCCATATCCAAAATAAAAATTAGTTGTATTATAGGTTAACATCAATGTATACCTCTTAGCAACACTACTTTCAAATGGAACTGGTAGACAAATGAAACTGTGGGATTAGATAACCAGAGTAATCGAGTATTTTTGTGGTTGAAGTTATTAACTCCATTAAGTTAAGTTGTTTTAATGCAACTCAATTTTTTTACTACCCAGAGTAATCGAGTATTTTTTTACTACCCAAGCATGAAAAGTTGACAACATTTAGATGTCCAGCATGAGAAATGACATGGCAGATAAAAAAAAAAAAATGAATACAATAGAAAGGAAGAGAAAACACACTTTGGTCATAGAAATATTTAGACTCACCAAGAACTTCTGTCACAAGAGGAAGGTTGTTCTGATTGGAGCTTGTCCTCCACATCTCTCTAACGGTGATCAGTATAATCTTCAACAGATTGTAAATACCATCTCCCAAAATAATAGCAATAGATATGAACACCTGCGAAAACATGAAAGAAAGAAAAACCTTTACTACAGAATCATATCAGATTAGTCAGTAGCAACCAACTAATGGAGAAAAAGAAAGGGTTAAAGGTCATATTAGTCCCTGTGTTTGTAAAAATGTTTGATTTTGGTCCCTCCGTCAAAAAACCGCCAGTAACTGTATTATAAACCGCCAGTAACTATACAAAAAACCGCCACTAATCATCATTTTTTAGTTAAGGGACCAAAATCAAACACTTTTACAAACACAGGGACTAATATAACCATTAACCCAAAAAGAAATTACTAGAAGACTAAACAGTAATATACAAGAAAAACGCCTTTGAATTAGAACATAAAGAAGCTAAGCTGATCTTCACAAGCAAACTTAAGAACTACTAATTCAGATTCAGGATGACTCAGCTCATCTAAAAGAAAATAACGCAGAAGTATTTCAGCGTAAAGTAAAAACAAAAACAAAAGATGACACAACAAAAGCCTTTTTCCACTAGGTGGGTTCACTAAATGGATTAAATCACACAAGGGTTTATCATAAATCATGTCTACAGACAAACCATTTAATATAGATACTTCTTAATGGTTTACCAATTGTTTTCTAGTTATTTGTCTACTAACAATTGGACTACCCCCTAATATAGAAGGTGGATATCATGATTATATTTGATAATTTAAATTAACAAATTACAAATAGTAGGTTACTCAAGCTTGGGTCCCTAGTTAAAAGTAATCAAGACTAGTGGCAATGAGCACCAAGTATGGATCACAAGTACTATTTGCATAGAGATACACAAGTGATGTTCTGCAAATAAATTTGCTGTGCCATACCTTGTATCCATAAAGACCTTTGAAATCATTGTTTCCAAGGTCAGCAGGATACCAGTCCCCAGCATGCTTGGAAACGAAAGGCCACATAAATCCCCATGATATAATAGCTCCAAGGAGAACTGAACAATTGACAATGTGAGGACAGATAAGACCACATCCAACATAGGTTGGACTAAAGTCAAAGTAGAATCTGCATGAAAAGGATGCCAAATTAGTAATCTGGGTATTTATTTGTATTAAGAGGTATTATCAAGGTAGTTTGAATTAGATTATTGAGAGTACACCTATATTTACTTTGAATTGCATTGAATTTGACTCTTAACCTAGCAATATAGGGAGACTGCACCTAGCATATCATCCCATTATAGTTTATTCTTCCATTATTCTTTCTCATTTTACATGGTACCGAAGCCTATAAGGAATAAAGCCAACCTTTTAGGAGTATAAAAGAGAGACAAATGAGACTTTCTTAACTTGTGCAATCACATACTCTGCTCCACAGACTCCTATTATTGTTACAGGTTTCAAGTTCTTTGAGAAGACATATACTCATATTGGATACTCAATCTCCTCCTCAGGTATCTTCAGATCCTACAAGTGATCTTGACCTCCAAATAGCTTTACGTAAAGGTAAACGTACTTGCACTTGCTCTATTTCGTCTTATGTCTCTTCCATTATTTTATCCTCTACACCTCAATCCTTTATTGCTATCATAGATGATGTTTCTGTCCCTAAATCCCTTTTAGATGCCTTAACTCATGAAGACTGGGGGACATGCTGAGGAGGAAATGTTAACTCTTGAACAAAATGAGACTAGTGATTTAGTTCCTTACACAGGGGGAAGAAAGCTATTGGATGTAAGTGGGTTTACACTACCAAAGTAACGATTAGCTGCTAAGGGGTATACACAAACATATTAGGTTGAGACGTTGAGTACAGTGACATTTCCTCTCCTATTTTTAAACTCTAATCTGTTTGCATTCTCAGTTCTCTTGCTACTATGAATCAGTGACTTTATTCCATCTAGATGTGAAGAATGTCTTCTTACATGGTGATTTACAAGACAATGTGTACATAGAGCAACCACCAAAGTTCGTTGCTAAGGGGGAACACGGAAAGGAGTGTCGACTGGACTAAAGAAGTCATTATATGACCTAAAGCAATCAATCACCTATGTCTTGGTTTGGTAGATTCAATGGAATTTGGGTTAAGAAGAAGTGAAAATGATAGTGTTTTTCAAACAAATTGTCAGTGCCTGCATCTTACAAGTGGTATATGTTGATGACATTATGATTACATGGGTGATAGTGAAGGATTTGGTAAATTGAAGGCATTCTTCAAGACCAAATTTAAGACTAAAGACTTAGGAGCATTCAAATACTTCTTGGGCATTGAAGTTATGTATTCAAAGAATGGGATCTTCCTATCACAAAGGAATGAGACCCCATGGAGTCAGGAATGAAACTAACAGCAAATGGAGTTCCTTTCTCCGACCTGGCAGAATTATAGAAGACTACTAGTGGTGGGTAAGCTGAACTATCTAATGGTCACCGGACAACAAATTGCTTTCCTAGTAAGAGCTGTACGTTAATTAATGTCTTGCTTGACTGAAACTCATTGGGAAGCACTAATCCAACTTATTAAGTATTTGTAGAAAGCTCCAAGAAAAGGTATTGTATACACGAATCCTGGACAAATGTGATTGGAGGCCTTTCTAGATGAGATTAGGTGGGATCAGTTGTGGATCGAAAATCAACCATGGGATATTGTGTTTTGGGCCTTTGGGGAGGTAATTTGATATCATGGAAAAGCAAGAAGCAAAACATTGTGGCACGTTCCAGTGCAAAAGCATAATACATGGTTACGGCTCAAGATACTTTAGAACAAGATAGATTTTGGGTGAGATGGGAATTGAAAGCACATCTCTTATGAAATTGTGGTGCAATAACCAAGCTACCATGCCAAATCCAGTTTTTTCACAGTTTTTTCAGTTTTTTCACAGTTGATTCATGATCTTCAATTAAAAAATTATTATATTAGCCAACAGTGGATCACCAATGGTCCACCCTATACATACGTGTTTCAATCAATATTGCACACTAGCTAGGCACTCTGTTAAGGTTAGACCCACATACATGTAACTCCCAAATTGCTATGATAATCATCAGGTCTCAGTAAACAGTGTATATGATATAATGTTCATGTGATACCCAAAGAATAGTATCTGTGTAGTTTAACGTGAACGGAAAAGTTAAAACTGAATTCAGATAAGTAAAGAGAAAGCCAAAATAAAGAGTCTCACGTGTTCTTATATAGAGTCAAACCGAAGCTAGGGAAGTTGTCAAACCCACATGAATCTCCAACACCACTGAAGAACCACTTAAAGCAACTCCAGAAGAAACTAAAACTTAAATACTTTCCAAGCTGCCGAACTTGGTTCCTGCGAGATTTGCATTTACAAAAAATTAATAAATATATAAAGGGAAGAAAATAATAACAAAAAATCTATGCATTAACATTAAGAGGGTCAATAAAGTTCAAGGTATTTCCTCAATGCTCTGATTAATAACCAGAAAGGTTCGGCAACAAAAATGCATGACCGTTATCTGAGTGTTAGAAATAGAAAGCTTCAGAATGGTTAAATTGACATAATTTGTAATGTATACCCTGCAAGTTCTGCTCCAGATTTTGTATGGAAACTATTAATTAGCATTGCTGTGGCTGTTCCACTGGGATATGTAAGCTTATAATCCAAGACCATAACCTGAAATTGCATTCACAGAGATCAGGATACATTGGAAAAGAAAGTGATTAAACATATAAGCAATAGATTGAAGTAAACAGAGGTTACATCTATTTCAAGAGTTAAAAAGCCATAAACAAAATATACAATCCCTTTGGCTCTACTCATTTATTCACTTTTCTCATTAAAATGCGCAATTAAATCATGTCATCCAAGTTTTGTTTAATAACATTTGAAAGGTTAAGAGTATTAAATTACAAAATTCCCCTCCACGTAAACTTTTCCATTTAGTTTTTAGCATTGACAGCAAAAAATTTGAACATATTTTTTATGCCTCTCAATTAAATATTCGTATCTTTGCCCCAAAAAAGAAAACATACAAATAATTCATATCACCAGGAACATATACAATCCCTTACAAGTAACAAGTTTATGTTCTCAGATGAAACAACAAAATAAACTGGATGAAGGGACCATTATTTTTGGCACATCAAACAATCAAACTTACTCTCAAAAGCTTTTCTATAGGTTTCACAAAAGAAGTTAATAAAAGAATAAAAGATTTCCTATAGAATGTCAAATATTCATCAATAAAATCACAAATATGTAAGTTAATGAAGAAAAGTATACTCATTAAATCAATAGTTGAAAATATAACCCTAAACAACAATAGATACAATGATTAAAAGATCAAAGGTTGACCAGCTTTTTATCAAATGATCTGCTAGATCAAAAGGGGGAAAATTCTTGAATATCTTATTTCATTCTCCTGCTTTTGTTCTCTATTCTCTCCTCCTTAAATATAATTTCCTTTTGGTAAAAAGCAAAAGGAACAAAGAAAGAAGGATATTCTAGCATATCCAACGTAATAATAATGAACCACATAGATTACCTTACGAAGTGGCACAAGACTAAAAAGTCCGAGGAAACCGACAACAAACGTGAAACCCATCATCCAACCCAAGCCCGGGTTTTTAACATCTTCCGCTCTATTACCAGGGTAATCAGGGCCAATGAGTTCATATGTTCTCTGATCCATTGCAATCAAGGATGAACCAAACCCGCCTACCAATAATGTCACGAACTCGAAGTTAGAACTTTAGATATATTAATGATTATGATTACAAAAATCTCACCACCATCAGAAGCAACTCTTATAACCAAGAGGAGTTCACACAGAAAAAGAACAAGACATCATGTGAAACACAATAGTTTCACCTTGTAAAATTAAAACCAAATTTTAATATTCACTATATTTTTTACTTTTGTTGAGAAGGATTTTATTTAGTGTTCTATACAACAGATGAACAGATTGTTTTCCTAAGGCAATCAAATTAGAAAACGGACACTTGCTAAATTATCATTATTCTAAGAAAATGAAAAATTTTAAGTATTAAAATGTCAACCTCTTCAGAACTGGAAATAATAATCCCCTCTTTAAAGAAAGAAATACACTATCTTTGTTTCTTCAAAAGATATGGCTTAAAAAATCCAGTAATAATAAAGGAATGAAGAGCCACAAGATGCAAATCACACTACATCGAAGATCCTCTATTTTCTCCCTGAAATTGAGTGGGTCCTGGTCAACACATCTTAACCATGAAGTCACAAGAGACATACCCTGTCAGAATCAAGGCTATACTTGAAATGCCGCTGCCCAGAAATTTGCTAGAGCTTAAATCGCTGTGGGGTAGCCAATATCTTATTACGAATAATACCCCCACAACCTCGGGAGAAAATAGGCATTCACTTATTACAAAGATGGTGCGATTTGATCAGGTTAGCTCGGTTAGTAATATCAACCCAGGTCAGAGGATGCTGATAAAGCGGAAATTATAAAATTCATCTCTTTTCCTATAGGAATGACCTCATGATCTTTAGACTCGACACTTTACTTACTTTACTTGCAATTTTTTAACTCTATCAACTAATTTGATTCATTTTTTGGTGTTAAAATTCCACATTGATCAGAGATACGACAAAAGTAGGCCTTATTAAGGCTTAGGAAATCCTTACCTCATGGACTAGCTTTTAGGGTTGAGTTAATCCTAATCCAAAATTTTAAGATTAATCCGAGCTTAAGGTAGTAGATTTGATATTGGACCCAAAATACCACCTTAATTGCAGCCACCCCAAAATTTCACCTTCATTGTGGTAGGCCACTAGCCACCTTCTTTGTGACCACCATAGGCTACCTTCATTGCAGATGTCATTCCTATGCTCCTCGGTATAGTGGGAGAGATATAGCCAAAGTAGCCCTTATAAAATCTTAGTCAATCCTCACCATTTGAGCTAGTTGTTGGGGTTGAGGTTAGTCTTAACTCTTAACCCAAATTCTAAGTATAGGAATAGTAGGTCATGAATTGAAGTTGGAAGAAATACAAAGTCATTGAAGTTGTCAAGGTAAAAAATATTAAAGATGTTTTAAGAGAGCTGAAGTCAACGACTGGAGGATAAGGGGTGTTGAAGGATACTATTTCAACATACTATTTCACAAAACTCTCATAAGTCAATAACCTCTCACATCTTCACTAAACAAACAGCAAGCATAAGTATCTTTCAAGAAAACACCCAACTCATGCAGCTGATAACAAAGTAAACAAAATAGAAGCTTATCCTAAAAGAAGAGGAAAAAGAATACAACTTTTTCCAGTTTTGACCAGGGTAGTTAGGCAAAAGTGCACGCATGGATCTAAAGTTCAATTGAATAGCAACAGTTCCCCTCACGTCCAATCAAAGCAAAGTTAACTCATTGAAACAGAAAACACGAGAAACAACCACCCTTTTGAGTCCAAAAGTGAATAGAGAAGAGGTTTACCACTAAAGGCGAGTCCATAGCAAGCAACAACACAAGTCTGGATAACAGTGTTCTCTTGCCTAGTAAAGGGCTTCATGAAAACCCCCATCTTGGACAAGAAACTAGTCCAAGTCTTCACAAAGAAGAATCCAAGCAATCCAGCAGCAATGTTGAGGGAAGGGATGATCCCAACAGTGAGATTGAGCTTGTGAGTGATGATGCAGAACAAACACCCCAACACAGCACTCACCACCAACCCTCTGTTTGTAATCTGCTCCTTCCATTCAGGAACCGGCTCAGTCAAATACTCCTTCTTCCCCTCCTCCTCGTTGTCAGGATCCAGAATCAAAGGCTCTGTAATGTCCACAGATGCTGATTCAGTACCCATGATGCAAAAACAAAGAAAGATTCAATCTTTCCTTGATTAACAACAGTGTAAACGATAATTATTCGTGGGTTTTGAAGATTGTTGGTGGGTTTTGATCTGAGAGGAAAAAAAAATGAAATTTGGCTAGAAAAATGGATTGGATTGGGTTATGGTGTGGGAATGGAATGGAAATGGATCAGAGGTGGGAGTGGTCAATACTCAAAGGGAATGGGTTTGATTTTGACAGGGAAAGGTAACAACAGAAGCAATGAAAATGGAGATTCTGATCCCAATAATGTTATCTTCACACCTCTCTTTGAGGTGGAGAGAGAGGTGGAATGAAGAGAGAGATAGGAAGAAAAAAAAAAGTAAGAGAGATAAAGTATTAGATGTGATAGATGATAAGAGGAGAGAGATAGAAATAAAAAAAAAAAGGTGGAAATGAAGTGTTTCAAAAAAGGTGCATTTAAAAAATAAAGTCATACCATTGAAAACTTCATTTCTATTGATATATTTTTAATTTTAAGTTTCATGTCACATGGTGATTAGAATAGAAGCAAAATCGTTTGAATGCGGTAAGTATAAACTAGGTGTTACTTTCAAAAAAAAAAAAGTATAAACTAGCTAGGTGTTTGATTAGTCGTGGATTCCATTTTTTTTGAGGTAAACCAATTGATGATTGGAAAGTGGAAACGAGTACAACTTGACTAGAAAAATCCGATTTTTTTTTTCAAAAGTGGAATCTTCCATATTAGAAAAAATAAATGAGTAAAAAGCTAAAACATAATCTTCCAAATTAGGAAAAAAATAGGAAGTTTTTTCAGTTTTGATTTTTTATTTATGGCCACAACCGGTTGCTTAACCCGTGGAAGACGTCGGTCTGGGAACGAGCAACCGCTCCCCATGCGGATGAAAGTCCAAGAAAGAGGTCATGGGACCTAGGGGTGTTGCAACCTAGGAAGTAGTATGCGGTGCGAAGTCGTGACTCCAAACCCCGATAAATAGGGGAAACTAACGACAACCATGCAGCACCGGTATGAAAGTCAGTACCATCCCGGTAATGATTGGTTTTCTTGTTTATATGTCAAGGGCTAGTAAGGTTTTGCACGTTGTATCGAATTAAATCACATGCTCCACCGCTTGTGCAGGCCCCCATCAATTCCTTTGAGTTTCAGTCTTGCGACCGTACTCCCCAGGCGGGGTGTTTGACTACGAGCTCTTTCCTTACTCATACAGACCCGGACGCAGGCACAATGACAAGACTTTGATGTGGGGTTCGGAAGATAGGCTTGCAAGGGAATGATGCAGCAGCCAGTATTACGGGGTTTACTCTCTTTCAAAGATAGGTCAAAAATCTTATATTTTTTCCGCAATTGATTCACACTCAACTTCCTCCTTTATTTTATTTCCACTCATTTTATCTTTTTATTTTTTTATCAAAATTTTCCCTTTTATAGTTTTCTGAAGGAGAAAAAAAAATTTCCTTCTATTTCTTTCTTTAGTCTTTGTTTCACCTTTACTTCTTAAATGTATTACATACACACCCACGAGGGCCACGACCTTTGCTGTTTTTTTTTAAGATGTGATATCACTAAGAAAATGAGGAATCGATGGGGTCAACCTGTGTCGGTTTGGTTCAAACTGCCACCAATGGTGATTTATTACGGTGGTTTAGCGAACCGCCGCAGATAGATGAATAAAGTGTTATTTTTTCAATAGTTTCTAAAAAGAAAATTTATGAATTTAATTAATAAAATTAATCTTAGATATGAGGAAATATAAATTGGAACGTGTTTGTGCATTGCGTCATGGTTTATCTATTTCGTGGAGTTGCGATTCAGACAGGAGTATGAGGTAGACTGTGCTGAGCTAGCTTCAGTCCTTGAGAATGGTGAGCGTCTGAGATTTTATGTGGATGGTCGGATTTTTCATGATTTAGAGGATTATCCTTGCTTGGATACACGAGAGGAGAATGATGTTGTAGATTAGCGTACTAAAAGAGGTGTTCACTCGTTTACGCCTAGTTTGACGGTTTTTTGCACACCGTCTATTAAACTTGAGACTTTCTTATTGAAGGACTTTCTGGCAGGTCCTGAGTTCTCTTTTGTGTTGTTTTGTTATTTTCCCAAAGCATAAAAAATGAATGCTTTTTTTGGCGATTCACGTGTCATATGATATTTGTTAGTGACAAAATATTAAAATTCAATCAATTTGTTTTTTGTTTGTATATTTGAATTTAGCATCATTTAATATGAATATTCATTCAGTAATTTGGTAATATATTGTAGATATTGTAAATAGATGACCACATGGGCCAATGGGCCAAGCCCATATGTTTTTGTCTCCCTAATGCTATAAATAAGAGGATGATGCACCAAGCATCACACACCTCATTCCACACAATTTTACTTGTCTCACACTTGCTACTCTCTTTTCCCCTCTCCCTTTCACTAATTTCTTAACGCGTTATCAGCACGCTAGTCTCTCCTTAATCCAAGCGAGTAAGTACCACATCCATGTGGAAGGGTATACTTTATATAGTTTTATTTTCTATTCATCTTCTTCGAATCATTTATTTTTCTTTTATTGATTCATAACTATGAATTCAGAAGTAATGCAATTTTGAAAATGAATACTGAAGATTCATGGCATACAAATTTTTAAGATGAATCATGAAGATTCATGACATACAAATTTTGAAAATGAATCCTCAAGATTCATGACATAAGAATTTTTAAGATTCATAGCATAATCTAAACTATGAGTCCGGAAGAAACATAGTATGATGTACTATAGTCATGGATCCAGAAGATCCATAGCATAATATAAACTATGAGTTTAGAAGAATCATAGTATGATATACTCTAATCATGGATCCAGAAGATTCATAGCATAATATGAACAATGAGTTCAGAAGAACCATATATATGATGTATTCTAGTTATAAATCCAGAAAATTTATAGCACAACACAAATGAACATTGATCATGGTTAAAAAAAAAAAAGAGTGAAAGTATGTCCATATATATCAACATCACGGTTCCTTAGCTTTTTTAAAATTCCTCTTCCGAAGTTAATTGAGTCATTGGTTTTATTATTGTTTTTATCATACTATCATATTTGTAATATGTAGTCCAAAAGAATGAGAAGAAATTCGTCAGCATATATGCTTTTTTTGTTACATCGGAAAATAAACAACAAAACGAAAACCTACGGAATAGCCAAACGGTCCCTTAATACAAGGGTTTCTAAGTCCGAAGGAGGATCCACCAAGACCCAAATGCCCATGGTTTGAGATGCGGCACCCTTCCGGGCTAACCAGTCTGCTGGCGCGTTGCAATCTCTACTGATGACGCTAAGTTCCACTGTCCACCTCCTCTGTCTGAGTTCATTAATTTCTCCAAGGATGGGGAAGAATTGACGTGCTTCCTCATCATTCAACGCCTGCAGCAGCTCTCTGCAGTCCACGTTTCCAATCACCTCTCGAAAGCCGCGATCCCATGCTACCTGCAGGCCGATCTTCAAGGCTCTTGCTTCCGACAGCAGAGCACTTCCTCCTGACATGAAGTTGTGGAAACCGCACACCCAATTGCCATTTTCATCTCGTAACAGACCTCCAGCTCCCATGCTTGCCAACCCCGGGTTATAACTACCATCTACGCAGAGATTCACCATGCCCCGTGGTGGTGGAAGCCATCGGCTAGACATCCAATAATCAGCAGCATCATCATTATCCCCATTCATGTACTTCTCAATCTCATCATGTTCATGACATACTCGCCTCCAAGCTTCGTCAATGGACCACCCAGCTTCCTCAAAAATCATATTATTGCGCCACTTCCATATGCCCCACAGGCAAGCCAAGAACTTGGTTCCATTCCGACCCGTAGCGTGCCTCCTTACCCAGATACCGCAGCCATGCACCATGAAGCCCGGTCACGAAATTGCCCCAGCACGCTGCCATAGCTCCCTCGAATGGGGGCAGTCCCTCAAACAGTGGATTGCATCTTCCTCTGATGCGGAACAGCGAGAGCAATTGGGCGCCCCAGCTATATTGCACTTAAACCGGTAGCTATTTGTTTGGATTGAATCATGCATTACCAGCCATATAAACATTCGAATCCGTTCCGGTATCTTTAATCTCCAAATCCACCGCCAATCCTCGTCTGGAACCCCTTGCAGGCTACGTTCCAGAAGCCACGCATATCCGTCCTTGGCTGTATAACACCCTGTTGCACTACTGTCCCACACCCAAGCATCCCTGCGATTGTGAACTAGGGTCGGATTAATGTGTTGCAAACCTTGGATCAGGTCACTTGGCAAAGGAGTGTATAACCTGTTCAGAGTCCAACTCCCCCCCTCCACTATGTCCTTCAATGTAACATTTACATCATGTATATCTACATACGGGATCCTGTACGCCATCTTGGCTCCACCATTCCAATCTCCATACCACAAGGATGTTGAACCCGTTCCCAATCTGAACCGGAAGCCAGGTATGAGGAGATCTCTAGCCTTCATGAGGCCCTTCCAAACCGGGGAGTCTAACCTCTTTGGTTGGACCTGCAAAACTGAGAGAGAGCCCATGTATTTATGCCTCATCGCCTGCACCCAAAGCTTCTGTGGCCTGTGCATAATGCTCCAAATCGCCTTTCCCAGGAGAGCAGTGTTAGCAACATTAGTGTCTCGAAGAGCCAATCCTCCATGAACCTTTGCTCTCGTCAATTTAGGCCAGCCCACCAAATGCCAACTTCTCAAATCGCCATGACCACCCCAAATGAAAGATCGCATCATTTGGTTAATGCGATTGGTGACAGACCTGGGGATGTAAAAAACTTGCATTGTGTATGTCGGAATGGCCGCAATCACCGACTTTGCAAGGCAAACTCTCCCTGCTAGGTTCAACATACTTCTTCTCCATGTGCCAAGCTTGCGTTTAATGTTGTCAAGAAGAAAATCAAAATTCCCTCTTTGCATCCTCCCTCCCTTGAGTGGAAACCCCAAGTATTTACCTAAATCCCGAACAAAGGGGATAGGAGCAATACTCGAGATAGTGGCCTTGACATCCTCTCGAACTCCTTTAGAAGTGATGGCTTTTGATTTAGCCATATTTATCTTGAGACCTGAGCTATCACAGAAAGCTTGCATGGTGTCTGCCAGAAGATGAACTTGGTTTGCAGTAGCTTGGCAAAACAAAAGCACATCGTCAGCGAAGAAGAGGTGAGATATAGGGGGCCCTCCTCTTGAGATGCTTACAGGGTTCCAAACACCTTCATCTACATGCCTCTGAATAGAGACTGATAGCCTTTCCATACACAAGACAAACAAATATGGGGAAAGAGGGTCCCCTTGTCTAAGTCCTCTTCCGGGCCGGAACTTTGGGAGCCTAGATCCATTCCACAAAATAGACATGTGAGAAGAGGTAACACAGCACATAATAAGGCTAATAGTTATCTCCGGGAAACCAAAGTATTCCAACGTTTCCTTTAAGAACGACCAAGAAACACTATCATATGCTTTTTCCAAGTCAATCTTAAACGCCAAACTCCCCTTCCTTGCTGAGGACTTGTGCATATGATGAATTATCTCCTGAGCAAGGAAGGCATTATCCATGGTTCCTCTACCTGGGATAAAACTGTTCTGCATTGGGCCAATCAAATTATTAAGAAAAGGCCGTAGTCTATTCACCATTACCTTAGTAATAAGCTTATAGGTGACATTGCATAGGCTTATGGGTCGGAACTCTTTTACATTTGACGGATGGTCCACTTTCGGGATAAGCACTACCAAGATCTCCATTAACTCCTCATTAGCCTGACCTGCATGGAAGGCATCCCTCACTAGCTTCCAGAGAGCGTCACCCACATGGTTCCAATACTTTTTGTAAAAAAGAGGTTGAAAGCCATCTGGGCCTGGTGCTGAATATGACTTCATGTGCATCAAGCGTCCTTGACTTCTTCCTTCAAGACTGGCTGCATAAGGTGGATTTTGGCCTCTTCCGTCAACGAAGGAAACTGAGTATGACTGAGATGTGTTCCCTGCAAAGAAGAATCAACAGCAAAGAGATTAGTGAAAAAACTCTGGACCTCCTGTTTGAGCACCGCTGCATCAGAACACCATTCTCCATCTCCAAGCTTGAGGTGGTGGATATAGTTCCTTTTGCGTCTAATAACAGTTTGTGTGTGAAAGTAAGCAGTATTTCTGTCTCCCAACTTCACTCTGTTCTCTCTGGCCTTCTGGTACCACAATAGCTCTTCTTGCTTGAGGATATTACGGTACTCGCGTTGCAGGTCGGTTTCAAGAAGAACCATGCTAGAGGTCACCATGGTATCAAGGTCTCTTTGGACACCTCTAAGGCGAGCTTCGATATGTCTTTTCCTCCTAAAAATATTGCCAAAGACCTCCTTATTAAACTCCAAGGAAGCCTCCCTCACTCGATCCAGCTTTTGGCCAATATCTTCGTCACCTTGCCTCCACGCATTCTCCACCAAAGTCCCAAACTGAGCATGCTCCGTCCAAGCTGCAATAAAACGGTAAGGACGGTCTTGAGAGTCCGTAGCTAAGCTCCCACACTGGAGAAGGAGGGGGGCATGATCCGAGTGAACTCTGTTGAGGATCTCTACAAACGCATCAGGGAAGGCTAGGCGCCAGTCCGTATCTCCCAGTGCTCTATCCAAACGTTTAGACAAGATAAGTCTGTTGTTCACCTTTCTGAACCAAGTGTACTTACGCCGCACTGAACCTAGATCAATAAGGTTGCAACGCTCAAGGATTGATGCAAACAAATCAGCTCGGTTAGGCAGGAAGTCACCACCTCGGACTTCTGAGGGAAGAAGAATCTCATTAAAATCCCCCAGAAGAAGCCATGGAAGACAGATCGAGCCTCTCAGGATCAGCAGGTGGTCCCAAAGAAGGTCTCTCTGTGTTGGGATAGGGGAAGCATACACTGCACTACAAACCCAGGAAAGGTTTGCTTTCCACACCTCAAAGGTCACTACTTGCTGATGAGCTTCCACTAGCCTGAAAGTCACATTTGAACCTCTATGAGCAAGCACCCAAATTCCCCCGCTAAAGCCTCGGGCTTCCTCAATGAAGATTGGGACAAAATCAAGGGAATTCCAGAATCTCCGAACCCTTTGGAATTGGCATTTAGTTTCCAAAAGGATAAACACATCAGGTTTCTTACTGCGTATTATATCTTTCACAGCAAGTTTCCCATGGTCATGCATTGCTCCTCTAATATTCCAAGATATAATTTTAAAATCATCAAAACCAATCATTAAACACTGATTTAAATTGGAGGGGAAAAACCCCTTAAGGCAGGCCGGCTTGATGGGGCTAATCATTGGCATTAATGGTGATTGTGTCGTGTGCCAGCTCCACATCAGTTTCCTTGACTGAGTTGATCCCATTGATTCCCTCGCTAACTGATTCCATTACCTCATCATTGCGGCCCAAAATCCGGAGGGGGGTTTGATGACTCGCGTTGACTGCGTCGTGGTCCCCACGCTCCCATTCATAGCCTCGTGTCCGGCGTTTTTTATTGATCATCATCAATTGGTTTGCTGGCCCATTCGTGCTTCCAAACTGGAACACCGCTGTCCCCTTACTCCCTTCAGTAATAATAACTTCTTTGCCTTTCTCCTTTTTACTTCCGGTCCCACCTTTGCTACTATACTTGTCAACGTGGGATATGCCTAAGATTCCGTGTTGTTTCTTGCTGGAATCATTAGCTTTAATTGGCCCCTCATTACCTTGCTTTCCGTTGGGATTTATCCTCCCCTTGTTTTCCTCAGCCGCCGCCTTCTGCACGTGTACCGTTGACTTCTTTCTATTTTTTTCCTCTTTACCACGGTCATCCATTGGCCTAGTGGGTCCCCCTCATCATTGGCAATTAATTCTGGTTTGTCAACTTGAATGGCGTCATCAATGCTGATTTCCTCTGTAACCGCCTCACTAGGTAACAGAATTTCCATGGCTTGGCACCCCATGTCTCCGCCCTTGTCTCCGGTGGCTGGCACCTCTTCTTGGGCCACCGCCGTCACCCCGGTTGCTCCTTTCTGAACTCCATTTGGCGCTGTAGTTGGCAGGCCCGTGCATTCCCTGGATCTGTGCCCGTAGCATCCGCACTTGGTGCAAATGACATGGAGCCCCTCATATTCTACCTTGTACCAGTAGTCCTCCAGACAGATCTTTCCCACAACTGGTTTAGCCAGGTCAAGCTCTACACATATTCGTGCAAACCGTCCCCTTTCCGCCTTGAGTGTGCTCCTATCCAGCTTCACAGGCTTGCCTATGGCTCTTGCAGCCGACATCAGATAGCTCTCATCATAAAATATGACATTGAGACCAGGGATGCGAATCCATGCCAACGTTTTCTTAACCTTTGCAGCCGGTGATATGAACTCCGGGCTCCAGGTGGCCACCGCCAGGTAATGATCAAAGATCATCCAGGGTCCTCCACTAATGACCCTGTCTCTGTCCTCAGTTCTGTCAAATTTGACCATGAAGAAGCCATTATCCACATCCATGAGATCAAATTCGCCAGCCAGCCTCCAGAGGCTCGTCAATTTAGCCTTCATGAGCTTGTATCCTAGTCTTTTGCCCAGAAGGGAGATGACAAGAGCATCCTTCCACGGTGAGGACATGTTCTCAATCACCTCCCGTTCCACTACTATTTTTGGTAGCAGTGGATTATCATTCACATAGATCACCTTCATCTTACCATTGTCAATCAAGTCTACGAATTCACGTGGTGGGGAAACAGGAGAACCCCCCATGAGCTTGTCCTTAAAGGAAACATGTTGCGGTTGAGTGCCCTTGTCCGGTGGCTTCGCGCTGCCATCTCCAGAGGGAGAGAGAACAGACATATCACACTCCATTGGATAGCGAATCAATATTTATTTGTTGGTAATTTGTTTAATATATATGTTTTCTTTTCCCTTAAATCTGTTTTGAAAAAAAAAACTGTCATTCATTAGATTTAATTAGTCTTTATAATATTAAGTATGATTTAATTGCATTCATTTTCAATATTGAAACGGAAATTATTATCATATATCAAGATAAATTTGCTTCTGGTTGTTGTACGTTGTTAGTGGTGTGGATGCGTGGGTTCAAATCATAATAGCCCCAATATCTCTCTATCCTAACAAATAATCAAACATAGAAAGGGCAGGTTCCGCTCAATTACTAATTTTGTCTTTTTTTTTTCTTCTTTCAATTTTGTTTTTTTACGTTTCAGTTAATTTCTTTTTACGTTACTTTACGTTACTCATTGTCTCTTTAGGTTACTTTCTTACATTCATTAGTTTTTTTTCATTATTTTTTTTAAGTCCAATTCATTATTTTGTTTTATTCTCTTATTTTATTATACTGATATCCTATGTGTTCATAAGAACTATAAGAACTGCAATGCAATTATTTTTTTATTTTGAATACAGAAGATTTATAATCTATGACTCCAGAAGAACTGTAGACTGTAGTGATTTTAAATTGTGAAGATTCATTCCTAAATCCAAAAGACAAGTCTGCGAGGCTAGAAGAACTGTAGATTATAGTGATTTTGAATCCTGAAGATTCATTCCTAAATCCAAAAGAAAGGTCTACGAGTCCAGAAGAACTATAGACTGTAGTGATTTTGAATCCTGAAGATTCATTCCTAAATCCAAAAGAAAGAGTGCAAGCATTGAAATGCACTAGAAATTTTTGATGCTCAAAATATAATATTTTGTTGAGCTATGGATATTGATTTTAATGGCGAAGGTGTTTTGTCTCGCTGATTGTGCAACAACGCACACAATACTTAATGATAAGTTCTATTTTTCTTCTTTGGTAATGCAAGAAGCAAATGCTCGTACTATATCTAGTACTACAAAAATGATTGAAGGCTCCGGAAGAGCCAAAATATTATTGCCTACAGGAACACAATTGAATATTGAGAATGCATTATATTCCTTGCCTAGAGGAACACAATTGAATATTGAGAATGCATTATATTCCTCTAACTTTGTCCTTTGAGTTGAGATATATTTTGCATGTATTATTATGATTGAAATATTTCCAGAAGTAAATATTTCATTTAACATGATAAAAAGTTGTAATCCGTCATTAAAGAATTACTCATTGTCCCTGAAGGACATGTAATGTGGTGGTAACTCACACTTGAGGGGGAGAACGTTGAGAATTAAAGTGTGATTTAGAGTCTTATATTTTGGGCTCTTCCTACCTCACGAGCTAGTGATATCAAAGTATGAAGATAAAAATGTGAAAATCCCTGAAGGATTCAAAATGCGAGGAAATAGTCTTTGAAATATTGAAGCATTATTTTGATTAGAGAAGTTCTTCGTATGAAACAAGTGATTGTGATTGACATATGACCGGTGAGACCATCCCGAGTCTTATGATGCGAAAGTCTATTTTTCCATATGTTGTTCTCAAAGCCAAAAATTAAAATTGTGGCAAAGTAAGGGGAATTCCCTGTGATTCTTGAATATATTTGATGTGATACATGTGCACATATTCTGTGTTTATCGATGCATCAACCTTAATAGAATGAAATTTCCAACCTTGATCAAGTTGGTATGTGACATGATTTAGAATGTCGAGTTGCACATGTTCATATTTAAAATGATCGGGCAAAGATATTTAGCTAAATGCTTCTTATTTATAGCCAGACAATCATTAAGAGAACAAATGTCCTTATTTTATGGACATGTGATGTTGCTACTAGCAACATCTATATGCATCAAACCAACGAGTCAGTAGAATTCTCCCTTGCAATTGGTTCATGGTCAGGAACCTAACATCTCTCATCTATAATTTTTTTTTTATGTGCACTATGCGTCATTAGACCGCACTAAAAGATGAGACTACAAGAAAAAACCGAGATTATGTTATGAATTTGAATCATCCACCGAAGATAATTCATATCTTACTTATCATTATTTCTCGGCATTAGGGGGAGAGAAAAACTAAGCAGCTCAGAAATTTTGTTTTGAATGCATATATGCTCGCATACTACAATATGAACCTGAAGTTCAAAAGATGCATTCTCTGATAAAAAAAAAAGGGATTTCTAAATTCCTTAATGTGCAAATAACCTTCTCTATTGAAATTTTATTAGGCTAAGACATGCCTAAACTTGGTTCCAAAGATAAATTTTAGAGAAGGAAGATGGTCTTGTTATGAGGAAAATTATCATGTAGAGATTATCAAAATTGTTTAAACCTCATGAAGAGGTTCAGGTACCTGTGATTTATTGATACAAAGATATCTCAATCGATTATATCTCTACAAGTTTAAACAAGGATCCAAGAACTTGAAAAATTGTCGACAAATGAAGTAGCGCTCAATATTATAAGTGCGAGAATATCGAACCCATATAAAAGGGTGTGGTTGACCAACATATAAAGAAGCAATTCATTTGCAAAAATATAAGAGTCTTTGGACTTAAAGTCTATACCCCAAAGATGTTAAAGGATATTGCATAATTGTTTGGTTCTGAATTGGTCATTGATTGACAAAATGGAAAATGCTTTTAACCAATTTCGGTTTCATTGTCCAAATTTGAATATGAGAAATTCTACATCGGATATTCATCCATCACCTTGCAGACAACACAAGGCTAAAGAAAGATACATCAAGGGAGATATAACAAAGCACATATCACCAAAGCTCTTTTTCACTCATGATCTACAAAAGAATGGTGACATAGACATCCAACAAATTCGTTCAAGTGATAATTTTTATGAAGGCTCTTCCAACTACAACATTTGAAAAGCTTGTGCAAAATATCGGAATTCGTTGGCTGAAAGATCTCAATTAATATGCATTGTACTCTTTTTTCCTTAACCGTGTTTTTTTCTCATTGAGTTTTTCATGGTAAGGTTTTTAATGAGACAATATACAAAGACGAACTATAGAATGATGTACTCTTTTTCCTTCACTAGGTTTTTTATCTCACTGGGTTTTTCCTAGTAAGATTTTTAATGAGACACATTCTTAAGAGATGGTCATCTAGGGGGAGTGTTGTAAATAGATGACCACATGGGCGAATGGGCCAAGCCCATATGTTTTTGTCTCCCTAATGCTATAAATAAGAGGATGATGCACCAAGCATCACACACCTCATTTTACACAATTTTACTTGTCTTACACGTGCTACTCTCTTCTCCCCTCTCCCTTTCACTAATTTCTTAACAGCAGAGAGTTTTTATTTTTTTCGAACATAATATATTGCAGAGAGTTGAAGAAACATATACGGGTTAATACAATGCACTAAAAAATCATTATATTAATTAAAATTTGTAAGTGAAGTAACTATATTGAGGACAATGCTCACAATCACGATTATTCTAACGCATTTCACCCAAAAAAAAATAAGCAACAAAACTACACGTGGTAAAATTGTTTGATTTTGTTTTGTGATATTTTTTTAAACAATAAAGAAATAAATGACTTACTTGGTCACATTGCAAAAAATCTCTTTATAAACTATATTTAAAGTACTGTAAAAGTTGTTGTCATCAGCGTCATAATAAGAATCTAATCTTGTACAATTTATAAGGTTAGAGATTTATAGTTGATCATATAAAAACACGAATTTTGGTAAATATGAACTAACAAATTTCAATGATTGTCCTTGACTTTGTTGATTGTCATGGTAAAAGATATTACTATATGAAAATTATCTTTTGAAACTTAAAAAGTACTATTCTATAAATGTTAATTTTAGTATAAACCCTCTTTGTCCAAATATCCGCCAAACCACACCAATTCCCATATTAGACATAATCTAGATATAAATCCTATTAGTATAAACCCTTACTTCTTCTCTTTCCTTCAATCTTATTTTTCTTCTTAAAAACCACACCAAATCCCAATTTATATATATTCTTGAAGGAAATTTTCTATCTTTCTAGCAGCAGGAAGACTCTTGAGATAATATTTGAGAGTTCGAGTTTATGCTCTAAGTAAGGAGAATAATATCCATCTCTTTAAGATTGTTTGTTTAATTTCATTGATGTATTCACACAACCCATAGACTTAAAAAAATATATATTATAGTACGTGTATGCTTTTTTTTTTGAAACTGGGTAATTCATTAAAGAAATCAAAAAGCCATAGAGGCTAGTACATCAACTTAAATCAAAGACTCCAACACCGGCGGCACCTCCTCAATCCAAACAGAGTTATGGAATTTTGAGGAGTTCTTAGCCAAGTGATCGGCTACAGAATTGCCAGTTCGACGAACAAAAGACAAAACAAAATGCGAAAAAGATGAGACTAAGTCTCTACAATCATTAAGAATTGAAAACAAATAGGAATCACCACGCTTAGACTTCTGCCATGTCTCAAAGAGATATAGACAGTCTGTTTCAAGGCACACCTCTCGGAACCCCAAGTCTTTGGCCAAAGAGAGCGACCACCGGAAAGCTAAAGCTTCTGCAATAACTGGTGAGGGAGCATCCACTGGAGACGCTACTGCCGCTGCCATAACCTCAGTTGCGTTATTTCTGGCAATAAAACCAAGGCTCGTCGCTGCTTGTTGCACCCATGAAGCATCAAAGTTAATCTTGATAATATCCCCATGCGGTCTGGTCCATGATGCACGAGCAAGGCTCCTCCTTTCCACCGGAGCTCGATCCAAGGCCATATCCTCAACTGGCGAAATAAGGCTGCTGAACCGTGCCATAATACTTGAAAAATCTGGTAGCTTTTGCTGGTAGATAACAGCATTACGGACAGTGTTTTAAAACTCGGCTCGATCATTGACTCGGCCGAGGCACCGAGTCAATGAGTCACTGGTCGGACCAGTGAGTCACTGGGTGGATTACTTGACTCGGTTACATTAAAAAAATATAAAAAAATAAAAATACTAGCTAACATTGATTAATAACTTGATATTTCAAATTTAAAAATATTAGCAAGTAGTGTTTTAAACATTACCAAATAAAAATTTATTTTAATATTTGTTTTCTTCACTTAAAAACACACTGATATGTTTTTTATGTTTATGCATTACATTTAGTTATTATATAGACATTTTCATACAGTATGCTTAACAACATACAATAGTGGCTTAGTGGTGATTGTTTCCCCTATATGCTTCCTTGTCCCGTGCTCAAATCCAGCTCATATCACTTTTTTTTAAATAAAATCACTGGAAAACAAACTTAAGGGGTGACAAACCGGTTCAACCGAGGACCGGCCGAGTCACCGGTTCAATGATCAACCCGGCCGAGTCAGTCCGGTTTATTCCGGTTCACTGCATATCCGATCCAATTACTAGTTTGGACCGGCCGCACTACCGAGTCCCGGTTGAACCGGTCGTACCGGCCGGTCCGAGCCGAGTTTTAAAACCATGATTACGGAGCTCCCACAGTACATACAGAAACGTAAGGCACAAACCTCCCAACTCATCGTCATGGTGCTAAAAAAACTGCTGTAGAAAATCCATAGGCTCCTCGCCATGACGGAAGCGCACACACATGGGAGAAGCGAACCACCATCTGGACACAATCGGGCACATGAAGAGGACGTGAACCACGGTTTCTGGGCTCGCGCCACAAAATGCGCACTCCTCCTCCACTTGCATCCCACGAATCCGCAAAGCATATCTCACAGGAATAATCTTCTTAGCCACTCTCCAAGCCAGCTCCTTACAGCGAGGTAGAGCTTCGACGAACCACAAAGCTTTCCAAAAACTTGCATGAGATTGCTGGCCCGATGAAGAAGAAGGCTCCTCGCGGATCCTTCGTTTCCGAATGAAGCCATAAGCAGACTTCGTAGTGTACCCGCCATCACTAGTATGAGGCCAAAACAAGACATCAAGAGACAGTTGCATAGGGAGAGGAAGCTGTAAAATCTCCTGCGCCGTCGGGGGCCAAAACACTAACTCCACCAAATTCCTGTTCCAAACCTGCATGTTAGCCACAAATAAGTCTGAAACAGTATGCAAGTTTGCATCAGTTGCTAAATCATGTCTAAACGCAGTTGGGACCCCACTTGGGAGCCATTTATCCCTCCACAAATCAATACTCCGCCCATTGCCCACTCGCCACCGGGCACCTTCCTCAAAAATCCATTTTGCACGAAAAATGCTTGTCCACGCATAGCTTGGACGCCCATGTTTCTTAGCTGCAAATAGAGAGGATTGAGGAAAATACACAGCTTTGAAAACTCTACCCAACAGAGAGTCTGGGTTTTTAAAAATTCGCCACCAATTCTTTCCAACCAGCGCCATATTGAACGCTTTAAAGTCCCTGAAACCAATTCCTCCATCAAGCTTAGACCTGCATAAGGAGTCCCATTTTAGCCAATGAATACTCCTACGGTCTGCGTCCCCACTCCAATAGAATTTACTGATCATTCGCTCAATATCTGCACATAAACCATCAGGTAATAAAAAACAAGACATAATATAAGATGGGATTGCCTGGGCAACCGACTTAATAAGCACCTCTCTTCCCGCTCGAGATAGAGAACACTCCTTCCAACCCTTTAGTTTCTTTCAAACTCTTTCCTTGACAAATTGAAATATTTGGGTTTTTGACTTACCAATGATGGTAGGAATGCCCAAATATCTGTCGTAGCTATCCACAGCCTTTACACCCAAAAGCGTCTTTAGCTCGTTAAAACGGGGACTAAGCACATTACGGCTACAAGATAACATTGATTTGTCAAAATTGATGACCAGACCAGACACAAACTCGTAGGAAGCAAGCACCCTCATCACTGTGGAAGCTTCCTCCGGCGTTGCTCGGGCAAAAACAATGTTGTCATCTGCAAAAAGAAGATGTGAAATAACAGGGGTAGATGCAGGGCGTGCAATTTTAATACCATGCAAAGTAGAGGCCTCTATCTCCTTCTGAATCAAGGCCGAAAAAACTTCCCCACAAAGGATAAATAAATAAGGAGATAGAGAGTCTCCTTGCCTCAAGACTCTACCTGGATCAAAAGGCCTTTGAGGACTTCCATTTAACATCACCTGAAATTAAACTGAGGTAACACAATCCATAATTAAATCAACCCAGGCTAAAGGAAAGCCCATTTGCGTAAGCACACTACGAAGAAATGACCATTCGACCCTATCATAGTACGTGTATGCTAGAATTGAATAATTTTGTTTTAAGTCTAGTAGGGCATTAGATTAAAAATTCTAAACAGTTGAAATGTATTGGTGGTGTTCAAATTTGCCGGATACTAGTTGGAGAGTGCTTCTCAGTCCTTGCAAACTGCAACAGACTTGGATGCCACAAGTTTCTGCCTCTGGTTTTATAATAGTCAAATTTATTGGATTTGGAGGGGGGGGGGGGGGGGGGCTAAAATGGGCCTTTAGTTTGGGGTAAGTGTGATTGGTATAATGTGACTGTGGTGTGTCCCTACCAACTATCCACTATTGGACTTAGATTGGACATGCTCTTATCTGAACTTGTCTTGGTACTCCTTCAATTCATCTTAGCCTTAAAAGCCCAGACTTAGAACACATGTAATTGGAATAGGATACTATCCAACAATTCTACTAAACGTTATCCGAATTCCTATTCTTATTACCCAACTATTTTTCAATATCTAGTATTTTGATTTCAACTGTACATCCCACTTATGTATACTTGCCCCTCCTCACTCTTTGGAACTCTACCTCTAGACTCTAGTTATTCATATCTTCACACCATTATTAGTGATTTCCAGTTTTTATCACTGAGTTTCCTTGGTTGCCAATTTATTTATGTTAAGAAAATCTACAACTCATGTCAGCAGCTGATCATGTGGCAAAGTTGGCTTGTTCTCATGTTGATCAATTTTGGATTGAAGATCACTCTCCTGGGATAGATCAGCTTCTACTACTTTGTGCTTCTTAGGAAAATTTAGATCATCTTCTACTGATTTGGAACGAAATTTAATTTCTTTGTTTCTTCATAAAAACTATTCAAGACAATATATATCACTACATTTAAAGTATACATATATGTTTATTAGAAGTGAGAGAAGTTTTATTGACTTTTATCTGAAGACTACTCTCTCTGACAGCAGAGAAGGGAAGTTCAGTTGATAAAACTGAACTGAGTTAGCAAATAATACACAATTAGTTTTAATTGTTTTAGTTAGTTATACACATGTGATGTGTAGTTAGCCACCTGTGATACATAATAGGTGTACAGTTAATCCTGTATTACTATCTAAGCTGGAATGTAAACTGATTCAATCATCAATTCAATACCAATTCTATTTCCACGTTACCAATTTGTTGCAATTCAACATTCTGTTAACTTCTCAACAAGGTTAATATTTTTTTGGCAACTATACAATACATGTACAAGACGTGAGCCGCACTGAAATGGTCAAAGATTAAAACCCAAAACAAGAAAGAAAAAAAAAAACGAGTAGTTGGGTTTGGTGTGGAAGGTATGAACGATCAATGGAATGTTTCCATTATAATAGGAGGACCCTGGAAAAATAAAAAGCGATAAGACATTGGGACCATTGAAACCAATAATTTGCAGATCAGCATTTGGGAACATTGAAACCCATAATTTCAAATCACCATCACCATGCACAGAAAGCCCCAACCTATAGTCCCTACTAGCGAACTCGTCAAATTCAACTAAATTCATAAGAATCAAGATATATTTTAGGCTTAAATAAATTTTTCGTCCCTAACCTTTACTAAATGCTTGGCATTGGTCCCTCGCCGGAGTAAAGGTGGGTTTTAGTCCCTAACCTTTGTCAAAATGTTTGGTTTTGGTCCCTCCGGAGCTCTGGGTCAACGTCGGAGCTCCGGTGGCCCATGTGGCATTGCCACATGAGATGAATGAGCTGACGTGGAATTTGTTTTTTCATTTAAATTAAAAAAATTAACTAATTCTTAAAAAAAATTGTTTAAAATTCTAAAAAATAAAAAAATCTTCATTTTAATTAAATCATTAATATCTAATCCTCCTCCATATTCATCTCTACTGAATCAACAACACAAATTCTGGAAACAAATAAAGAAGCATCTAGAGATCAAAAACAACAAGAAACGAAAGAAATTTCATAAACAAAAACCAATTTTTCCCCTTCCTTCAACCAAATCCAAGTGAAATAGAATTGAATCAAGCAGAATACATGGAAAAACTGCTAGAACAACAATGAATTTCCCACCCAATGTCAATGCAAAATGTCATATAGGATTACAAGTACAAGTGTACAGACACCAGCAAAATTCTACTAATTTAATCAAACTCCAAATCAATTCACTATCAGCACAGAATCTTGCTTCACCCCCTAAAACCGTCCAAATCTTCATTCCACTGTGTGCTCAAACCCCTTCATACTATATCCACATATCTACCTCAACGAATAGTAGTAGCAGTACCCATTCTTTAAACTGTACAATGTCAACAATTTTACATATCTCCACTACTTCTTCTCTGAACTCTGCACCTGTTCTGGGAACCCTGACCGGGAACGGACAGGGCACCCTGGACGGGGCTGGGTCCCATGGAACGTCCCGGCTAGGGGACACCTTGAGGGATCTTAAAGGCCCCCTACTCCTGGACCCCACCACCAAGGGTGAGGACAAGAAGCCTTGGGCCCACTACGTAGAGGTTGACCTAGGCCAACTACCCTAGGGGGTAGGTTGGCTGGTGCAGATCCGTAGGGGCCCCCAGGCCGTTGGATCACTGTTCCTCAGCAGGAGATCCAACGGTGGTCCGTGCCCCCAAGTACGAGCCATGCATGACGTTGCATGGCTCCAACCCTAATTCTACCTCTCCTATATAAAGGGAACACTCCTTCAAGCTAAAGGTAAGGTATTCTCTCCATTCTCACAATTCTCACAACTTCATTCACTGACTTTAGCATCGGAGCGTCTTGCAGGAGCCCCTCCCGGGACCTTGCCAGCTTGGAGCCCTTCAGCACGTCCAGATCTCACCTCCCCTACCCCTTGTCAACGGGTAGTTTGGTCTCTCCCTGATCAGCACCATTCTTGAAGTTCCAGATTACACCCACTGTTGCCACCCATATCAAATTCAGAGTTTGAGCCACCTTCTTGCTCCCCGGTAACAAACTTCCATGCTGGAGAAAGTGAATTCAGTGTCTTTGTCGTTTTGATCAAATGGGGCTGCCACAGGGGCCTTATGAGAATCCTCAACCTCAACCCTAGCTCACGTGTACTCGTCGTCGACACCTCAACTACCTTCGTGACCAGAACGACGCCGTCGTGGTGTTTTTCACTGACGACGACGAGAAGGAAGCTAATCAGATCTACGATTTTTGTTCCCCCGCTCGGATTTCGCCAACGCCGCCACTAAGCTTCCCGAATAGGAAGACCCGGACCGCGAAGGATCCGGATCCGAATCGGAAAGTAGCAGTGACGAAGATGTAGAAGAAGAAGAGGCAAATGGATCTGGAAGTGGAAGTGGAAGGAAGAGAAAGAGGGATTCGAATTTAAAAACGGTGGAGGAGGAGGAGGACCCGATTAAGCTTTACAAGAAGATGCAGAAAGAGGGATGTCGACCATGGTGCTTCTTGTTTTTCTTTCCTTTGAATTTGGGTCTGTGATATTTCTGAGGTTTTTTATATTTCTTCTTTCAATGTGGTCCAGATTGGATGCTATAGCTACTCTCCGTCAGATTGTTTTTTCTGGGTTTAGGATGTGAGGAGGGTGAAGATGTGAGGATGAAGGTTGTTTGAAGATGTTGAGATTACTAAATTAGGGTTTTTTTAATTACTGAATTAATGTTTTTTTTTTAAATAATAATAACACGTGGCCTTATTAATCCCATGTGGCATTTGGCCTTATTAATCCCACGTGGCAATGCCACATGGGTCACCGGAGCTCCGGCGTTGACCAAGAGCTCCGGAGGGACTAAAACCAAACCTTTTGACAAAGGTTAGGGACTAAAGCCCACCTTTACTCCGGCGAGGGACCAATGCCAAGCATTTGGTAAAGATTAGGGACGAAAAACTTATTTAAACCTATATTTTATTATTTTGATACTTTTTTTTCTAAGATATCCCAAATCCAGCAACATAATCCTCTTAAAGTCCGGAAATCACATTAAAAGGGTAAACATAAAGACTTTAATTAGTTATCTACTAGATGATTATCTTAATGTATTTTATTTCAATTTCCAATTTTATTTTCATCATATCTTCTTCATAGGACCTGCATAGAAGCCAATAATCCATTTAACGGTGTGCTAATTGGATTAGTGGCTTCTATGCGAGTCATATGAATAATAATGCTTTGAAAGCGTTGGTAAAGCCATGAAACATGGACTGCATCTATTTTGGACCTTGCATTTAACTACTTCAATTTATGAAACAAGTTGTTTGGAGATGGTGGAAGCTCTATAGGATGAGAGATTCATGTTTCATTCTCATGCCAAGCTCTTTTAGATATTCGACGTTTGTTCGAGTAAGATTTGGAGGTGCAGATATGCTAATGTGTTGGCTGATTGTATATTAGAGCTCCCTTCAATGTGTTTACACTTCTCTTGATATTCCCCCCGGAGAGGATTGGGTCGCATTTGGCTACAAAAATCTTTGGGCTGTAGTTTATTTATTTGTTTGATTCATTTTTTTCCATTTACCAAAAAGAAATAAATACATCAACACAACCCCCACCATGACTTTTGTATAATTTTCACAGCACCTCAAGACCCATAGTATCTACACTTCAATAGTAACAGAAGTAAAACTATTTCAACGATGCCCATAGCTTTTAACTTTTGTGTTAGTTTTTACACACCCCAAAATTAGCATCTTAAATAATGATCTTTCTCACATATCTCTATAAAAAACAGAATTTCAATTTCCAAAAATTTAACAATGTTTGCTTTCCAAAGTTTAAGGTCTGAAAGTGTTAAATATTTTGCTATCAGAAGTTCTAGTTTCGAACTGTAATTAACAAGAAAAAAAAGAATTTCTAGATGTGTAAACTTTTACTTACTCAATTTCAAGTTTAAATGCTGGAAGTGTAATTTTTTTTCCCCTGAAGTTTAAGTTATGAAGGTCTGTCTAATTCATAAGTAAGAAAAATTACACTTGCGGAAGTTCAAATTCTAAGTTTTTTTTACTTCCTAAATTTCAACTTCCGGAAGTGTAAATTTTGTTGCTTCCGAAAGTTCACATTTATGAAAGGTAAATTTTTTTCCTCTAGTAGTTCAAGTTGGAGAAAAATTAATATTTTTAACAAAAGTATAATATATGCAAATATTGACTCCGCAACATAAAATTTGGATCTGCTCCTCCCACTCTCCCCCACCAAATAAAGTTGTCCCTCTCCTCTCTTCTCTAACTCTCTTTGTTCTCTGTCTTCTCAAACTTAACTTATGTTTTTTTTTTGGTCAATAACTTAGCTAATGTACAATAAGTAAATGCGAACCCATCAAAAGTATTTGTTTCTTAAAGAACAAACAGATTTTCTCGAGAAAAAAGTTAATTGAAGCTTTAAGAAAAATAGCTGTTTGTTCTTTAACGCCTGGCAGATCTAGAACATGCGAACCCATGCAATTAATTGAAGCTTATGAGCTCAAAATTAATTGAAGCTTAAGATAAAAAACATGCAAACAGCTATTTTATGCAGTGATCATCAGAAATGATTGAGCGAAAGTGCTAAGAAGCTACTCAGGTCAACCAAATCCAATTTCCCTAACCATGTGGATCAACACGGTCACCATCTATCCTATCTGTCCTGGATATGGGCCTCTCTTGTACTCAGCACTAACTCCGAAGTGACCCATAACTGTGAGAACTTTGTGTTTGTTTCGTTTAGCACAATTTGAATGAGCATGTCGTATCGTAAGAGTAATGATATATACACACCTCATTTTTTAAACACTTCATTTCCACCTATATTTGTTTCTATCTCTCTCATCTTATCATCTATCACATCTCATACTTTCTCTCTCTTACTTTTTCTTTTCTTTCTATCTCTCTCTCTTCGTTCCACCTCTTCCACCTCAAATGAGAGGTGTGTAAGTAACATTATTGATATCGTAAAAGTTTTGATTCACTGTATTTTCTCTTCCATCTTATTTAACTGACGGTATAGCACCTATGTAGGAGCCTTAGAGAAAGATTTACCACTAACTGAGATTTTACTCGACGAAGAGGATTCGTATCCTCAACTAACAAAATCGTGAAAATTAAACCTGGAACATGCAATCGGTTAGACTCATATCTCTCACTTGGTGTGATGTGAGTGATATCAAAGTGGGAATTCATTATTCATCATCTAAATCCTCCAAAAGCGGCAACTTGCATAATTGCATGTTCTAGATCTGCCAGGCGTCTAGCTAAAAATGAAGATGCCATGACACAAACATTGATGGGGTTTCTCTGAATTAGGTGCATACCTGTCTCACTTCACAATAATTGGGGACACATTCCCCTGTTGAAACGTAAGTGTATCAGTGTCGTGATGCACGGAAATTATTACTAAAACTGGAACCCCAAATATCGCACTTGGTTTTGTGTTATTAGATTAAACTAGTTCCACATGCAAAGTGGATAATAACTAATAAGTACTGGTCATGTTTAGCCACTTGAAGGAAAAAATAAGCACCACAAGCTAAATAACATCTGAGTGAACTATAGGCTATGTTTGTTTTTCTGTTGTACCCCTTCAATGTGCTTTTGGTTTGCATGTAACAGTGTGTCATCTTGTTTGGACAGTTTGAACTCACTTTCACCTTAACCCACTTTTGCCTCAAAACCCAGATTCATCCAACTTGACACAATGCTCACTTCTAAGTTGGATGAAAGTTGGTTGGTACATTAATATTAAACTTTTATAGTAGTTATACATATGAAAGTGCTTTTGATTAATATTATCCAAACAAGATTAATTTATCAAACTTACTTTTAAAATAAAAGTATCCAAACATAAATCACATTACAACAAACTCACATTCATCCAAACTCTGTTTTGCAAACCCACATTGACTTAAACTCTGTTTTGCAAACTGAAATCCAAACACACACTATGTTTCTGTGAAGCAGGTTAGCAGCATATGACAAACAAATGCAGTTGAAAACTGCTACTGTAATGCTGACGCTGAATACTTTTTCTCAACCAATCCGAGGTTAGATGGATAAACCAATTGATAGTGGGGCAATTGTACCTGACACAATAATTCATTTCATGATGAATATGCAGCAGCAGCAGCAACTAGAATTCTGCACTCTTTTCCTGAAAACTATGGGCTCAAAATGCACAAAGAAATTGACTAGAAAGAAAGGTCTAGCTTGAATTGAACCCATGTGTTCTGATTGGAGTTGGAAGAGCTGATCAAGAATGTTCAAGATACTAATCTAATCACAAGAATATGATTCAATCACTAAGCATGGGTACTTATATTTACCTACTGGATATATACCCGTATCCAATACTTACGTACCGTATATATACCGAATTTTTTTTTCAAATAAAACGCATGAGTACTGCTTGTGTACTTGTTGAATACTAATTGAGTACTTTTTGAGTACACATCAACCAAAACTAAATTTTGTTAACAATTTTTTTTATCTTATATATACAAAAATATAATTTTTACATGTATCACGCACATAAAAAGCTTGATACTTATGTCATCAATTTGCATCAATCAATTATCTCATTCCTTCCTGGCCGATGCTCGTCTACACCGGTTAATGGAGGATAAGTTACTAAATTCATGGTTGGGTGAAACTAAAGCCATCATCCGTTCACCTATCCTAACCATCCTCGCACCATGTTCCTAAGATACTACCAAGTACCAACACACTGCATGTCGTTAGTGTACTTTTTAAAAAATCAACAGGTTTTTTAATAAGAGAGAAATATATTGATTATTTTGAAAATACATTGATCATTGAGTGTTAGAGAAATAGAATGTATTACTAGCACTCCTATTTTTCAAATACATATTAGGGCAGCAAAATTGACTGCAACAATTATTTGACCGTGTTCCCACAAATGAAGTAAAGACCGAAAGAAAAAAAACAAAAAGTACTCACATTGATGTATGTTCTACAACTGGGAAATGGCTTCACAACAGTTTGCACGTGTGCAACTTGGTCCATCGCTTTTTTTGCATAATGTTGATTTCTCAGAAACAGCAACAGATATTATCTCTGCAATCTCCACTACGTCAATAAAGGTAGTTCAGAAGGCATAATAACAAAGAAAGATGGCTGATATATAATCCTAAGCTTGAAGTATTGGTAGCATTATAGCACTAATAAGAGAATTGCTCCTTATATTTGGAAGGATGCAAAGATATCAAGTAATAACCGAAGTGCTGGTTGAGGGCTTAACATGATAACTTCCCTTCTATGACCTTATTCCCAATGGATCAGGATCCTCTCAATTGTATAAAAACTTGACCATGTCAAATTTCACCATCTAATCATTGATTTAATTATCTTTTATTTATTTAATATTAATTAAACATAAAAACAATTATTAAAGGGTGAAACTTGACATGGTAAAGTTTTTTTTCCTATCAATTGAGAGGATCTTTTACCATTCCCTAGTGTAAAACTGCAGTTTTAGCTAATAGTTACCACAAACGTGAGAGTTTATAAAGCTCCCACTATGCACAAGGCCCAGAGAGGAGTCGGGCCAACTTTGTCGATTAAATGTAGGCAGCCATACCTTGCATTTTTGCAAAAGGTTGATTCCCCGGTTCGAAGCAAAGTCACAGAGCAGCAAATAACCTTACCGTTGCACCAATGGCGACCCTCAACGGAAAACAAAATTATCATAATTACAGCTAAGGAGCTTGCAGCTCAATGGGCATTGGTCTAAGTATCTAGTTGTGATAATGACGGAAAAGGTTTGATCCTTAAGCGGTGTTTGTTGCAGCTCCTACTGAAAAAAAAAAAATGATAGTATATTAATATATTAGCAGAAAAACGTTGCACATCCATCATGGCTAGAGATTTTCAGAATGCTTTCAGTATATCCAAAATGTTTGCAACCTAGTCTTACAAAGTATAAAGGCTTCCATTGTAATTATAACTTCATATTCGATGTATCTTAGCAAGTTCTCAATGCTCACATAACAGTCATCAGGCAGTTCAAAAAAACTACGTATGGACTAAATATGCAGAACTTGGAAAAGTTATCAGTTACAGAAATATGGTTTACACATACAAAGTACAAATGTAAACAATGTTTAATAGAAGTGAGGATTCTGATTTACGAAGCAGTCTTTCCAATAACAGCATGTTATCAAACCAAGTCCTATTGAAAAATATAGAATTACAGAAATTGCTTCTGTGGTTCCTAATGAGTAATAATTTATTTCACATTATTAGATACCTTGTAATCATAAACATCGAACCTGTTTGGATGAAGACCAAAGAGCACTTGTAGGAGCTTATCTAGTGCTTTTCTTAGGAGATGCCCTCCAATCATAAACGGGTCCATTGAATAGATATATAATTTCCTGCTCAGCAGTGACAGTGGTTTAACAATTGATATTCATACATCATCTTTCAAAATTGACAGTGCTTGGGCCTCTTAATGCACCGTTGGCATAACTTAGATCAAAGGTTATGGATTTAATACATGTGTTATCTAATTTCATGAAAGTTCATACAAAGACAAAAATATAGACAAATAGCAAATAGTTGGTACGCAATCCACGCCCAATTTACCCACATGATTAGATTTTGAAATGAAAAGCCAACCACATTGTTGTAACTATCTAATTGTTTTTCTCTATGCACACAGCTATCTGAGACCCTTCAAGCACCTACCAACTTCCAACTCATGAGTCACAAAGAAAAGATCTGTGTTTTTTCACTTTATAGCCTCCCAATCCTGGAGACCCTTTTCCTTGCACATATATATCTACCAGCAAACTCTGTAAACTAAGAAATCCTTGGTTATCAAATCAAGAAAAAAGATCAAAATGAAGGTAAGTCATAACTCAGCCAATTTAGAATGAAAATTTTCTTAGTCCTTCAGCTTCATCGATACCTTTATTTCTTGCAGTTATTTCAGTGGGTGCATCGAAAACTTCAGCAGAATAGTAATGATCCTCTCAAGGAGTTCACACTTGGTATTGAACTGCGTTCTTATTATCCTTATCTCCTATCCTGCAAACTTTTCTTGCTTTCTTTCTTCTTTTTCTAGGAAGGTTGGCAATGTAAATGGTCTTTACGGCATTCATTGGAGGCTAAACTGTCATGAGGCACATCTTGACAACGTTTAATTGTCTGACTGAGTGGTCATTGTCCATAAATGCAATAACAAAATATGTATCATTGATTATTCTGAGGTGCACCAGTACCTGTGGCTGTGAAAACTAATCTAACAAAAATGTTACATGACTCTGGCTATTGTAAAAAATAGGTGTTTTGCATATTAGGTTTGTTAATCAGATCAGGACCTATTAGGACCTCTATAATTCTTGCATCTGCATCTCACATAAATAGGTTGGTTACAACCACAAACTTACAGCCGAAAAAATTTAACTTAATCACTCTCAGCCTCTTATCCACAATTAACTCATCGAATTATTTTCTTTTTTGTTCCCTTCTTTTATTGTGCAATCCTATTTCAAAGGTTTATTGAGAGCAACACAAGAAATATATGTTTCACTATGTTATGTGGACTGTAGATCTATCTTTAGTTGCTAATATCACCAATTTAGTAATTTCTTTCTGCCATTTCAGGAAACCCTTGTGCTTGTCTCACAGCGCAGCCAACACTAGACAACCAATACTCTGAGACAAAGCCAAGCTTCAGTTCAATCAATCCACCGAGTTTCTTAAAGCCACACCATCAGGAGGGCCAAACATCTTATTATGAGTTTGATGACAACAGAGAAGACAAGTCCCAAGAAGACACACCTGCAGTCATCTCTGAGCTCTTTGAAGGCTTTCTGACAATTGGAACTCTTGGTGCAGAAACAATCACCAATGAGCCAGGAACACCAACATTTGCCACGCCTTCGGAAGAAACAGAGCATGAACTGAAGCTCATAAGCTACGAGCTCGAGAAATTCCTTGAGGATGAAAAAGAAGAAAGCTTCTATGAATCATCAGGAAGAAACAGCCGTCTTAGCAATATCACACTTAGTGGGAAGCAAATAGATGCACCCGAAGCAGAAGATTATGGAAACAGAGATGTATGTCCGTTGCAAGGATATTTATTGGGGTCATCATTTGAATTAGCAGAGACAACAGAAGTGAGGAAAGAAAGGGCATCACTTGCTGAGCTATTTCATAGGACAAAGACAACAAATCAAGAATGTAAGGAGACAGGAGCAAAAGAGACGCATCATGTCAAGGAAACACATAAGTCAGCCATGCATATCATGAAAAAGATGTTCAAAATGGTCCACAGTTCTTCAAAAGGCTGTAAGACTTCAGGGAATGATGTTGATTCTGCTTCAACCAATAAAAAGCTCCCTAAGGTTGGTATATGTTACTATAGATCTTCTTTTACCGTATTTCTCAACAAATCCCATGGTATATGTTCCTATCACTTTCATCTTTGACTATTGCCTGTGACTTCAGAAAATATAGCCAAAATTCGAATGCATGTTTATTTCTGAGTTACTAGAAATATAATGAGAAATGTGAAACTGGGAATCATTTAATTCTCAGATAGATCAGCCAAGAACTATCAATAAGACAACAACATAAATTTATTGCTTGATTGTGTTCATTGAGAATTAAGTAAAACACACTACATGTAGGAGAACCAAAAGAAAATCAGCATATCAATATTTAGAACTTGTAAAGAAGGCTTAAGGCGATTATCAGAAGGGATTCCTGTAAGGTTTACAACAAAATGTAACTATGATAAAAATAAGGTAATGTGCCAATCACCAGGTCTGGCCAGTCAGCAATCAGTATCTTCCAGAATAAGTTTAGCTATCAAAATAAAACCACAATTTCGACATGAATGATGAATGTCTTTGACTATATATTAAATAAAACCATCACATTGTACTAAATTATTTGGTTCATTCATCTGGATATGCAGGTTCTACGTATGTTTCACAGAAAAGTTCATCCTGTAAACACCATAGATGAAAAAAACCATGTCAAATCCCATAAAGGTAAGATCAAAAATACTCCTCAAGACTGCTTCCAAGAATATGATAATGGAGACCCCGCAAACCCAGAATTTGGCAGAAGATTTGATTCAGATGCCAAATCAGGAAAGTGGTCTCAAGACTGTAAGACCAATTGGAACCCACCGCAACATGGGCTAAGTTGCAGCAGTTCAACTGGAAATAATGAGCACTGGATCAAGACAGATACAGAGTGTAAGTACTACATAGCTCTAGAATGCAATTCACACACAAGTTTGATAAACATTTTCCATCAGCATTTAATTATAGTCCATGCATTGTTATTTCTTTGTCTCTACTATTTTATACAGAAATACTTTTGTATTAATATAAATAATATTAATCGGGTAAATGATTAATAATATATAAAATTTATAAACAAAATGACATAAGAGAAGACTAATAAAAAGAATATAATAAATACAATTTGTTTTAATAATTAATATTTGACATACCTGAGGTCTTTTAGAGTTCATTCCCCAATTTTTATCACGAGGAATAAGCTGGAATATTTGTAGGAAAGGTATAACAGATCGTTCATGTCCCAGCAAAATATTGGAGAGGAGAATTGTTCAATGGTGGAAGAGAAAAGGATATGTGAATTAGGATTAAAGAGGTAGTAAGGATTAAAAATTTGAAATTACCTGTTTCCGTTTTCTGTCCAATTTTCTGTCTTTCCAATGAAAGCATAATAATACTGAGTAGTATTATTGTTACTTAGAAAGTTTTTCTGCATTAATTCCAGTTCCTATAACCCTATAATTATTTACTTAACAGAAATAAATTATGTTATAACATCTTTTACTTGATACTTGTAGGGAATTAAGGATCAAGAGGTTCAAGCCTATCTCCTCTTTCCCACTTCCTAACACTGACCTTACAAAAGAAAATACCCAAACACCTATCAGCAAATGTTTTGAGAAATATATTTCCCTTTAAACATAAATCAACTTGACAAACATTGAATGTCATATAATATGTAACCCAAAACAAATCTCAAACTAAAAAAAACCTTAGAAGTCTTCTTGATGTCAATACAAACTAATATATTATGGAGCACCATTATATATGCAGGATTGCTTTATGATTAAATCATACTGTATTGCTGACTCACTTATAATTGTTGGTATTGTAGATTTGGTGCTGGAGCTGTAACAATATAAGCTGTATGAAAGTTGCAATAAATTGAGCCTCCATAAGAGACTTGTAAAAAGTAATATTTTATACGATGGTCGTGTTTTGAATGTACTTTTGAGTGGAAACTAATAATGCATTCAATAAAGCTGTGATTTTTATGAAAGATTCCAAATAAGTAGACATGTTTTGGTCGATTTTACTATTTTTCTTTTGAATTCTTGATAATCATTCTTGCATCACATGAGTTGTGAATATCAGTGCTCTGCAGTCAAACTTGGGACATGAATGTATCAATACTGCCACTTTTAAATGCATCATAGAAGAGAAGACAGATGAAAATGAACAAAATAGCCTACAACAAAATATATGCATCAGAATGGATTTCCAGGATTTGTTAGCAAATCCTCTCCTCACTAGGTTTTAAGAAGGCATGCAAGTAACCCTCTGATAGACCAAATGATTGTATAGATGACTGATCAAAATAGAAAAACGCATAATCTACTATTCAGATGTTAAGCCTTTTAGAGATCACACGTACACTAAGATTCTTATATGCGTATTACTAGATAATTATATTTCTAAAATTACCTAACTCAAACTCTAGCTTGAAGCACGGGCAAAGCATAATCACACCATAGGCATATTGAGAATTTGTAATTTAATTACGAAATTGGGAGGATTGAACTCCCAAGTCCTGATCACTTGGTCATAGAATTCTTGAGATCATTTGAAGGATCAAATGTCCCAAAAACTTAAGTTGTAGGGTGATAATATGAGAATACATTATATTTCTAACAATTAGTAAAGCAGAGCTACAATCTTTTTCCTTTTAAAAATTTTCCTGTCAAGTATCGAAAGTGCAGTCGAAAATACATCAAGCACTGGAAGATAAAGGTTCAGACCTCGTGCGCAATGCTGATTAACAAGGAAATAATTATAAATTATAAAGGTAGAAACTCCTCTCTAAGGTTGCCACCCATTTCCATCCTCCACGATCGATCGACTAGACTTGCAAACTCTCTGAAATGCACAAAGGAAGCTCCGTAAGTAAAATTAGCAATACATAAAGTATGGGATGGAACAAGGGAAATAAAAAATACTCAAATTAAATGATGAATTTAATAATGGAAGAAAGTATTTTCTTCAAAGATAGAAAGGATGTTATGGATTAACCTAGGGATCGCCTAGCAAACACATGGAGTTGTGCAAAGAGCATCTATGCTGTCACATTTTGCCCTTGACTATAACGTCAAGGACTATTTTCGGATATATGAATCTTAAGATTCATGATCTATCGCTAATAATAGCAAAGGATATATTTTTCACAAGGAGAAAGAAGTACTGAAATATGTAAAGAAATAGAAATGTTTCTTTATTTTCTTTTTCTATGTACATTAATTACTGGGTTTTCTATGTGATCTTCTTTCTATCTGCATGGTATCAAGACTTAACAAGAGGAGCCCTATTTGATTCAGCTGCCCAATTTGTTTCACCATAATGCTTGCTTCTCTAATTTGGCTTTAACACAAGCTGTCACCCTTCATTTATTTAGTTAGATTTATGCTTCCGTCTTTACTTCTGAAAGAGTAAATTGAGTCACTTCATTGGGATGTTTGTGAGTTTTCTAAACACCATTTCATAACCTTCAATCCCAGTTCTAATATAACTGTTGAAACATTTGCTCTTAATCATTTTGATTTGGGGCCTTGCATTTACTTCTAATATTCGGGCATAAAATGGCCAGCTTCATTTCCTTCATTGATGACTGTACTTGAGTAACTTGGCTTTTCCTAATGAAAGAATTCAGTAGAGTATCAATTGTTTGCTCAATTTTATCACATGGTTTAGACACAATTTGACAACCACTGTTGTTAATTGCGGATTGCGGAAAATAGCGGAAAGCCAAAAATCCGCCATTTTAAACCTTCATAGCGGAAAGTAGCAGACAGTGTTATCAAATAGCGGCTACGCGTAGCGGATTTTTGGCTAATCGCGACGCCGCTATTGCCCACTATAGCGCGCTATTCCCGCTAATGGCTGCTAAATAGCGGCTGAAATAGCAGATTTTTGGCTAGCCGCGATGGTCCGTGATCGTGATTTGACAACACTGATAGCAGACAATAGCGGAAAATAGGAATAGCGGTGAGCCCTCAGAGCACTACAATATAGCACTGTTATAACCGCTATTTGACAACACTGTTAACTATTCAATTGAACGCTTGCATTCTGGTAGTGGCAGGGGGTATGTGATAGGTACTCACAGACACACTTGCGCGTCAGTTAGGGGTTAATTATTGGTTATCTGGGGGTGAGAGTTAGTTACAGAGTGAGTCTATAAATAAGTGAATTAGAGAGAGAATGGAGTATCTTTGTTTTCATTGGGTCTCTCTCTGGGTTAGGGAAAGTGTTTGGTATCTCTCTTGTGAATTAGGGTTCTATCATTGAAATACTATCAGGTTTGGCTGGGTCAGTAAGTCAATCAAACTTTCCCTAAGTTCGTTCTAAGAACCCAGGATTGTCCAACTAAACCTGAAAAACTAGCTCATAAGGTGAGGTGAGGATTACATTTATCAGGATTATTTTGGTCATATCTCCGGTCGATGTGGGATCTTAATACACACCTCTTACACACAGGATTAGACACTTGGAGTGTGAAGTATTGAAGTTTGTGAACTAACAGTTGCAATGAAGCCAAGTTAGGGTCTGCCCCGTAAAACAGTCACCTAACGTTATAAAATTGAGGGCTTTTCCATCAGATCTCTACCCCTCCCAGTCGTGCCGTGATAGTTTTGGCTGCAATTTGGGCCGTGAAAGTGGCCGCTCTGACCGTGATTGCAAACTGCAACACAATGGCACCCTACATAGTGGCAGCCTGCCACACCGCTATACTGCTCTATTAACTGCACTGGAAAGAACCCAACAAGGCTAGCCTATATTTAGGGATAAAGAAAATTAACACATAAATAAAAATTGAAGCATTGTAGAACATCCTGAAACCCATTTTCACTGGCCTTACCCTCTGGTCAGCCATAGAACCCAAGGTTTCACTTAGTAACATCAAACTCAAACTATTTAAATATCATAAAAATGTGACTATTGAGTTCATGACATGCACAAAATCAAACAAGTCCACAAGTTAGAAATTGTTACCTACATAGACCAAGCATCTACACTAAACACAGGAAAGTCATATCAATGTCACCAATTCACCATCATGTTTTTATCCAGCAATATATCAGCATCCTGAAGCTCACATCAATTCAATGTTTTTCTAAAGTTTGCAGTTAGAACTCCTAATTGAAGAGGACAACTCATAAATTAAAGCAAAAGATAAACTTGCATACAAGTATAATATCACAAAAAATCAAAGAACAGTAATTATGATCCTAGTAGAAAAATTAGGATTATGACCATATTCGGGGAGGGGGTTGTGAATCGTAAATTGCTAAGTCGTAAGATTTAGCAGATTTTTAGGGGATGTATCTCATGAGAATGATGTTTTTATATATTTACGCATATAAATTCTTATATGCATAGGCAATAGTATAAATAACGAAAAATTTTAGGTATCTGTGGGAATGTCATACATAAGTCATAAAGTACTAAATCCATACACCATAAAACTTAAACGTCAAGTTCTCATCAAAATGTAAAACTTAAACATCAAGCAAAGTAAAAGCAGAGGAGATGTTCAACAAAGAAGAAAAGGCAGAGAGCTCAATTCAACTGTTCAAGCTGCAAACAGAAACAGAACAGGAGAGGAAGAAAAGGTAACGCAGCCGTCGTAGTCACGTCCAGAGGTTGTCTGTAATTGACGTCGCCTCTGGCTCTGGAGAGGGTGAGTGGGTCATAATGTTGTATGAGAAGCTTTGTGTCTCAAACCCATAAAAATTAGAGTTTTTCTCACCTCAGTCACACACAAACGCGTCAAAAGTTTTGGTCTGATTTAGCGATTTTGGCGCGATTTAGCAAGCGGTTTACATCGCCCAGGGTTGCAGATTGTGCGATTTAGCGATTTAAATTGCGATTTTGACTACCATGATTAAGACTAAAAAGTTCAATAAATTAAAACTGATAAATTCAAACTACCTCAAATCATGGCTGACAACTAGCACAGTTAATTCTTTTTTTAGATGCTTCAAAAGCTTCACAACATCTGCACGTGCTTTCCAATCTGACCAATGGGAAAGTATTAGATACAGCTTTAAAAAACATATACTCGAGTTAAATTAATACAGTATATTTCTTGAAGGAACTAAGACTCACACCCTTCAAACCAAAGTAGCTATAATCATGTTCCTAAGCCTAGGCTCAATTAGCACCAAGTCCTTTTGGGAAATACTTGATCCCATTATCAATTCCACAGATTCCACTTTGCCCCTACCCTACAGCACCCTCCCCTCCTCACTACGACTTAGACCTCCTTGTTAAAAGCAAAAGCAAAAGATAAACAAGTAGTGGTCCTCAATGAAAATCAGAGAGAAATATCCTTATCAATCCTAAATGAGAGGATCGACCAATTGACTGCAAAACAGCTATAGTTGGATGGGTACTAGATTGAAGACAATACATGAGGTGCTTCGTGGAGTTATGCCTTAAGGTTGAGTGGATGATGCCATGATTGCACAGTACATGATGGGTGACTCAAACACAACCAGAAAAACAAAAAAAAAGGAGAGCAACAGCAGAGAGGCCCACGAACCTATGTCAAAACTCAGAACAGAGAATAGGGATGACCACAGGTCCAAGTAGACCCACGAACCCAATTAATCTGTCCCGATAAAAAACAAAGTGGGTTGGTTCAAGTAGTCGGATTAAATTGAAACAAGCATAGTATAATCAAACCACTATTGAGTCAGGTATCAGGTCATACAACTTCAAACTCAATCAAACCCAACTCAGCTAGATCAATGTAACTTATCTTTTTCTATAATTTTTCCAAATTTCCATTTTAATTTTGTATTCATATCTTAAAAGCAAAAGATATGTAAATATATATAAAATCTAAAAGTATTTTATATTTTCTAAATTCATTTTGAGTTTTTTAATATTTTTTAAAAGATAATACAAAATCTTATCAAATATATGCAATCCAATTACCCAACACGAAGCAGCCTGATCGAGTTGGACTCGTTCAAAAACTTTTGCAAAACCCGATCCAATCCAGCATGAAATCAATTAATAGAACAGGATTTTTTTTAACCAAAACCTAACCCATGATCACCACTAAAAGAGAGTATGCAAGAAAACTAAAAAATGGGCATGTGATAGGTACACATGGTTTAGTTAGTTAAGTGAGGGAGTTATCATATAATTAGATAGTTAGTTAAGAGGGTTAGTGAGGCTTGTTGCCTATAAATAAGAGGGGGTTAGAGAACATTAATCATCTTGTTATTCATTTGGGAATTGGGTTTAGAGAGAGAAGTGGTTCTCTCTTGGGTTAGGGAAGGTGTTTGGTATCCTTCCTTGTATCTTTCCCCTAATTCCCAACTGGGATTAGGGTTCTTCATCAATATACTACTGCTATTTTTCTGGGTTCTATCAGCATGCATGGACAAGAGAACAAGGTAATGGGACTACATTTGGCAAAACTAGCTAATAAACTAGCTACCAACTGAAAGTTGTTAAGATAGCAGATTAAATTAGAAGTGTTTACTAATATTAGCGGTTAGACTAGTCACTAGTTGAAAAAAGTAAAATTACGTAAAATGATATATCTATATGATTTTTTTTAGACTTAGCATTAGCTAATTTTAAGGTCAATATATCTATATAACATTGAAATTTGACTACTAACATAATGGCCTTCATTTATTACTGTCCAAATATCGAGATTGGATGTAAAAGAGAGAAAATAAAAAAAATATTATTAATATGATATAATATATATGATGTGATCCTAAATTGAACTTGCTTATTATTCATTTATACAAAATTACAAATATACTAGGTCAAGCAATAGTGTAGTATAATTAGTGCAAGCCCAGCCCATAACACTACTAGCATAATAAGACTCCCCAGACTATATGAATCCTAATACCAATTACAGTGCAAAAAAAAAAACAGTTTTTAAAAACAAAATTATAGCAAAATCTTGACTTCAGTCAAATTCAATTTTATCCTTTTTAGTGGGGAGAAAGCAAAAAGTTCATTAAGTGCAATAACAAACACCAAAGAAGAATCAAGAAATCACATGTTGCAGTTTTATACCAAGTCCAGCAAGAGGCTCATCCAATATCAATAGATCGGGGACTTGAACCTGAAAAAATACATTGAAAAAAACCATTATCTACTTGATACTTCGATGATTGACAGCTAAACTAATAAATTAGATTTCATCAGCTATTCAGGAGTCAGTCAGGCCTTAGACATGAATCAAGAACAAGCAGACATGTCTGTACTTAGTATATAATGTTCTTTAAAATAATTCTTACTAATTGTATTGCCAAGGCAAGACGACGTTTGTAACCACCACTGAGCGACTGAGGATTTTTATCCAACGATATCCCACTTAATCCAACCTATAATAATGAATAACAGCAATATGTACGAAATATATACATGAATTAACAGAGAAGAAAGTACTTACTAAATACTATAATGATTATAACAAACTTCCCAATGACTTTGAAAATAAGATAGTTAGATATTATAAGATAATAAGTCATTCTGCGATATCAAAGGTATAACTACCCAGTTAATTGCCCTCTGTAGCCCTAGAGCAAGATTCTCCCTCAATTGATGGCCACCCTTTTGCCTTGGCCACCCAAAAGTGACTTCATCAAGTACATTATCAGCCACAAAATACCTAGGTTGTAAAAGCAATATATGTAGAAGTTTAGAAATGAACACCCAATAAAAATGAACAATGATCAGACAAGAATTACAAACTGCTAGGGGAAATAGTTAGACATTAAACAACATACCACTCTGACAAAAGGATAAAAAAGGATTTGATTAATTATCATGAATTATAAAAAGTATTTGGGGTAAATTGCTATGCATATTATGAACAAGATCAACAGAATTATCCTTCAAACTTCAATGATCAAAAGATTTCATTTAAAACAAAGAAACAAATGACAGATGAAAAGCTCGATTTCTAATCCTACAAAGGTATTGAGCTGCCTATTGGACAAGTGTCTGAAAGAAATATCTGATTAACACTCTTTTTTACGCAAAATATATTTATTAAAGCAAGACAAGAAAAATGGCGAGCCTCCAGTGATGCTACCTTGTGACCAAGTGGTCATGGTTTCTAGTTACAGAAACAGCCTCTATGTCCATAGGGGTAAGGCCACGTAGATTTGACCCTTCCCAAATCCCTCAATGGTTGGAGCGTCATGTATTACGTTAACCGTTTAAAAAGACAAAAAGACATAGGAGGTATATGGAGGGTAAGAAATTATCCATAACGAACTAGATAAGGACATAATACAAATACAATAAAGAAAATAGATAAATGAAATGTTCTCAAATCCCTCTACAAATTTGACAAAGAAAGTTCATGCGAAAATAAATCTGTTAAAGACCACAAAGAAGCTTGAAAATGAACCAATCTCATAACAAAGACAGACAGAAAGTGAAAAGATAAGACTGCATAAACAAAACATCTACATAAATTTTCCATGTTGTACCATGTTGTAAATAAGGAATTAATATAAGAATTATTATTAGAAGATTATATTCAGTATTAGGAGATTTATTCTCTTATTAGGAGATTATGTACATAATTAGTTATTTCCTTATTTAGGATTAGTCTTCTTCTATATAATGTAATTACCTTTTGTATTCTGATTAAGAAATAATAATACAATTTCTCCTATTCAAGTTGGTATCAGAGCCTATCCTAGATCCATTTGTTGTTTGTTGTGGAGACCTCCCATAATTGGGCCACTCATTGTTGTTGATCCCACGTTCCAGGTTGTTCAGTCCTGGACGTGAGGGGGTGTGTTAGAAGTCCCACATTGGCTAGAGATAGAGCATAGATAGCCTTTATAAGGGTAGTGCAAACCTCAATTGTTTGTATTTACTCTGTGAGTTGTGTTTCTACGAGTATAGGCCTTCCAAATCCTCAAAACAATCAACAGAAATTCAGCAAAACTCTGAGGGCAGTCAGATTTCACCAAAATGATCCACAGCCACATCAATACAACATGAAAAATATTTTGGTACTCATTTTAACATAACGTTTCATACCTAAGTAACATATCATACCGGTGGTCATCATATGTGTGAATCTCTTCCATGTAGCTGTGGGCACTGAACAGACTTATTTTAGGAATTTGGTCTGTACCAAGTCCATGTCTATGATGTATTGCTTATTGTATCAATGTCTATTCTCTGGTAGAGCCACATTAAATTTGTAGGGGCCCCAGCAGTAAAACAATGCACATGATGTATAGCTCAAGATTTACAACATAGGATTAAAACAAACACAACTCACAGAGTAACAAAATCCATTACTGCATCCAATTAGTTTATATTCGTACCTCTCGGGAAACTGGAAGACAATGCCAACCCTTTCTGGCACCAAGGGCTCTTGAGACTGACTAGGACTTCCATCATCCCCATAATTTTGGATGTAAATAGATCCAGATGTCGGTTTGTTTATACCAGCAAGAAGCTAAATGAACAGAACGAAGGACATTGGAGAAGGGGTGATGATAAATAGCCAAATAGTAAAGTCACATGAATGTTACAAAGTAAGGGGGGAAACCTGCAAGAGAGTTGTTTTCCCGCTTCCACTCTGTCCGAAAATCAGACCAAAACTGCAGGAATTGACAGAAATAAGCTACCACACATATGCAAAATCCTTTTCTTTCATGAAAAATGCAAAACACTCAGCATGTGTATGTTTAATCACGTCTCACCGGGTATGTAGCTCAAGTGATTAAAAGAGGGACAACAAGGAAGGACAATATGAAGTAGCATACATCTTATTAGCTACAAATACTGATCATGATTCACCCAAACCCCCTAACAGGAAGATCTACCCCTTTTGAATCAGTTATAAGTAATAAATTCCTAAACATCCCAAACTCATGCTGAACTTAATGCAATCAAATAAAGACACAGAAAAGTACCTTTTCTCAGGAAGTGAAAAAGTCACTGAATTCAGAAGCTTGAGCTGAGTCCCCGGAGCTTGATAGCTAACATCTCTAACCTTAAGCAAAAAAAATATTACAGTTTTAGCAAATACATTACGGCAATTTCAACTGCAATGTATAAGCCACACGAAGCAATTGAGAAAGTGACCAAAGGTGCATTACAGAGAAAGAAAGCAAAATTGAACTTGTGGGAGGGTTATTGGTGAAACGAAATAGAGAGCATACTTCAAATGAGGAGTGAGCGCAGTTGATTCTGAGAAGAGGAAGCGGTGGTGGGAACTTGAACCTGCAACGAGGAAGAGGGTGGTGAGGGAGAGACATGAAAAATGCAATTGAGGAGAGGGAAGAGTGGAGAGAAACGCACGGTGGTGGAGCGGTGGAAAGTGGTGACGGCGGAGGTGGTGGTGGTTTGAGGAAGCGCAACCCAATTGGTGGATTTAAAGTGGTGGCCATGGCCGCGGGTGGGGGCTGAGGTTCGGAGTCGTCGGGATATGTCTGTCTCCGGCATACGAGACAAACACTGTGTTTGGTTGTAGGAAGAGTTTTTGAAGAAATAAGGTTCACTTTGGTTTGAGAAAAATAAAGAGGATAATATGTTTGTTTTGATTTTCTATTTTCATTTTTAGTGATATTGATGTTATCGTTACCTCCACCATTCCACCGTCATTACTGTCACCACTGTCATTATCACCGCTATTGTCGCTATAATCACATCCTCCACCGCTTATTGTAGTCGTCATTGTTATTACTGCCACCACCACCACCTCTGTTGCCTCCACCCCTACTAGGGCTGCACATGGGTTGGGTTGGATGGATTTTCAGGCTAATCAAGACTCGAACCGATCATAACTGTTTGGGTTGGGTTGGGTTGGATTTTGTGAATTTTCACCTACGAATCCGAAACAACTCAATCCGACAATCTTCGGGTTGGTTTGGATGGATTGATTGGATCGCTATATTAAAATAAAAATAAATATGAAATATTGAAAAATATTAAAAAACAAGTACTTCAAGTCTCTAACATGCGATTACATCATAAGTTAATAACTACTGTCTACACACATCTATACGACAACACATAACTAGACGAGTACTTCAAGTTTTTAAATATGATAAGTAATTACAAACAAATTAGTCTCTGAGTCTCCTAAAAATTACTCAAATAATAGGATCCAAGTCTTCATAAATTACATACCCTATTAGTAGGTTAGGTAAAAATTAAAATTATTAAAAATATATATTAAATTATATATTATTATTACATGATTAGATTTCGGGTTGGGTTTGATGGATTATTATGAAATCCGATATCTGATCCAAAGATGATTGGATCGTAATAAAATCCATCCGGTGGACCCGTTGGCCCAATCCAACCAGCATTTTTACCACTGGATCGGATTGGGTTGGATTGATTTATTGGGTTGACCCGGCCCATGTGCACCCCTAACCCCTACCATTGTCACCATTATTGTCACCACCACTTCCTCCACCGCCTTCACTCACACCTGTCACTGCTACTACCATCATCGGTCACCACCACCATCAACCTCCATTGCAATTGCTTTTCATTTCACTAGTTGGTGGCGGTGGTGAAGGCGGAGGTGGCAACAAAAGTGGTGGTGGCCGCGTGGTAGCCTCGTTTTCATTTTTTAATTTTTTAAATATCAAACAAATATGTTTTAGCTTTATTTTCTATTCTAACTTCCCATAATATTGATATTTAAGGGTAAGGTAACTAAAAAATAATCTTTATTACTTAAAGTTTCTCTATAAATAATTCCATCTTTTTTATAATTAATCTCAAGTAATAAAAGTATATATATTTCTGATGTGGCCTAAATTGTAAGTTGGGACTAATGAGGATGAACATTCGCAATAAAGCTTGTGGGATGGATTCCTTGGATCGACAGGTATGAACGGTGGCTAGATTAGTCGTAGAATGCGCATGGTGACCCTTTATTTATAGGTGGTAAAAATCATACTATTATGAGAGATAATAGAAGATATCATGTTAATTGGTTATGATAACATTATTAACTAAGTGTGTTAATTGGGGGAAGGAATTTGGGTTTGTTAATTAAATTATGGTTAGTTTTGTTAATTTCTTTATTTTTGTTGATTTAATTTAAATTTCTGACGTGTTATTTTTTTTATTTACATTCCATGTAAGTCTCATTAAGACAGTCAGCAAGTCATGTTATCAGTCATCGGAGCTCCGGGCTCCGGTTAGGACCTAGTTCAGATGACGAGACAAACACAAAGATCAATTTGAGAATTAAGCCTAAAAGTAATTTAATTGATGAAAATATTACTCAATATTATCAATGTACACATCCTTTTACTTATTAAAAATTAGAGTTTAGCATCATTAATTATTTAAGTGAAGAAACTATCGGTACTCCCTTCAAAGTATAACACATATCATATACTCCTTCTCAATTAATCCTCTTCTCTCTGAAACATTGTCATTTTCCAAAGGAGAGGAACTTGGAGCGGTGGCGAACTCATATTGAATACATGATTGAAATTGGTGTTCTTGTTCACAATTGAAACAAGGTTTATCTATATAGTTGTTCATATTTGAAATAGTCATCATCTCTGCCTAAAGTATTATTTAAATTAAATAAAAGACTTACATATTAGTTTGAATCAAGTTCGGCGACGAAGCAGCGACGACAAGCCACCAAGCGTCGATGAAGCAGCGTCAATAAGCACAAGCACCTCCTCCAAGCGTTGTCGTTCAAACAACGTCGTCGATGTGTCAAACAATTGAAACATACTAACCCTAATTTAAAAACTTCAAATACTTATTAAAATTGAATACTTACTCATTTACGGTGGTAATTGTTAGTTTTTTTTTAAGGTCCTATTTCGCAAAAAAAATCTCTCTGTCTTTTTTAAAAAAAAATGTGAAATTTATAACTTAAATTACCACATGTCAATAATTTATTGGACCACCTAATTCAAGGACCACACCCATAAAAATAACTGGGTACTAATCAATGAATTAGCATTTTTTTTAAGATTATATAATTCAAGGTTTCTTTTCGTTTCTAATAATTTTACATTTTGTCACCAAATGATAGCTCAAGTAGTAAGAATTATGGGACATATGAGTAGGGTGTGAGACGTTAATGGATCATTTTTTGGAACGAGTAATTTATCTTTCCGATTTTCCAAAAATAAAAAATTGACAATTTTTATAAAACAAATGTCAATTGTTAGTTTTTTTTTCTAAGCAAAATGTTAATTGTTAGTAATATTATAAATTAGTCGAATCCTTCATCTTATCCCACCATTATGTCCTAGCTCTTAATTAATACTCTTGCAACTATATATAAATATTATTTGTTTATTTTAGATAATTAAGAAACCAAAAAGGGTGTGGAATAAGTTAAATTGAATCAGAAGCAGTAAAGGCTCGTGCATTTGGATTATTCTAATTTCTACGATCGTCGTCACTGCTTACGCCGCTTTTTCTTGACTTCTAAAATTGCTGGTTAGGTTACAGAGTTTTTTTTTAGGAAGGTTTGGTCACAGTTTAAATGAACCGGAAAAAATGTAAAAGAGTACAATAAAGAGTGAATACTAGTAATTATTTTAAAATATAAATAAATATCAACTACAAAAACTACGAATTTTTTATTTAACTGAAATTTGATAAATATAATGTAAGACGATTTCATGTTTCTTCTGGAAAAAAAAATTTCTTGAGATTTTTTTGGAAATCCAAATATATTAATAATAATAGAAAACTGAGAGGCTAAGCTCGAGAAAAGGATAAAGAGGAATACAAAAACAAAAATCATCAATCATCCACAAGAATATACAATCACTTAACCATCCCTCAATGATATAAACATCAAGAACCTCCCTGAACAAAAAGAAGAAAAAACCAACGGACGCAAAAGCGAAGACCTAAATCAGATCCAAAAGCCAACATCAAGAGCATACCATCGATCAAGAAGGCCACCACTCCTCCATTTCTTCAGCCAGACTGCGGACTTTCATCCTTATTATAAGGATATTAGGGTTTAAATTTCAAAAAAAAATGATGTTAGGGTTTAGCTTATTTACACTTTACTTTTCTGATGTATAAAAAAAAAGCTTATTTACACTTTAATAAACATTTTTAAGTTAAATACATTCACCCCTCAATGTTTGTCAGACAAATATTTAGCCTCATATTTATCTAAAATCTATATTTCACATCACTTTCTCTAAGAAGTTAATCAGTCCTCGTAGGAAAACTCAAGTGGTAGGAGGTGAAGGACATATGGTTGGGTAGAGGGAGGTCCAGGGATCGACTCCTGGAGAGTGCAATTTATTTTTCTGATGTACCAAAAAGAAGTTAATAATCTTAAAAGATGCTAGTGAAATATTCTTATAAACTCAAAATTAATTAATCTAACATTTTTGTAACAAATAAAATAAAATAAATAGTTCATTATTTTTTCTATCAAAAGAAGTGTAAGATATCTTATAAATATTTTAAATTTATTTTCTGAAAAAAAGTTATAAAACAACATTTAAAAACATGGCTTTCGTGTATAGTGAACAAAATCAGTCCTCGTATAATAGCTCAAGTGGTAGGAGCTGAGGGGCATATGAGTTGGGTAGGGTGAGGTTCAGGGATCGATTCCTAGAATGTGCAATTTATATTTCTGATGTTAAAAAAAATAGTGAGAAAAAGAAAATGATACTTTAGTTGCGCACTTGCGCTTAAACTATTATTTCATCAAATAAATATTACCATATTTATAGGATATAATCATTTGTTAAAAAAATAAAAGAAATACTTTTTGTTATTTTTATTATATTTAAATTTTGAATTTTGATGATATGTATAATCCTTTGGTAGTTTCATTATATAAGAACCGATTAAATATGGGTCCATTTTGGGCCAATTTGATGAATTCTTTTAAGGCTTCATAGGAATTGGGTTTTTTTTGTGCTTGTTGTGGTACCTTAATTTAAATGAGGGTATGGTACCTTAAATGATGTAAAACCTATTTATCTCCAAAAAAAAATTAACTTCTAAAAGCCTCTAGCGTCATCATTCATGAGCATTTTAGTAGATTATCCCATTATCTTGTCGTTCGTCAGACATCAATTTCCATATCTCACTCTTATTGTGGTCAATAACTCTCTTGTTCTTACATCGCATACATTTCCACTTCCACCACTAAATTCTGACTTAAAAAAAGCTGCAACAACTAACATGACGTCTAAGATTCCAACAAAAGTCAAAAGATATAATCTCCTCTCTTTCTTTGCCCTTCAATTTCACATTTTCTTCTAGTCGGGGTACCGTACCCAAAAGAATATCAGGGTACCACAAAATTTGCCTTTTTTTTATATAGGAAAATGCTAGCTGTTTGTAATGCTAGTAAATTAGTCATCTCATGATTTGAACCCTGGACTCTTCACCATTCATCTCACTCTCACCTAACCCTTATGTTTTTAACTCTTACCACATGAGCTATTTCAAATTCATAATTAATTAAGGAGATCGAGAGGAGAAATATTGCTATGAATGTATAATTGATCAATGCATATTATTTGTGATATATTCAGTATGATCAGATTGCATATTGCATATGTGCATCATTTTAATAATTTGACTGAGTTAGGCATATCACCTTAGATTAGACTCTAACTTGAAAATTGCCTGATTCTTGATTTTAGCTTTTATGAACATTTGCACTGTAATAGGTCGAATCTAGAGCTATATAACTATACAAAACTAGGATTTGGATGTGCTTTGGAGCACCATGGAGCTAACACCCAGGGATACAACTTTCATGAAGAACACTTGTCCATATTCAACCATGTTGAGGGTCATTGGTGGCAAATCTGGGCTTGAGGTGTGTAGGTTGGGCTCGTTGGCGGTGGATCTGAGATCTTTGGGTTTCGCGTTGCTCATGCTTTTGGGGTTGTGGTGGCATTGGCTCCACTATGAACTCGTTGTCTGGTGTGCTAGTCCGACCGAATCAGAGTATGCGAGAGGTCCTTCGAGCGTGGCTCACTCACTCCCAGAGTTTTGGCCTTGTTGTCAGTGCTATCGCGCTTGTAAATATGGTTTGATTTTGTTGCTTTCATCTTTGGTCGATGTCTCGTGTTGGTTCGCATTCCCTCCAATGCCGAGAGGGGTCGGGGCTTTGTTTTTGTTGGGTTTATGTGGTTTTTCCTCACCGCATCCGATGGATGTCTCATCTCGTTGGTCATTTAATGCTTGATCAGAGGTTGGGTCCTTGTGGATGTGGCTCTGGGTTTGACCAGCTATTATATCTAGGGAAGGCCAATTTAATTCCAAGGTCTAATATGCTTTTTCCTTGTATGGATTTATGGGGTGAGCTTGATTTTAATTAGGTTTTGCATCTAATATGCTTTTGCCTTGTATAGATTTATGGGGTGAGCTTGATTTTAATTAGGTTTTGCTATGCAGCATTGGAGGGACTTTCCTCACATTTTTATGTGATGTTTGTACTATCGACATTTGTTTATAAGTTTCCGTTTTCTAAAAAAATTAAATAAAAAAGAGTAAAGTTTATTCTTTCTGATTTTTGGATACTCTAGAGTCTATATGTTTTTTTGACATCAGAAGGATAAATTATATCCTCTAGGAATTGATCCATGGACCTCCCCCTCCCAAACACATATGGCCCCAGCTCTTACCACTTGAGCTATTCTTTGGGGACAGTCTAAACGACCTAAAAGAGTAGAAAATCGATTGTAAAAATTAAGAGTAAAGTTTATTCTTTCTGATTTTTGCATACTAGAGTCTAGACTACCTTGAAGAGTAGAAATAGATGGTAAATTCTTTTTTTTCAGAATTAAGAAAACTGCTGGTTTTAGGGTTTTTTTTTTCTAATACCTTTTTACCTTCCATCGTAGAAATAACGTACTAGCTAGGTGGAATCAATGCAACATATGGAAAACGATATCTTGGCTCAACAAATGGAAAAGATTCATGTAACTTGCAAGGTTATCTATCTCACGAGACCCAAACAACTTTCACCCTAAATGGTGGCACAATGATCGCTGGAGGAAGGTAGGCCAAATAATGCAAGGAAAATAATAGATCTAAATTTGGTGCTTGGAATTTTCTCTACTCTCACGTAATATGAGTGACAATTTTGGAAAAACTTTGATTGATGGCGATGTTAATTTGAAAAAGAAGAATGATGGGGAGTTAGGAATCATAGAGGTTAATTGGGTCCTTTGACCTCATACAAAACAAAAAGAATATGGTGGCATGTCACCATTCAATTGAAGTTTCAAAATAGTTTGAATAATCAGCATTTTGAATCCTGGTTTTCAAAAAGATTATGAGAGATGAAGAAAAGAGGCTGCGCAGACCTAACTCCTTTTTTTTTATAGACAAATTAAGGAGTTGTCTAAATGACCCATGATAAAGTTTGAGTTAAATAACCCATCATCCAATCACATTAAATATAAGTGAGTTGGAATTTCTATATTTTATTTATTAATTTGTTTCCAACTCATTTATCTTCAATGTGATTGGATGATGAGTTATTTAACCCAAACTTTATCATGAGTCATTTAGACAACCCCACAAATTAAATGTTAGTTATTAGAAATGTTAGTAAATTAATCCTCATCCAGGTTCGAACCTGGGACTCTTCACATTTCATCTCACCTAATCCTTATGTCCCTAGCTCTTACCACTTGAGCTATCATTCGGGACACATACCTAACTCCTCCTATTCAGGTTCACTTCCAATTGATGTACCACAAAATAGTAAAAACGTTCATATTCTTTCTTTTTTTCTTTCTCTATATATATTTTTCTTTTCATGCCATATCACGTCATATATAGATTGTCTTTATTATTATTTTTCTCTTCTTTTCATAAAAAAAAAAGGAATGATTCACCAATTTTTATGGATTCAGATTTAATTTTAACTCTGATGTGCTCCTTTTCAAACTTCAAAACCACATGCTTCTCTTGTCTCTATCTCAACACGTATATATGGTCTCTCTCTAGCTAAGATACATATATGTGTCTTATAATAATTTATACATTGCATCAACCATTCCTATGAAGAAGAAACGAATAGGAGTTTTTTAGGAAAGCAAAATTATGAAGAATATATATGTAAATAACTTATATTAAATGTAGGATTGATGACCAAGTTTTTACTTAATTAATCAACTACGAGAGCTAGGGAGACCGCCGGCGGCGGCGCTGGAAAGAGGGGAGCGCGACGGCAGTGGAGCGACTGGGAAAAGAGAGGAGCAGCGGCTGTGTGGAAGCTTGGAGGGAGAATCAGGAAAAAAAATAATAATAATTAGGTTAGATTTGAAAGGAGATCTGAACATACTTTAATAACATGAAAGAAACCAATTTCGTGAATATTATTGATGATTAAAACTCTTATTTATACAATTACATGGTTGACTAATAATAAAGGTTAAATCCTAATTACAGAAGAATAAATATAAGAATATTACATTCTATCAGTATGTTATCTGAATTGTTAAATCACTTTAGAAGGAACATCTTTTCATTTGTGACCAAAATTTTCTTATATTTGTATGATATTCGTGTGTGAGCTGACAAAGAAAACATTGCATGGAGATTAAATATAAAGCAAACATCAATTGAAAATGAAAATTTCGCCTTTGTGCCCTTGTCGCCAATTCTTGACCAGTCTACTATGTTTTGGCTTTTGTGAGTTAAAGACGAGAGACAGATTTTAGTCACGATCAATAATGAGTCACCGTGTTCGAAAGTATATGATATAATAGGATATGATATGTGAACAGAATAGCAACAAGATAAGATAAAAACAGGATAATTAACTCTTTTCATATCCTGTGTCTGCTCTTATCATATCTGTGTTTGAGGTGCACATGATAAGGACATGATATGATAATGAAAAATGTATCAGATTTATATTTGAATAAAAAATACATTTAAAATTGACCATTCTAGTAAATTTAATTTCTTTACATTTAACATTTTCATGAATGAGTCTATATTTTAAAATAACTAAAATTAATTTAAATTTTATTAATTAGCCTATTTTATTGTTTTGAAAATAACCTTTTTAAATAAAATTATGCAGTTAACCAATTGGTTTTCACTTAGTTGTGACACGTGATAATTAACAATAAAAGTTAACTAAATTAAGAATATTATTATTTCAAAAGTACTTTATATTTAAATTATAAATTATTTTTTGGAATAACCAAAATAATATAAATGATGAATAAGGGTCCAGAACAATAAAGCGAGACAAACAGGGGAACAAAGAAAAAAAAACAGCAACAAAGGAAAAGAAACTAACTAACTAGATAAGTAGATAAGTAGTTTTAAATAATAGGAGATGAAAATAGAAAATTAATCTATTACTATTAAAATATCAATATTTGTAATCAATGGTTTTCACTTAGTTGTGACACGTGATAAACAATAAAAATTAAATAAATTAAAAATATTATTATTTAAAAAATACTTTATGTTTAAATTATTATATAAGTAGATAAATAATTTTTAAATAATAGGAGATGAAAACATTAAATTAGTCTATTATTATTATTAATAAATCAATATTTGTAATATTTGTAAGTGAGCAGTCTATTTTACTATTTATGAATAATAATTTTATTTATTTTTATTTTAGTTAAATTAATATTTTTTTATATTAATTAATTAATATTATTATAAATTATAAATTATATAATATTAAAATAAATTAATTTGGAGTTAGGATACTAAAAGAAAATATATAATTGGTATCATATCTTGTTCTATCCTAGCTCCCCCCTTAGGATAACTTTTACACATGATATACATGATAGGATAGGAGACATGATAGTGTTATTCTATCATGCTGGCTCAACAAACAACATATAACAACATGATATGATTATTATCATGTCCTATTATATTGTTTCATGTCCACCAAACGGGCCCTTAATGTAAAAAACTGTATACACCAACTCATGTTTTGAAGTTGTTGAGGAATTCTACAAAAAAAAATTGTTGAGGAATGTGAGATTTTAAAACAAACATTTATGTGTGGTATATTTTTTATATCAATTTATGAGTTAAACTATAAAAAATGCATTTAAAGTTGAAAAAAAAAGAATATATTACATTCGCTCTTCTTAATTGTTTGCTAGCTTTGTCTATCATAAACATGTCGGGAGCAAGAATAGAAAGGAGAAAGAGAGAAATAAATATCACACTAAGGAATATTACTACCTAACGTAGCTATGAATGTATGTACACACAATGTGTGCCGAACCGTGTTGAGAATTCAAGTGTGAGTTGAAGTATCACATTGGTTAAGAATGAGTGAGGTGTATAAGAGATGTGATCCATGAACTCAAAGAAGCCTCTCTTTTGAGACTCATTAATATAAAAAATGCAGCAAAAGTTGTCGAAGTGGTGATAGAAAATCGGCCCTTTCCTTCAGTGGCAGGTTATGTCTCATTAAAAACGTGTTGATTGCCATCTCGCTTGATCTGATGTCTCTCTTTAGAATGCCAATGGAGATTGTTCATATATATATATATATATATATGAAGAAAGAAGTTAATGAGGGAGTTTTTGTGGGGAGGGCTAGAGGGAGAATATAAGATAGCATGAGTCAGTTGGGATAAGTTATGCCATCCAAAGGAGAATGGTGGTTTGCAAGTCAAGGATGTGGGAACTTTTATTGAGGCCTTATTGGCAAATGGATGGAGAATGATGAACGGGCAAGATAGGTTATGGAGAAGAGTTTCGATGGCAAAATATAATGAAAGTGTGCCGGCAAGCGCATCAACTTGGTTGAAGGATTTGTTTATTATCTGCTATCGCCAAAATGAAGGAAGGTGGTTCTCGGAGGGTCTAAACAAAAAATCGAAGGTAATTCAGTATTCTTCTGGTTTGAAAATTTGCTTGGTGGGGTTTGTTGAGAGGTAAATTTGAGCATATTTTTTCAAATCTCTCTCCAGCAAGACTATAGTATCAAGTAGATGGGCTCTTTTATAGATGGAGAATGGCATTGGTCGTTCTCATTGAGTCACGAACTTAGGAGCTGGGAGGGGGAAAGTCTGGTGGAGCTAAGAAGGGAAATATGCGAGTGTGTTAGATAAGAGGATTTGGATGTGTTGTTACTTTGTTGTCTTGCATTTTGTCAAAAACAACCTGATGTCGAAGCAGATGCCTTGGCATCTGATTTCGTGAAGCTAGGACATCAGTCCTTTGCTTGGAACGTGATTGTGGGCCCTTGAAGATCTTATGAAGATATGTTTTTATAAGTTACTTGAGGTTCAAGTAGCTGTACCAAAAGGGTTTTAATTGTGGGTTGTTATTTGTTGAAACAATCTTTGATAAAAGATTTGTTTCTATCTTTACTTTTGAAAAACGCAACAATATCTTGGAGATTCAGTTTTGATTTGTTGTTGCAATCTGTTACTTCAGCCCAAGCAAACCCTAGTGTCTACCTACTGCTGCTGAAGTGTATAAAAGGATGAAGACCTAAAGCTTGAAGATTACCGAAGCTAATAGAGAGAGATCAAGTGTTTTAGGGTTCTTCATTGTTCTTTGTCCTTGTTTCTTGTGAACAAACTTTGCTCCCTGATTCTATAAAGCAAAGTTGTGATATGTGTTCTTTGATTCTTCAAACTCTGATTGTTGATTGTTTGTTACCAATCACTGTGGCAGTGATTGAGAGAAAGTGAGAGGGGCTTTCATACTTAGGTTGAGATACTAAGTAGAAATACGCTAGGTAGATTAGGAAGTGAACTATGAACTGTGGTGTTCATGAGTGTCTGTAATTTCTGAATCTTGAGATAGTGGATTTCCTTTCTTTGGGTGTAAATCCTCCAGACGTAGGTGAAGTTTCACCGAACTGGGTTACCAATCATCTGTGTTCTTCTTTATTATTTTGCTGGTTTTGTTACTGTTAGTCAGTTGTCGAATCGGTTGTCCCAGCATCGCGTAGAACATTCGTCCTACAGGGAACCTGAATTACAGGATGAAGGAGCACAATAAGTTTATTTCGGTAAGTTCAGCTTATGAGCTTCTTGTGGAAGATGGGATAATCCTGACTAATACTATATTTGTTGTATTATGGGGGTTGAAAGCACCATCTAATGTATAAGATTTTGCTTGAAAGATTTTTCTCAAGAAGGTGCAGACAAAGGAAAATCTAAGGAGAAGATGAGTCTTCCTATTAGATGAAGACTCTAGAGTATGTAAAGATCAGCAGGATGAGGCTCTTGTGTTTGAAGAGAACCCGATTGCGAGATTGAATTTGCTTCTTTTAGCTGATGCCTTAGGCATCTCCTCTTTGAGGTCTTAGTTCGGGTTCCTTGCCCGTTTTTTCTTTTTCTTTATGAGTTGTACAAAAAAAAACTACTTCATTAGCAATAACTACCCCCTCTAGCCTATTAGAAGGTGCAGACAAAGGAAAATCTAAGGAGAAGAGGATTCTTCCTATTAGATGAAGACTCTCTGTGTTTGAAACACAAGAGCCTCATATAGTCTGCCTCGATAGACCACTTAGCCCTTCAGCCACAATCATGAAAGGTAAAGGGGCAAGAAGATCTCTTCTCAGTCCCTTACTCATTTTGAATTTCTCAGTTGGGTTACCATTGACCATAACCTAAATTGAGCCATATTCCACACCACTTTTCATCCAACTAATTCATTTTTCGCCAAACCGGATTTTGTTAAGTAAGTAAAAAGGGAAATCATTATTCACAAAATCATAAGTTTTTTAATAGGAAGACTCTTCTTCTCCTTAGATTTTCCTTTGTCTATACCTTCTGAAGGGCTAAGTGGTCTATCGAGGCAGACTGTAAATGCAGAACTTTTTGAGGGTTATAAGGTGGACAAATAAGAGGTTGAAATTTCACATCTTGCAATTTTTTGATGACACTTCAACACTTTAGAATATGGAAGCTAAGAACATATGCACTGCGAAGGGGATTCTAAGATGGTTTGAACTGGTCTCGGAGCTTAAAGTGAACTTTTACAAGAGTAAGTTGGATGTGATAGAAAGTTGTGAGGAGCTAGTGAGAAAGTATGTTAGTATGCTGAATTGCAGTACTATTAGGATTCCATATTTGTACCGTAGAATTCTGGTCCGAGCTAATCAGAGGAAGATGTCTATGGGATGCAATTATCAATAAATTTCAGAGGAGGTTGACCTCTTGGAAGAGGAAAAATATGTTCTTCAATTAATTTTCTTGCCTTTCTTTTATCTCTCCTTCTTTAAAATTCTTATATGGGAAAATGTTTGCAAATTGAAAGAAAATGGGGTTGGGAAGTAAAGGCATTGACACTTTCAATGTAGGCATTTTATGTAAATGGAGGTAGAGGTTGCTAAGTGTGAGATGGAGCTTAAGGGTGAGAGTGTTGGTTTCGAAATATTGGGGTATGTGAGTTGGAAAATGAGGAATTTTTCTCAAGATGCAGACTGGGTATGGTACGAGAATTCTTAATGAGGGTTGCGGGGTGTTCGTGCATAAACAAGAAGGTAGTGGATCTAGGGTTTTATGCAACCATTGTTGAGCTCAAGAGAGAAACTGATTTATTATGAATGAGGTCTTGCCTTTTATAGAAGGGTAAGGACCCTAACCCTAAGTCTATTACCAAATGAGTCTTACAACAACTTAATGGGCCTTTAGTCAAGACTAACCCAACTCGCCAGGATTCTGTCTAAGTCCTAAGAGGTGGACTTGACTGGGACGTTGGTTCAGTCCTGTGTAGGCCGGTCGAGCAGCCTAGGTTAAGGCGAGACCAGCCCCACATGCTCGCAAGACTCCGAGTCTGAAGCATGAGCACGAAGCGCATCTTAGACTTGACTCATCAAACCCCTCGTCCCGCGATACCTTCAATAAGGCTCAAGTCAACTAGAGGAGCCGCCTAGTGGTATGAAGATCGTCTAAGTAAGGGGCGGAGAGCCAACTTTAGGACGCGACGCCCTAACCATAACACATGCCCACGAGACACCAAGTCCGAAGAATGAGGATGAAGTGCGCCTTTACCCGAACTCGCCTGTCTTCTTAGACCACAAACCCACACGTTCGAAGTATGAGGGCACAGTGTGTGTCCTAATTGTCTCAAGTCTCAATGAACACATGTCATGCCATGACTTGTTATGGTAACTCTTCGACTAACGGTCGCGACCATAACCCAGGGTGTCCCCCCACAACTAGCCTTCCAGGCTACCCCGTTCTAATCTCAGCTTTGGCAATGGAGCCCGCCCTCTATAAAACATATAAGTCGCCAACATGGCGTAGTAAATGTACAAATTGCCGCAAAGGGCGACTAATAAATGTGAGTGCCAATAATTAATGGCATAATGAACATTCAACTCGTCGAAAGGAGCTACTAATAAACATATACGACGCTAAACAGTCCATCCCTGAAGTGGTCATCCATCAGATGATGAAACCATGTCTGGGAAGTATCTGACCAGCCCACTTGCCCGCAAGACTCTGAGCCTGAAGCATGAGGATGAAGTGCGTCTTTACTCCAAGATGACAATGATAAAGATGACGAGATCCCGGTGCAAACTGGTGACTGTGACACGCATCACGCAATTTGCCTAATGTCATTCGCTTAACGTCATTTACCAATAGGTTCCTTGATCATAGAAACTCTAATATCACCGTTATACAATCAACTATCTCAAATTCATATTTTTTAATAGTAAATGAGTGTTAAAGTAACATTTTTCCTTTAGATAACCAAAACGGGAGGCAACAAATTTCTTGAATTCTTGTCTATAGAGTTCACGCAGTCAGTCAGTCAGTCAGTCGTATATTGCTAGTTTTTCTCCACCACGAGCAGAAATTGTTATTTCATGGAAGCTGCGATGTTCCGCACTTCCGCAGACATGCACTATTGAAATTAACGTGCATCTACCAAACTCTCTCTCTCTCTCTCTCATAAAGGAAAAAACACGTTATTATCACATTAATTAAATGAGCTCATACACGTGTGAACCGTGACCATTCTCCAAACAATACAAATCTGCTTCCAGTCTTCGCAAAGACTACCACAACTTTCAAAAACTTGACCACTTGCCGTCGCCTCTAAATATTATTTCAAGCAAATTGTTAACTAACGTCCTTAGAAATAACTAGAATAGTTGTACGGAATCCAACGTGAATTTCTTTTTGTATTTAACAAATATATAGAATATTAATCAGTGATTTAACTCGCTGATCAATAAACAATAATTGCCTATGCAGTAGAAATATAAATATTTAATTCAAAATTACATTATTTGATACATTAATAAAAAATTTAAAAGTCATATTTTTAAGTTAAATTTTATAAACTTTTTTATTGCTTAACCAACTATATGCTTTTATTGGGGTGAGATGGGTAGCTCACTTGGTGAGTTAAGGGAAATGAAGGATATTGAAGGGGGAAGGGAGCCAGTGTTCAAACCCTAGTGAATGAATGAATTTACTAACAATTAAAAACTAACATTTACCTATAAAAAAATTATATGCTTATATTTTTTTTTGATAAGAAGCGGGCTTAGCGACCCAAAGGACGAATTTGTTATATATAGCACCCATTTTAGTCTGGTGTTTTTATTTACCTCCTAGCTAAATTATAGTGTTAGAGACTCATTTGGTATGTTGTACAATATATCGTTTGATAGTATTATTTTGGATATATAAGATAAGATCTGATAAAAAATTAATACTATATGTTATTGACCTCAACTGAGAGCTTTGTATCTTCATTGGCTTGATCGAGTACCCATTTGTACTCATATTTATAGTATTTGGTTTATCTAAAAAAAATATAGCGTGCGGTAACATTTGCCTATAAAAAAAATTATACTTTATTATATCATTTAAATTTAGACAATTTTATGTTTGATGAAGTATTGAATAATGTTAGATGGTTTAAAAATTAAATATTTTAATAAAAAAATTCTTTGATTAAAAAGGCATTACTTTTTTATTTTTGGTGGTGGTGGCAGAGACTGGAGAGTGTGATGGTGGTGGTGGAGACAGTGTTGTATGGTGAGTGGGCTGATAAGGGCATCGATGGTGGACGCGGAGTGATGGTGGTGGTGGGTTGGTGGCAGTGATAATAATGATGGAAAGTGTGGTGATGAAGGTATTGTTAGAGCGTGGTGGTTTTAGGTGGAGGGTGGTGAATGGTAGAATGATTTTTTAATCATATGTATCGACAATTCTATTCGACCTGAATGTGGTAAAAGGAAAAGGTTTCCCAAATTATGGGTTGAACTTTCGGCTTGGCAATTAAAACAATTATATTAACCACTACAATTAATTAAGACTCATTGAATAAAATGCTTTTATTTAAAAATATATGCGTTCTCTTTTCTCCTTATCTGTAATTTAAAATTGCATGAATTAATTAAGAGATATAATTAATATATACTTTGCTTTAGTACAAATCGATATATATCTGATCATATTAATTAATTTATCTTTTATTTTGAAATAAATTAATTTATCTTTATTAAAATTAATTGATTATAAGTGTAGAACTAGTAGAAAAAATTTTAATTGTCAATTCACATTATAGATTTAAACTAATTAAAAGGAAATAATTTCTTCATTGAAACGGAAAATAAAAGTAAGCAAAAAATATTCATGTCATCCCTAATTATAAGAACCTTTATAATTTCAAAAAAAAAACCTTTTATAGATGTCCTGATATACATTTATATAAAGACCTCGTGCTAAATTTCAGAAAAAATTAGGCTTAATACATCAGAAGGCCCCTAGAATTGTAAAGGGAATCAGTTTCAGGGCCTGAAAAATTTTCGCATCAAATTGGGTCCCTAAGAAATTTTTTTTAATTCAATTAAGGCCAAAGTGTGTCAGACCTCAATTTTGTCCTAGTCATAATTTACACGTGGCTTTTATAATTTTTTTAATTAAAAAATAAAAAAAATTTAATTCCAACTTATCTCATTTATTTAAAGAGAAAAATTAAAAATTAAAAAATTCCAATTTATTTAACTTTTATCCTAATTATATCTTTAATCTTATCTCCCTCAATCTCCATGGAATCAACAACAACAAATTCAGAAGAAAAAACAAATCCTCAAAATCAACAACAAATCTAACATCAACCACCATCTTCATCTTCATCCTCAAACCCAGAAACAACCACAAATTCAACATCACCCAAAAACAACCACAAATTCAACATCACCCATCGTCTTCATCTTCAGCCCCAAACCACCAAAGAGTCAAATACTGATTTCAAATCAAGGTTTCTTCACATAAAAGCTCTGAATGTCAAGAAGCCACAATCTTCAAGCTGGACAACCCATCAAAATGAACATTTATGTTTTAAATCATAAACATGATATGTGAACCAAATCACAAAACTTCTAGCTCATTAAAAAATCACAAACCAGATTCAACCCCTCTTTTGTGTGCTGGCACGCAGTACAAAATCACAAACCAGATTCCACCACTGAGAAGCTCCACAACGCGATCCACCTCCTCGAGAACCAGCTCCGCTCCGAGTTGCTCTCCCGCCACGACAACCTCCTCTCCCATCTCTCCTCACGCCGACCACGCCGACCACGCCCTCTCCACCCTCCTCTCCTCCCTCCAATCCTCCCTACGCCGCCTCCGATCTGAACTCTCCTAACCTCACCGCTCAATCGCTACCAAAACCTCCCACCTCTCCAACCTCCACGGAACCACCGAGCTTCTCCAGCACTCCTTCCACGCCCTCGCCTCTGCAAGAAGCTCCGAGACCTCATGGAAGCCGCCGATCCGGATAAGCTCGACCTCGCCAAGGCCGCGCAGTTCCACTCCATGATCCTGAGCCTCTGCGACGAGCACGACCTCGCCGGCATCGACGCCGTAGACGAGGAGCTCCGGTGGGTGAGAGAGAGCGGCGACAGGTTGAGGAGCGAAGCAATGAAGGTTCTGGAGAGGGGAATGGAAGGGTTGAACCAGGCAGAGGTTGGAACTGGGTTGTAGGTTTTCTATAATTTGGGTGAATTGAAGGGTAATTAGATTTAGGTTTTATTTTTTAGGAAATGAGTTGGAAAATAAAATAAAAATATTAAATGGTGTTTAAAAAAATTATAAAAGCCATGTGGAAAAAAAGTTTAAGACACATCAGCAGCTGGCACACTTTGGCCTTAATTGAGTTAAAAAAAATTTCTTAGGGACCCAATTTGATACAAAAATTTTACAGGTCCTGGAACTGATTCCCTTTACAATTTCAGGGGCCTTCTGATGTATTAAGCCAAAAAATTATTACTAATTTTCATATAAACTTGAATGAGTTTAATTTCTATACACCGATGGTGTAAAGTTTTTTTACACCGTCAATCAATCAGATTTTAAGATGTGAGAAAATCTATCTTTTTATTTAATTTCGTTAATTGACGTGACACATCATTGAAATCTGATTGGTTGACGGTGTAAAAAAACTTTACACCGTCGATACATCATCCTTTTTCTCAACTTGAATTTTTTTTTTGTCCTTTGGTCACCAGTCTCCACGGGGTAAAGAGGCCGCACGTGACTAATATGGCTCGAGATACAATAGTGATGTCCCTGACCACAAATATATTATTTTTGATGAATTTATTAAAATTTTATAATTTCAAAACTTCAATAGCCACTAGTAATATAATTAATTCTCTCAATCACTACTCAATGCATTAATTAATAGTAAATGTAAAAGATTGGATAAACTCTTTTGATACATACATTAGTTAACCTCATACATATTTTTAATAAGTGTAATTTTTTGAAAAAGATATTGTAATCTTATAACTCTCCTTTTAATGTGATCTCTCATCTCTCTCTCCTCTCCTCTTCACTCCTAACTCTTTTATCTCTTCCAATTGTTGGACTAGTAACTTAGTAGCCAGATAATTTAGGTCCAACTCAACTCGACCCTAAAATGGGATGGGTTTGTTGCAAGTCTTACTGAATCAACGGGTCAGGCCGAGCAAAAGGGGTTGATGCCAAGCCAAAACTTGAAAAACAGATGTGTCAGCGCTAGGTCGAGTAAGTCGACACTGGTTAATTGGGCAAGTCAAACCAAGTTGGCGCCAGGCCGATCGGGCTGGTATGGCAAGGCAGGTCAATGCCTAGTCGGGCAGGTTGGGCTTGCGTAAGGTTGTCGCGGTGTATTGTGATGTATGGTCTACATCGAGGAGGCGCGCATCAAGTCAAGCGGGTTGGTGAAGCGACATGCCGAGTAGGTCGGATCTAGTCGACGCAATGAAGTTCGGGTGAGTCGGCGAAGGGCGGGCGAGTAAGGGGGAGCTTAGTCTCATGGCTAATTATTATTATTATTATTATTATTATTATTATTATTATTATTATTTTGATAGACAAATGTTAGTTGTTAGAAATGTTGGTAAATTAATCCTTACTCCGAATTCGAACCCGGGACCCTTCACCCTTCACCCTACTCAACCCTTATGTCCCTAGCTTTTACCATTTTAGTTATCTTACGGGGACACATGGCTAATTAATATGATGATAACTTGGTTTAAAAAAAATAAAGACCGCACGTCATCTTCTAATACGTGCATATATTCAAACCTAAAATGATAATTTATGTAGCTGATTGGCTAAGGTATCTGAAATATACACTGAAACACAGTAAAGTCTTTATCCTAATCATGGAGCCGCCCCAAAATTCCACAATATTTAGAATCCTCTTATACCAATCAAACCCACACCCTTGTGTTTCACAAACATTACAATTAATGTGACAATTTCCGTGTCCTTCACGACACTAGGCCACTGTATAAATACCCCTTTAATTTAATTTGGACTTTCTTATCTCTTTCCTCACATCACATTCGCTGTATATATCCATTATGTGAACCACGCTCACCTTAAGCGCAGCCCCCACCATTTATATTCTCTCTAGCTTCAATTCTTCTAGTTTTTACCAAAGAAAACTCTTTCTTTCTTCACTCTTCCTATACCTCCTTTTTCTTTCTAGAGCTATCAACAAACACACATATCGGGGTTGGTTTTGTTCATTTCAATGGAGAATAACAATAATTATTCCATGCTGTTTCCTTGTCCTTCTTCTTCCACAAGTGTTGTGGGAAGTTCTCACAATGGTTATAGTGGTTTGAATAATGATCACCAATTTGAGAAGAGAGTGGAAGATGCTAGAGATGGCATATTGTCACAGATTAATGTGAGTGATAACAAAAAGAAAGGGGAGAAAAAGGCTAGAAAGCCAAGATATGCTTTTCAAACGAGGAGCCAAGTTGATATTCTTGATGATGGCTATCGATGGAGGAAATATGGCCAAAAAGCTGTTAAGAACAACAAATTCCCCAGGTATGGTTTTCTCTTGGGGTTGCTTATTAATTCTTCATCTTGTTTTCCAGGGAATGGCGCCTGCTATGTTTGACTTGGTTTATAATATTTACTATTTAATTAATTTGTACAAAGAATTTGACCCCACCTACCATAAATCTTATTATACCTTTGATTGAACCTGAATTATAAAAAACGAGGTTATGTTGAATTTATGATTAATCTAGAAGTATTGGTTGAATTGTTTTGTTGGGATTGTTAATTAGCTGAGGATATATATATGTACACCAACCAAGAAATGAAGATCTTTGCTTGAACCTATATTTTTGTTTCCTTTACTGGGGGCTTTCTTCTTCATTATCTATACCTCACCATCTTATCAGTCTGTCTTCTAGTGTGCTGATGACATGCATGTGTGTACGGTCAAGTCAAAAGAAAAAGAATATAGAACTTAGAATAAACCACATGTATGCATCCATCCCTGCGTGCACGCAATATGCATGTATAATCTTATCTTATTTATAGCAGCACATATATACATCCAATATAATGACGGAGAGCCCCCTCTGAACCCTGCAAGGGGTCTATACAAGATTACAGAATATATTGGTGTTGCTAAAGTGTGATTGTGGTTAGTTATGTCATCATCTTAAATAGGAAAATGTTTGGAAATTTTGTCTTGTTTTTGATTAATAATCTAATCCAAATTCGAAAGAACTATATGGTGGATGTTAATCAATGAAGAAACATGAAGTTTTGCCTGCGAGTGAATGCTCAATTTTGAAAATGTTTCGGACAAGTTATTTCATAAAAGAAGAAAATAACTTTTGCATTTTTAATTTTGTCAAATATCGGTCAAGTTAATTAGTCAGTGCGGTTAGATAAAACTTCAATCAAGTTGGTCTAACTAACCGACATTTGACATGATTGAGAACCACAAATATATTTCATTCTTCTATGATTAATTGGTCCAATGCTTACACTTTGAGAGGAAATTGAGTTTGTCTGCATATATGTAGAGTACCGGGATGATGATTTCATGTCATTTAAATGGCTGATTTCCTCCATATATCATTAATTCAGTATAGGATAACTTTGAATTGTGTTATATATGCGTGATTTATTTTTGTTTCGGTTTGATTATTTGCTTTCTAATTTTTTAATTGCATATTTTTCTTATATTCATGTAAAAGCAGTGGCGGAGCCACGTTAGGGCAGGGGAGGGCCTTGGCCCTCCCAAGGTTCAATAATGTTGTTTATACATATATTATAATACTGCATTGATTATTAGATGCATTAGCCTAATGGCGGTATCGTTTCCTAGGTACCTGTTGTAGTGGGTTCAATCCACTCCTACACTATTTTTTAGTAATATTCATAAATGTTTCATTTTTTTACACACACTACTTATTTTCTCACCTATTTTGTAAAATTTGTTTGAGCCTTAATGGATATTATTACTATAATTAGAGCAAAAATTAAAATAATCATATCTTTTTTCTTTCAATAAAAACATGAGTGTTGGAAATATAATAGTCCTAGACCATTTTTTTACAAGAGGAATGCTAATAGTTTTAGAGCACAAAGTTAATATATAAAATTTTCTCAAATAACTAATAATCAAGAGTAAAAGAATAATATATTTTTTCCAATAGAAACACTTTTGAGAATGATAAATCAAAAAAAGCTAATGTAAAAATAATCAGAGATTAAAAAAACTGAAAAAAATGAAAAAGAAATCTTTTTAGCATTATTAATATAACTTATAATACATTTTCAATGAGTATATAAAGTAGTTTAATTTTTATTTTTTTTGTGTATATTGGTGTTTATTGCAAATTAAAAAATGTAATTTATTTTTAAATTTTATTTTGTCCCCTCATACTATTTTTAATGGATACTATTACTATAATTAGAGCAAAAATTAAAACAATCATATCTTTTTCCTTTGCATAAAAACATGAGTGTTGGAAATATAATAGTCCTAGACCATTTTTTACAAGAGGAATGCTAATAGTTTTAGAGTACAAAATTAATATATAAAATTTTCTCAAAAAATTAATAATCAAGAGTAAAAGAATAATTTATTTTTTCCAATAGAAACACTTTTGAGAATGATAAATAAAAAAAGCTAATGTAACAATAACCAGAGATTAAAAAAACTGAAAAAGAAATCTTTTTAGCATTATTAATATAACTTATAATACATTTTCAATGAGTATAAAAAGTAGTTTAATTTTTTTTGTGTGTTTGTTGGTGTTTATTGCAAATTAAAAACTTTAATTTATTTTTAAATTTTATTTTGACCACCTAGCTTATACTATTTTTCCTGGTTTCGCCACTGTGTAAAAGCCCATATATTGAACATGACATTGGTCTTCAACGTCAACAAATGGTTGTCACTCTTCTTCATGTTGAGCACGTGGTGTTGTTAATGTGGAGTCAAAAAAGACATGCATGGATATTATTATTGACCCATTGGTTTTATTAATTTGCAGGAGCTACTACAGGTGCACGCATCACGGGTGCAATGTGAAGAAGCAAGTGCAACGCCTAACCAAAGACGAAGGGGTAGTGGTGACAACTTATGAAGGAGTGCACACTCACCCAATTGAGAAGACAACTGATAACTTTGAACACATTTTGAATCAGATGCAAATATACACTCCATTTTGAATCAAAGAAACTGGCACATATATGATATATGAATTTTCTTCTGCCAGTTAGAACAATTAATATATATTCAGTGTCTTCTTCTAGTTGTAGTTCTTCCTTTGATACAAAAATAAAATTGTGTCAGCACATGCGTAATCTAGTTTACGTACGTGAACTCTTCTTATTATTAGACAATCTTCTCTGTTCTTTTATTATTGGAGTATTAGCTTATGTAAATTCAGCTGTACTTCATGCTGCAGATACACACAGGTCAATATCCTTTAATTTATTCCTTTTTTTTATGGATGGTTATTCTATATTTTTTTTTAAAGCAAAATATATTGATAGATAGTATTGAGAAATATCACCTCTCAACATGGATAAAATTACCAACAAAGCAATATAACTTGTAGAAACTAAGTAAACAGGTTTTGCGTCGAGATCATATACTTGTAGCAGTTGAAGAAGCAATTAATTTTCTTCTGTTGCACCTAACGTATGATGAGAAAGCGTTTGCTTCGGATTCTTTATATTTCAAAACATCATTGAGAGTCAAGTCCCCTAGTCTTAGGAAAATAGACTATATGATAGCCAAGCTACTAGCCTCTAACAAGACCATATTTTTTTTGCACAATTCCCAATCATGAATTGTTTAATAAGGGCTTGTTTGATTCTCTACTTTATTTTTTAAGGTTAAAATATATTTTAAAAAATAATTTTTAAAATATATTCCCGACTAGAAAGATTTGTTTTAGAGTGAAAGATTAATGTTGGCTCTGATTTTAGGTTTAACTTTCACTTTTTAACATCGAATAAACTGACGCAAAACATCAAATAAAAATATATTAATTACACTTAACGATATGATGACTTACTTGGTATTAATATATCGGCTGCGACACACGCTAAAACCACGAGAAAACTTAGCACTCGTCCATCGTTAATTAGTTACAGTTCATGGTCAAATGCTAATTTCACTTGGGTTGAGATACCCCTAGCACCTCCTTCTTCTCTTTTTATACTATACATTTGCTTACCAAAAAAAAAGGGCAAATGCTAATTTCACTGTCAATCTCGATTATGATCGATGCTAATGTAAACAGGGTATGGCCCAACTCGTAGGCTCACAATTCTGCCTCATCCTCTTATAAGCCCAAACCCTCACCTCCACTACTATGTTGCCGTGTGCCTCCCACGACACCGCCCCACCTTACCGACTGACGCCCCCACCTCCTGCCCCATTGCTTGAACCTCTCCCCTGACCCCCAAATTTCTGCTACCATAACCCCCCCCCCCCCTCTTTCCAAAAACACTGCACCCTCACCGCTATAATGAGAATCAAAAGAGACAAACAATAGATCTTGCATTTAACCTTGCGAAATGAATTTCAAAGCTTGAAATAGTTGTTGATAAGCTTAAAGCTGTGAAAAATGTTGAAAGTGTTGTGGTCAGTGGCGAAACTTTGGAAAATCTTTCAAGAGACTAATGTAATATTAATAGAGAAAAAGTTTGATGCACCTAAAATTTTTTTACACCGTCAACCAATCAGATTTCAAGGATGTGAGAAAATCTCTCTTTTCATTTAATTTCTTTAATTGACATGTCACATCCTTGAAATCTGATTGGTTGACGGTGTAAAAAAACTTTACACCGTCGGTGCATCAAAATTAAACTCATATTAATAATAAAAAACGTAAATTATATTAATATTGTATTATAATGTTTTAAATGCTCTGCTTTTTTAAACGTATAATAGTGGGTAGTTTATTCGATCATGTTTTTTGTTAAACATATAACTACAATAGAGCTTATATAACTAATTTAGGTGCTATAAATTTAACATGTCAATGAATATTTGGTTATGAGTTATGACTTGCATCATTTGCTAATATATAGCTAGTATGGAGGTCCTTAAGTTGGTAATTTTGTGCAGGCCAAACAATAGCTCTAATTTGGAGATAATAGGTATAAGTGTATAACACAACTATGAAAGTATATATGCCTATTATATAATACACTTTTTATCGCGTCACCAACTTTCTTATTTATTGAACTGCTATTGCAAAGGACGCGTAGTAAATTATGAAATCTATAGTAGTGAGGTTGGCAAATTGAAAATAGTGTAATGGTGAAATGTATATTTTTTTCTTCATTGGATAACTAGACAAGAAAGCAACCACTAAACAAAATTAAATGAGTCCTTCAAAAGAAAAACTTCAAGCTCCAGATGAGGACTCTCTAGCTGGTAAACTAACTTTGCTAGGCATGCAATCCGCCGTGGCGTTGCATTCCCTAGAGATCCACTTGAGCTCCACCTTCCAGTCTTTAATAAACCAATCATAAATCTCCAAATCGAAAACAATAGTGGTGAAATGTATATTAAGAAGGATATGATTAATTAAGGAATTCCAGATAATCTTTATCTATATATCCAAGAAGCGTTGTGGACCGGCCTCCTATACCATTTAGTGTGTAAGGAACGTGAATATCCAACACATGCACTACTACAGAAAAGGCTTTTCGCCACGGTTCCGCACGCCCTTTAGCCACGGTTTAACCGTGGCGATAGCGAGCGTGGCAATTGCTCTATTGCCACGGTTCAAGGTTGAACCGTGTCAATTGGTTAGCCTATTGCCACAGGTCATCAAGTGTAACCGTGGCAATAGAATCCACATATGGCCACGGTTACATACTTAACCGTGGCAATAGGGTACACATATGGCCACGGCTACGCGCTTAACCGTGGCAATAGAGACCTTATTGCCACGGTCCAGTGCCTAACCATGGCAATATGTAGACTCTATTGCCACGGTTATGGTCTGGGAAATTGCAACATCCAGATTTTTTTTTATTTGACCTGTTCTATGCATAAATTGCAGTACATTTTTTAAGAAATAAATTACATAAAATCTCATGTTCAGAATAACATTAACATATTCTAGAAGATAATTACTCAAATGTGCCAACAACAAAACAATACTAAAACCCATGTCACTTAACAAATTTGTCTAAAAATACTAATTGTTGTTGAGAACACACTCTCTCAAGAACTTAAACCAAATAAGCTACATCAGTTCAACAGAAACTATTAAACCTGCACTTGAGAATGTGTCACTCATTGTATGAGAATATAGCCATGTAAGATAAGAATTTCATTTAGTTATAAAAAGGGAAATACGGGCAGAGCTTGAAGTTTTCTTTGTTTTAATTAACATATTTGGCAAACCGCAAAACATAGAATACATAAATTGTATGTCCCTTGGCCATATGGCTCCTTCTAAAGATTTCTAGGCTAATTACCTAAATGATACTAGTTGGTGACTCACATATCCTATATTCTATGAAACACTAGGAGAACGAAGGGAAAAGAAACTTCAGATATTGTAGACTTATAGTCATTCCTTCTACAAGAAAATATGACAAGTTGACTTGCACTGATCTCATCCTGAACTGAGCATAAACCCTTTCTGAGTAGGCCAGCATGAATGATGATCTGAAATGTGAAACTACAAATAGTGAATAACTTCATAAGAAAGTCATGCTTACTCTCGTAACTGATAATAACAGCAAGACACATGACTTTTAACAGCTCCCATAGGGAAAAAAATTAAATAAGAGATGTATTCACACTAGGTCAGTGGCCAGCTAAAACACCCTTTCACACTATCTAACTTTTTAAGCTATTACACTGTTACATAAAGTAGAAAATATATACTACAAAGTTCAGTCCCGACAGATTTTTTCATCTAGTCATTGTTTCACACCATAGAAATTCATGATCTTAGTTAGGAAATTTTCAAATAAACACAGCTTTATAATCAATTCACTATCTCACTATCATACCTGCAACCCAGTTTTGATACGAACAAATTCATCCAAATACATTGAAAGCTTGTGGGGGACCTGATATTCAGTAAAAGAGACTTAAGGCTGGAAGCAAGTCACAGATGATACAAGGAACAAGAGGTAAATTACAAGTGTAATGTTTACATGTAATATGATCTTCTGACCCATAGAGAAAGAGAGGAATTCATTCAAAAGAAATTGCTGGAAGCATGAATTGAAAAATATAAGCATATTAAAGCAAAAAATTAAAAGTATTATAAGCAAAGTAATGCCATATTGTAATCATGGAAGTGCTACCACCTTCAAAGCATTAAGCTGTGTCACAAGGTCATCTCTTGTAAAACCTCTAGCACTGTTTGCTCTGAAATTAGCACAAATATATAGCTTTAGCTCTGCATTATCTGTGTTACATGCTACTTTCAGAAACATAGTAAAGTTACTTAAGACAAATGTGAGATGAAGATTAACATAGTAAAGTTACTTAAGACAAATGAAGGACATGCTTTAAAATGAATATGTGCAGGAATCAACAAAGAGTAGTCCAAAAATGCAGATATATAAATCACAGTATATCAACTTGTTTCCCACAATTATTTGGGAGCATGCCATGATTTGTTAAATTTCATAATGAAGATAAATTTTATGGCAACAATAAAAGTGTCTAATCTAATGGCAGTTTATCTAATTCAATATGAAATATCACCAAGTATGTGTTGCTCATTTACTTGGTATGGTTTTTTAAACATGAGTTCATGAATTACGGGATAAGAAAAAGGTCATGAACTTTTCTAACTACATTGCGACTAACCTGCCAATACGAATGTCAAATGTTCGAACAGTTCCATCAACATGTCCCCCAATAATTTCAATTTTTGTTAAGCGAACAGACATCACACTGTCTCCAAATGTGTCAATAATCTGCACATGAACTACAACTCATGATCAATAAACCAGTAGAAAGCTAATGAGCGCATTCAATGTAATGAGGGGGAAAAAGAGTTCTGGATTGTGAAGAAATCCACCTGAATTGGCTCAGTGTTGTGGGATCTGCAGTCCCAAGCACGCAATGATTGATCATATCCCGCTGAAACTATAACAGATGAATACTCATTGAATTTTACACCATTTATCTGCAGAAGAAATTAACAATCAGAAACTACAAACTATTGCCAACTTAGATCCAAGGTCCCAAGGACAACACATATTATAATGACAACAACAATCATTGAGAGCTCAAGAACATTACTCTCAACGATGTTGAGCTCTTATTTTACCATTGAATACAAACTAAACATGGATTGTAATAAATATTTACAGGGGTATTGAATTGATAAGAACCTCGGGAGAACTATACCATAAAAGCTAGCCATTGTAGTTTGAGAGAACTTATAAACCTCACTCTAGAAATCCCATACTTCCATTGTAGGACTCAAGACCTTGCAATTGGATCCTAACAGGTAATTTATGTTGAAAGTGCATATTGATATAGGTCAGAAACGGGTGCATCTAACTAGTCTCATTTTTAAAGGCAATAACAGTAACATCACTCAAACAAGAGGGAATGGTAAAGATCATAGCAACTAATTATTAACTGCTATGCTAAAATCATTATCCATCACTCCCATTCAGTCAAAGAGAAAATGATCTGGTATTTTACACATAATGGTACTAAGAAATGAAAATGCTGTATTGAGAGGTGAGAAATTGAGAATAAGAGGTACCTCACCATTATGGCCTCGAAATTTCTTAATTACACGACCAGTCGCAACATCCCAATAGAAGATCTGTCGATCTCCACCGCAGGAACATAACTTGGAATTATCCCTACAATGAATAACAGTTAGCTAGCTCCTCACCAGTAGTACACTCACATTCATCCTCAAACACAACTCAAAATAAAAACAACTAGGAAATATGAGGAAAACTATGGCCAGAGCACTCTATATCGCTGCAGCTACCACAAAGGACTGTCCAAGCCTAATCTTTCACTATCCAGATGTCGCACATAGGAAGAGAAACAGCCCACAGCAAGCAAAAAACGACCATTAGAAACAGATGAAAAAAGAGGAAGCATGGCAGCAATGATAACATAAATAGCACCAGTTCACACTCTCCCGCAACCACAGCCAGCAAGCTAAATTAACATATTTGAAACAAAGGATTTTGAAAAAAGAGCATTCTAGTGCAAAACAACATTCAGGGTGTGCAACCTTTAAAAGAGCAACAACGTTAGAAGCATGAGAGTAGGCCATGGATATTCTAGAACATCATAAAAGATGAAAGACTAGTTCTAACAAGCAGGAAGAAAATAGATACTTAGCACTCCTCACCCAAAGGCATCAGCTAACCATAGGTTACTGCATAATACAGAATCTATCAATCCTTCAAGACCAGCTGTCCTGACTTTCATTCAAGATCAATAAACATAACTAAAAAAATTCCACTATGGCATTGGCTACAAATTAGTTGGCTGTATATTTGTTGAAATTTGAAATTATTGTTAATAGTAACTTTTATGGTTTAAGTTGCAGAATAGGAAAACATTAGATATTAAAACCATATTTAATATGGAAAAGAAAAAGAAAACAAGGCAGAACTTCAAAGCAGCTTTTAGCTTTGGTTCTTCGAACAAACATGGAAAAATTCGAAGGAGAAGAGCATATTTGATTCACCCTCTTTACAAATGCACTCAGCTCATTCAAAGATTCCTTCTTCAACTATCTATGCCAACCATGAAACAAGGCATGCCAAGGACAGCCCCTTATGGAATGGTCCAGAAAATTTTAAGAGGAAACCATTCAGAATTCTGCTACATAGGGAGAAGAAAGAAGGGCATAGTGGTGGAGATCAGGTTCCAGTTCCAGATAAAATTTTCTCACACAGAGCACAATTAATTATTTTAAAAAAACAAACTCACCAGAGAGCTTGAGGTTCAATCAGGGTCTCCCACGACAGTAATTGAACTGAGAACGGAGACGGCGTGACGGCGAACGACGTGACGGCGAACGACGTGACGACGAACGAGAGGGAGCAGGAGAGAGAGAGAGAGAGAGAGAGAGAGAGAAAGCGATTGACAAGCGAGAGGGAGAAGAAGGCTACTTGCAGTGAGAAGAGAGGGAGAGGACGAGTGATGTAGTGAACAAAAAGGGAGGGGAGGGAACAGATCCAGAGGGTTAGGGTTCTTCTTAGAAAAAATTTGAGAGTGGGAGACAAAGACGCGAGAGTGACGAGCCAGATTGTTTTGTTGTGGTTTCTAAAAAATTAGTCTATCGCCACGGTTCCTTAAAAAAATAATAAAATATTGTGCCCTTTTGCCACGGTTCCGTTTATAACCGTGGTAACTGACCTTTTGCCACGGTTCCGCCTATAACCGTGGCAATTGAGGCGTGGCAAAAGGTCTATTCTGTAGTAGTGATGGCCCAAACTAAAGAGTAAGATTTAAGAATATTGATACCAATTTTGACCCAAAAAAGAAAAGAATATTGATACCAAAATTCACTTATTATTGAAAAAGATGATGAAATGCTACAATGTATTTCCTATTTATAGAGCCAGATATAGAACTGTCTATATTTCTAATACAATGAGTTGATAGTCAGGTGAAAAATCACTCTCACAAGTCACAACTATCATTTGTAAGGATACCTTGATTTACACTAGAAAAAAAAATACGGCTGTTTCAACAGACACTATTAACTAAGGAAATTGATGGGGGAATTTCAGATGGAGAATTTATGTTGAAAATTTGGTGGTGGGTGTGGGTAACCATGTTAGGCCCATCCAAGAGGCTTCAGTAGCAGTAAAGATTGGAGCAGGGGTATCTAATATTGGGCATTTGGGCCTTTGGTTACGGGCTATGATATGAAGTGTTTTTTCAACAATTTATATAGGTGGTTGGATGGGCCTTTTGTTACGAGTTCGGTTAGGTGAATAGAACTTGGACCATCAGTGTTTCTGCTACCTAGCTTTGGAATAGCACCATGGTCATTTATTAAACATATATGATTACCTACGTTAAGTTTCAAAAGAAAAGCTACATTGAAAGTAATAGCAAATAAATAAAGAAATAGCTTCCATTGAAAAAAATAAAAAAAGAAAGAAAGAAATAGCATCATTGTGATTTATTAAGCATATATATTGATGAGCCAACCAAAAATCATTAGAGCTTGTACAATAGCTTAAATTTTTCTAGGAAGTGTACTATATACATTTGAAACATATATGCACTAATACAAACTGCAATTTTCATAGAAGATATATACACTTTTGATTCCATATCACATTTTTTTTTGATAAGCGATTTCATATCACATAAATATACATGAGTAAATTAGCAAAAAAAATACACATGAGTAAGTTCAGGAAATATGAAAATCGATCAGTAAAGCCAATGGATTTAAAGCTATGAATTGTAGGAACATGCTTTTACTTTTTCTCTCAATTGTAAAACAAACACACACTTAGCACCAATGTGTGAGAAATTTAAAACTATATAGCACTAAACTAGAAAAAAAAAACAAAAATTGCACTATACTTAAGGACTAGCTAACATTAAGTTTATTTTTGATACATCGAAAAAATAAATTGGACCCGACAATAATTGATCCTGGACCCTATCCAACTCATATGTCCCCGCTCCTACCATTTCAACTATATAAGGTTAAGTGGAAACTATTTCCTGTGAAAATTCATACTAATAAATGTAAAAAGTAGTTTTTTCTAGAAAAAAAAAGCAATAAGCAATAAGACAAACAGAACAAATAATTGGTCAACTCGATCCCACTTTAAAATTGTTTGCAATTTTCAATCATTATCTATATTGATTTATTAAAAAAAACTTATTGGGTTCAGTGGGACACCATAACAATTGATATTCTGATTCTTCACTTTTGTATATATATTTTAAAACAAAAACTATTATTAATGAATGATGAAAATTCATAAGAACAACCATCTCATGGATATGATTAATTCACCTTACAAACAAACAAAACACACCCGCATCCTTAAAAGACCAAACAAAGAAAATGAATCTCATTAAAATCTTATTATGAAAAACCCATTGAAATAAAAGTCTAGTAAAGAGTACCCAAACCCTGAGCAAGCCTTTAACAACACACAAGAATCCACAATACAATCCAACCAAGCATCACAACCTGAATAAAACGTGCGCCAAGTCTCAAATACTAGTAACTAAACTTTATCAGAAAAGCACCAAAGCCTCAATGCAGCAAGTAATTAACCTTGTATGCACCTGTCCACCAACCCTCCTACCATCAAAACAAAACATTCACCCCCAACATCTGTAGCGAAATCACCTATACAGAACCAGCAACCATGCCAAAAGATAATAATATTTTTCAAGGCATTTTAATAGAAGGTATGTTAACATTGTAAAGGAGTGAGTTTTGGAAAAAGTTGAAGGAGTAGACAGAATAATGACTCTCTCAGGCTGGTCGTAAAGTTTTGATTAAGGCGGTTTCTCAAGCAATTCCTTCATATGTAATGTCTTGTTTTTTTTCCTTATGGCATGTGCTCTCATATCGAAGGCTTAATTAGCAGATTTTACTGAGGTGGTGATGTTAAGAAGCGGGGGCTTCAGTGACTTCACTAGGACTGACCTTTCTTACACAGAGAGGGGGGGGAGGGGGGCTGGGGCTCCGTGATTTTAAGGTTTTTAACATTGCTTTAGTGACCAAAATCGGTGGTGTATATACAACAACCTTGATTCCTTGTTGAATCGGGTTTAGAGGGCGGTCTATTTCCCTCATGAAAATTGTTTCACTACAAAGAAAAGATACCGACCCAGCTACGCATGGAGTAGCATTTTTAAAGCAGGTCAGTCTATTAAGGAAGGAGGCTCCTGAAGTGTTGGGGATGGGTGTTGCATTGGGTATGGGAGGATAGTTGGCTGCCGACAAGGACTACTCTAGTCTATCGAGAGGAAGTTGCTCGGGATTTAAATATTACATGGGTGGCGAGCCTATGATTTTTGACCGAATGACATGGAACATGGAGCTTGTGATTTTCCTTTTCTGGCCTCCCACCATCCATTGGGTCTTGGCTATCCCATTACCTCTTCAGCAATAGGAGGATGTATTTTTCTAGCAAATGGCTACTAACGATCGATATTATACTAAATCTGGGTATCACTTTATTAGATAGCGATGACAGGTAAGCTTGACATCTCCGTCAGACTACATCTCCCTCCCTGCTACCAATTGGAAGAAATTATTGAAAGCGGCCACCTTTCCCCCTTGCAAGGAAATGGCCGGGTGGGCTTGATTGAATCTTCTCCCAGTGCGCTCTAACCTGATTGGCCGAGAGATGGATATGGACCACGTTTTCTCGCGTTGTGTGTCAACTCCGGAAACGATGCATCATACACTCTTGACTTGCCATGTTTTACAACATTTGTGGTTTTCTTGTAGTCTTGGTATTATAGTTGATCATGTTACCTCTATGCAGGATTTTATGTTTGATTTTTATCTGTGGCTGACGTTGATAGTGCATGTATTCTTTTATCCTCATTGTATTCCATTTGGGAGGACCGGAACACAATTTTATTTCATTGTGAGCCTGAAGCTTTCCTGGATGCTCTCCAATCTGCTCCTAGGGACTTTCCATCGATTTGGTCATGACCTCCCGTAGGGGGTGAAGGTTAATTTTGACACTTCTGTTGCTACTTCTGGTTTAGCTAGCTTTGGCTTCGTCACCAAAGATGACTGTAGAGAGGTTCTTGCTTCAACTTCTTCAGATGCCATGGAGAACCTCTCCTCTACGATTGCGGAGGCTCTATCCGTTCAGTGGTCTTTATCCTTAGTTTTGATCTTTGCTTCCGGCGGGTTTGTTTCGAGACTGATTGCATGCTTCTGTTTAACGCTTGGAAGAGGCCATTTGGGGGCCGTTCGTACTTGACTTCTATTATCTGGGATTGTCGAGACATAGCTTTGCCCAAACTTCCTTTTTTGCGTGGTTTTATGTTTGGATGGAAAAAGCTCCACTGTAGCTTGTTTCCATTGTCCAAGATGATGCTCGGGTCGGTATAGCTCTCGTGTTATTTCTTAATAAAATTCATTTAGTTTCAAAAAATAATAGGTATGTTTTTCATAACACTAGAAATTAAACTCGTGCGTTGCACGGGTTCGTTTTTAATTTGTATTTTTTAATTGTAATATTTAAATTTGCAGAAAGGTAAGAAAACTATTATTTAGAAGAAGATTTAGAATATATGTATAATTAAATATAATTGAGTTATGATATTCTCACACTTTCTTTCTCTAATAAGGGAAAAAAAATGATCAAACAGGTAGATTTTTTTTTTTTTTTTGCTTCATCGGAAGAAAAAATAAGTAGATTTCTATTGAGATTGAAATGAGAGTAGTTTTTTTTTTTGATATAAAAGAAATTTAATTACTTAATTAGATTAGTATTGAAATGAACGTGGTAGTCTACTTTTTCTTCTTTATAATATTGATTTAGTCATTGCAATGATGTTATCAGTTGTGCTAATTTTTTATATCAAGATTGATGTGTTGTTTACCATTGCTGGTGGCATAGGAGTTCTTTTAAAATCACTTTCACGAACATAAAAATAGATTCTATCTAACTGCAGGATGGACGTCATTTGTTCCATTTGAATGATTAAGTTGCTATTTTTTTCCATAATATGACAATATTGAGGAGTGAAAGATTCCTATTTCTTATCAAGAATATAGTGAGTCTACATTTTACACTTATTTTTCTAGTGCAGTATATAAATTTATGTGGCTCACACTTTGTTACTGATTTGTGTCATATAAATATATAAATGATAATATATTTGTATGATTTCTATTGAATGAGAAGAATTGTTTAGTAAATTACCATATATGTGAAACTCACAGTTTTATTTTCCCATCATCTGCAACGGGGATATATCACTAAGTAATGTGTGTTTCTTGTTGTTGTTGATGATCTTTCTCCTGCAATAAAGAAATAAGGTGTTAGAGGCGTGATGACTCATGCGTTGGGGCTGCCATTGTTTCAAACTTTCGAAAATCAGGGAGAGAAAGAAGGAGATACAGTGTCACAAGGAATGGGGCAGCAACTAATTCAAAATTCCGAAATCCAGAGAGAAAAAGATGGATGTGCGGCTTCAAAAATTCAGGAGCAAAAGCAATTGTTTAAATCTGAAATATTTCAGGGAGAGGAGTTACGTGCATCATTTCATGATCTTTTGGAAGATGGTTATAGAAAGGAGGATTTATTGGAATTGGATTATTTTAAGTCATTGGTGAATCAAGGTTGTTATGGAACGTCCAAGCAAGTAGTGGGTTCTGGTTTGAATTTAAATTCTTATTACTGGGAACCTTCGAATGTTTGGGTGAGACATGATAAGTTAAATGGTTTGCAAAGTGGGTGTGGTGGTTTTAATTACATAGCCAATTCAAATGGTTATAATTGGAGCAGCTTGGGAGGGTGGGAGGTGTACGGGTTTTATGGAGCTTATCATATTGATTATTATGGATCATATGGGAATGGACAGTACTTTTGGCTTGGCGCAGCTCCTTACGCACCGGTTTCAAATAAATGGATCCGAACCAACTCTGAGTGTGTGTTGGCCCAGGGATCTCGTGACCAATCGTTGCAGTTGGGGCTTGAGAATGGAAAGGAGGTGGGGAGTGATCAAGCTCATGTTGAGATGGACGTTCTAGGAAATAGGGGGCTTCAAGTTACAGGGTCAAATGTGGGGGATGATCATGTCCTTGGTGGAGTGGGGGGTTTGGAGAAGGGTCAATCCCAGTCTCCGGTTGTAGGAGAGTTTTTATCGGTTATGGGGGCTTCGTCTTCAACACAAGCAGCAGTTGAGGTGGGGTCTGGTTCGCAAAACTTGGAGACGACGCCCAGCCCAACAGGGAAGGATGATGGGTCACGGCGTGGTCGCCCTAAAGGAAGCCGCAATAAAAAGGCCGAGCTGCCGCGAGATTTTCTAGAGCCCGTCGCCGGCGAGGACGGGGTTTCTACTAGGGCGAAGAGAATATGGTTAGTTGGAAAGGAACTCGGATTGCGTCCTAGAGGCTCAGAAGCTCTTATGCTTAAGGGTTTAGAAGCTCAAGTTAGGCGAGATCATCCTCATTTGATTTAGGGGTGTCTTGCTTTGGGAGGGTGTTTGTTTGGTTTTGTGCGGTTTGCCTTGTTTGTCTCGCTTAGTTTGTACATTCGTTGCATTTTTCTCATTAATAAAGTTTAGCTTTCAAAAAAAAAGAATGAGTAATTTAAAAAAGCAATTTTGAAATTAACTAAAATAATTAAAAATGACATACTTGTTGAAGTAGTTAGAGACAATTGTCATTTTTTTCTCAGCAGCTGCTGAAGTCTAAGAAATATGAATAATTTAAGTTTGTGAGTGATTTCACTGGTTTGTTTATATAGAGATATAATAGATGCGTGGTTCAATATAATACATTTCATTTTTTATTTATTTAATGTAGATAGTTGAATAGCCTCTTGACATTAACAATTTTATTCAGTTTTTGACACTGATATTGCCACATGCCACTATTTTCAATTTAATGTTAGTTTTTCTTCGGAGTTACTATGTTAAGGAATTCTGAGCGTTTGTGAGTTTAAGAAAAATAGACATATATTCCTGCAGAAAATTGGACAGTAAACTAAGACCATTGCATATCAAGATTAATTTTGGCGGAAGTATGCTTTATTGTTAATAGTTTTTTTTTCTTGGACTAAATTTATATTAGTTTAAAATTAACATTAAAATTGATTTTAATTTAAGGTACTGTGCTAAAACCATTTGCAGATATAACTTTGTGGCCTGTTACACTTTTGGCATGGATGTTACTCTTTTGCTTATACATTTGATATCTATTAAGTTTAAAACTGAAATCATTAGTGCACAAGTTTTCACTACCCGTTCATTCACTCACTAAGCTATCTCATTAAAACACCAATTTTTTTACTAATGTATGTAGGTTCTCATGTGTATTTGTACTTAATAGTTAGCTCAAGTGAGTTTTACTAATATATATAGATATAGATAGATAGATATTTTTTTTTTGGAAAAACCAAATATATATATGTATATATATATATATATATATATATATACATATAAATAATTACTTTGCGAAATAAGAGCCCCAAGGACAATATAGATAGATATATATTGATAGAAATTTTTTTATTTTAAAAGTATTTTATCTAAATTATTTATTAATAAATATTATTTTGTTTTTTATTTTGATTTTTTAAATTTGTCAAATGCAAAGCTCAAGTCAATTTTAAGTCTATGAATGTTGTTATTTAATATAAGTAGTTGAATAGGTTTTTATAATACAATTTTTTCAGTTTTTAGTTTATTAAATTTTTTATTTTTTGATGTATTTAATATAAAGGTATGTGAACTTTTATGGTTTAATACATTAATTGCATGCAAAAACACAAGTGTGCTTTATATATATATATATATATAGATTTTTTTCAGTTTTTAAATTTTTTATTTTTTAATGTATTTAATATAAAGGTATGTGAGCTTTTATGATTTAATACATTAATTGCATGCAAAAACACAAGTGTGCTTTACATATATATATATTATCTGAGAATGCAAGTAGGCTTCATGGTTTCCCTTAAAATAAATTTAATATAATTGAAGCAAAAAAAAAACATAATTTTTTGAAATTAAACCATCATATATTAAAGCCAGTGGGCAATGAAGCCATTGCATTTGTGTTCACAAAAGGAACCGTAGCTGAAAAAACTTCTTCCACCCAAACTGAGTCAGCGTAGGTGACAACGTTCCACACAAAAAAATCCGTAACTGAATTAGGCCCGCCCCGCCTAGAAAAGTTAAGTTTGACTAGGCTTACACACAACATCTCACTTACGTTATCCCCCGTCAGCTCACCCTAGCCCCGAGCCTTTTTCTCTTCTAACGTAAGCTCCAAGGCTTCACACCGAGTCTCCACTGACAAAATATGTCCTAATAATAAAGGCTAAGTAGAACCCTCTGCTCCTCTCTTCCACTAATAACATAGTTGAAGACAATTTGTCTCAAAGCACACACGACGAAATCCCAAATCCACCGCCTGAGCCATTACCCACCTCAAGCACGCAGTCTCCGCAAAAAGTGGCGAGAGAATGGTAATCAGATAAGATGTAGCTGATGCCATAACCAACTGAGTTAATACTCCAGTTCGTTATCTTATAGATACTTTCGTAAAGCTTACAATTGTCACATCTAATGGAATTCCACACACACACACACACACACACACACACACACACACACACACACACACACACACACACACACACACACACACACACACACACACACACACACACGGGGGAGGTAAGCCTTACTCTTAGCAGAAGAATTGAAAATGGGAACCGACGAGAGAGAAACGTAGGGGTGGTGGCGGCGGCTTTGGTGCGAGCATGGGGGGAGTAGGAGTGAGAATAATAGTCATGAATTTTGGTGTTGGTGGTGGTGGGTTGGGGGTGTGGTTGATCACCACTCATATTGATGATGATTGAGAATTAGAGTTAGAGATTTGGGGGTTTCAGTGGTGGTGGTGGTGTTGGGTGAGAGGGGGGTTTGGTGGTGGGTGGAGCTTCAGTGGTGCTGGGTTTCTGAATTGAAGGTTGTGTTGGGAGGTAGAAGATGAAAGTTAAGGAAGAAGGAGGAAGAAGATGGATGTTGGGTTTAATTTTATTTTGAGTTAATTAAGTTAGTAAATTGAGTTAATTTAGATTTATTGAAAAAAATAAATAAACAAGAACTACCTACCAGTGTTATCAGACTTAGACCGGTGATCGACTCGGTCGAGACACTGGGTCAATGAGTCAATGGTTCAACCACTGGGTCATTGGTTTGATTGTTTGACTCGGTTTATATTAAAAAATTATAATAATTAAAAATATTTAGTATATCATATATATAAAATAATATGCATTCTTCCTAACAAGAAGCAAAGTGGTGTAGTGGAAATTTGGATTAGCTTTCTTCCCTCTAGGTCCTGTGTTCAAGTCCTAGCTATGACAATTTTTTTAAATAACTCTCAATTGAATATCATTTGACCAAATAATTAACATTAAATATCAATTAATTACAGTTTGACCATTAAAAACAGTTTTGAAAAAAAAGGCAAAATCAGAAAGAAAAAAAAAACTGACCGGTTCATAAAAAACCAGCCGAGTCGCCGATTTATTCCCTGAACCAGCCGGTCCAAACTGGTTCATACCGGTTGAATTGCATAGCCGATCCATTAAATGGCTCGGACCGGTCAGGGGTCTGGTTCCCGGTTCAACCGGTCGAACCGGCCGGTCTGGTCCGAGTCTTATAACACTGCTACCTACAATAGCAGGTAAAAAGGTTTTTGTATAATTTTACAGTTTGCACAAAGAAAAACTTGTGCTCGGCAGATGTCTCTATAATGAACTTTTTTTTGTTCAATTAAGATTCTATGAATAAAATAAAATCTTATTCAAGCAGTGATTTAGTTGGTGACAACTTGTTAATCTCCATCAGAGCGAGTGAAGTGAATTAGAGATGGATGAAGTCAACTAGGTCAAAACATAGGGTTTGGAAAAAGTTTTTTGTCTATTTTTTGTTGGTAAATTCAGTTTTTAACATTGAACTTAGAATAATGTTGTTTTAATATCTCATTTCCACATTTATCTTAGATAAGTGGGAGGAGAATAGAGAAATGAGTGATGTGATTTATTGTTTGACGAAAAATGTAGAGAGATAAAACAAAAAATTGTGTGAAAATAAGATGATAAAGAAAATAAAGTGTGTATATATCATTATTATTTAACATTACTTAAAATACTATTCAAATTTTAATATACATCCCACTCTTGGATTTGTCTTTTCCATTCTAACTTTGTTTAATGTTTATTTTAAGAGGGGGCGTGTGCCATATAGCACTTGTCTACGTGGAACCGAGTGAAAATAACTAGCATTAATTTATGCCATTTGTTTATCCCAACAAATTCAACTAATAAATCCAGAAGATTAAATACAAAATCAAAACTAGTGCATTCGAGAATTGTTTTGTTAAATTTATTTCAAACAATGGTCTTTACTCTTATGTGCTAAAGAACCTTTTTTTTAGGTAGTGAGGAATCTACCTTCATCAACTTAAATCAGCACAAAAAATAGGGTCATTTAGACAACCCCATCAATACATATAAAATGGCTTAATACATCAGAAGGCCCCTGAAATTGTAAAGGGAATCAGTTCTAGGGCCTGTAAAATTTTCGCATCAAATTGGGTCCCTAAGAATTTTTTTTAATTCAATTAAGGCCAAATGCTGTCAGACCTCAATTTTGTCCTAGTCATCAATTACACGTGACTTTTATAATTTTTTTTAATTAAAAATTTTAATTCCAACTCAATTATTTAATCAGAAACAAAAAATAAAAACTTAATAAAAACCTAATCTAATAATCCCTTAACTAAACAATCTAATAATCTAAATTATAAACTAACCTAATAATCTAATTATAACCAATACATAATTAAACCCTTTCATCCCCAAATTAAACCCAATTACAAATCTTCCCCATCCCCAAATTGAACCCAGACAAGAAACCAAGCTCTCCTTCCTCCTCCATCACCAAGAACACGAAATTGGATATTGGTGGGGTTTGGTACGGTTTTCGGTTTGGTACGGTTTGAGGGTAGTGTTGGATTTGGCTGCTGTGAGGCTTTATGGTGGTTGAAATGGAGATTGTGAAAGGTGGGTGGTTCGAATCAACAAGTGGGGTTTTGATCGGGTGTGTGTAGCTGCTGTGTGATGTGGGTGTAGAGATTCAATGGTGGTTTTTTATTTTGGTAGCAGCTGGTTGCGGAGGAAAGGCTTGAGGGTTGTTCTTGCTTTGATGGTGAAGTTAGAGGTTTGTTCTGCACTGGGTTTCATGGAAATACATTCAGCTTTCTAAAAAATGAATGGGGTTTATGTGGTTGTTGAGTGATGGCTTGTGAAGGAGATGAGATGGGGTTCAATGGAGGAGTGAGAGAGGGAGACGTATCAGAGATTGAAGGAGAGATGGAGCTAGGTAGGAGGTTGAAGAAGGCTGAAGAATATTGTTCTATCCCAGATCTGTTTTTTTTTTTTTTTTTTTCAGAATCCTATTCTGGTTTGGGGTTGAACGGGTTTTGTTAGGTTAATGAAAATTAACATGAGTTTGGTTTTGTTGAAGATGATTTGGGGTTAATTTGAGAGGGTTTGGAATTAAAAAATTAAGTTTTAAAATTTTTCAATTAAAAAATAATTCCAAATGCCACGTGGAAAAGCTGAATAGGCTAAAATTGAAGCAACTTCAGCATCAGACACACTTTGTCCTTAATTGAATTAAAAAAATTCTAAGGGACCCAATTTGATGCAAAAATTTTACAGGTCCTGGAACTGATTCCCTTTACAATTTCAGGGGCATTCTGATGTATTAAGCCCATATAAAATGAAAGTTCTATGATTCTGATTTCATTGAAGTCACCTAACTGTTTGACTTTGATATTACTCTCATTTTAATATGTTGATTTTATATGTACATATTTTTGTTAAATCGAAATCGTCTGATTAAAAATAGGACAGCCAGAAACCCCAAGCTCACCAGGTCCAGAATCTTTACGTATTAATTCTCATGAAAAGAAGCATAATTTTGTCAATTAATTAAGGTTGTTCCTTGGACCATCAAAAGTGTCTCCACAACACTAAATTATGGGGCTATTCAAGTCCAATTCAAGCTTGCAGAACAGAATGGCATGGTCACAACTGGCTTAGGTGCCATGTGGTCATTCTCACACTTTGTGTGTTTTTCTTTGTCGTAGTACTTTTTCATTCATTACTATTGTTTATTGTCTGGAAAGTTGCAGGTACAGTCTAAAGCTGTGGTCACTTTCTCCCTTCTCTACCATGTCCAATTGGCCACTACCACTATTTATTCTAGCCGATTTCGATATTTAACTATTTTTTTAAGCCACAAGTATTTTAAACCACAAGTATGTTTTACCATGACAATAGTGTTCGAGTCGGATATGATCATTTCGAACTGCAAAGCTCGGCAGCTTGCATAGTAAGTATTTAACACAACTACATTCATAAATTCGAACTTGAAGATGAGATCTCTACTTAGGATAAAGCAACCTATGTGTGTGTAAAGATTGAACCCAAAAAAATAAAAACAATGCCAAAGGAGAGAGACTGATTTACCAGAAAGAGAACAACTGACCAAAAAAAGAAAGCAACAGATCTCACTGTTTCCATCATTTTTTGTTGAGTAAAGGTAATGGGTTCCTATTGATCCAGCTTCTAACTCATGCTGGTGACCTACTTTTTCACTCTAACAAGTTCTTTCTCTTCATCTACTCCTTCAGATAGAAACATCAAACATTGGTCCTCTCCTCCTGCTTCTCTGCCCATTCTCTTGGAGGCTCATCTTCTTCAGCTATGAGAATCTAGGAGATGTAAGTTTTACAAAACTGTGTGTGTTAGGTGAAGTTGGTATCTTAAAAATAATTTGTCAATCAAAAACCTTCTGCTATTTTTATTCTATTACAGAAAGCAACAAAATTCCTGAATTGACATTAATTTATTTTCAACACCCATGGGTGCCTAGTGGCTTTAGGTTGAGGTGACATTCAATTTGGGTGTTTCAGTATATCTTTCAATATCCTTATGCTTTATTTTTTCTTTGTTCATTCTTTATGATTATTTTCCTTTATATTTTATTCATGATGGCTGTCATGGATTCAATTTAAAATTTTGAGAACTGGGTATTTATTCCCTTGACTTCCCCTGAAAAACCCAATTCACATTTTGGGGTTTTATTGTTTGATTGATCCTTTGATCCTATTTTGGGGGTTCTCAAGTCAAAGTCTTCAACTTGTGGTGAGTTCTGAATCTTCTGATTGATGTGTGAGTGTTTTACACAGTGTGGGAGTAATTAGAGGGCATGGATTGGGACTGGAAAGAGTTTGCTTGGGATCCATCTGGGTTGGAGCTAGCTATTGGTGGCTTGGAAGGGCAAAAGAATGAAGAAGCTACAGTGGATTTGAGGCTTGGTGAGGGTTCTGATTCAGTGGAAAAATCAGCCCCAGATACACCAAAGGATCCAGAAGAATCAAAAGCTATGTCATCATCACCTTCTGGATCATCAAAACGATCCCGTCTGCATAATGGATCGCTGAATATGGCTTGCTCGGTTGATGGATGCACTTCTGACCTCAGTGATTGCAGAGAGTATCATCGGCGCCACAGGGTCTGCGAAAAGCATTCCAAAACCCCTGTTGTGTTGGTAGGGGGGAAGCAGCAGCGGTTCTGCCAGCAATGCAGCAGGTATGGATTGAAGTTGCTTATGTGGGTGTTGGAAGTTTGAGGTTGGGAATTTCTTCAATTCAATTGTTTTATAAGTGTTTTGAGGTTGTTTTGTAACATGGGCTGGTGCCGAATTGTTGTAGGTTTCACTCACTCGGGGAGTTTGATGATGTTAAAAGGAGTTGCAGGAAACGTCTTGATGGACATAACAGACGTAGGAGGAAGCCACCGCCCCCATCTCTTTTCATGGCTGCTGAGAAATTCATGTACAATTACAAAGGTTTGTGTGTGGCATCTCTAGATTCTATGAATTTTTTCTGTTGATGTTCAATCTTAATTTTGCATAGAGTTGAAAGAGGGAACCTGGAAGAAGATATGATTGAATTAATATTACAGAATCAACTCCCCACTCCAGATAGAAAGAAACTAGAAATTAAAGTCCCCTCTTTTCAGTTGGTTTGTGTTAGAATTAGAAGTTAGAACCATGCTATAAGTCCTTTCAAATTTTCACAGTGAACTGAATTCTATGCTATGATTAAAATTAGCCTAAGCTGTTTGGTTAAGTTTCATGATAGAGGATGTGAATATGTGATTATCGATCAAAATCCTCTCATGTGGAGACTTCCTCATGTTGAAATTTTGTGTCTGTCTTGAGTTTTAGTACAAGAAAATTCATGTAGGAATATGAAATTCCAGTCATGGTTCGCCTGGAGTCCAATTGTGAGTTAATTATATGCTCTTGATTACTGCTAGCATCTACCTTTCCTCGTCATTATTGCTTGTTTTTCACTTGTTTAATTAGTACTTTTGTCTCTGTCTTGCCTTTCTGCAACTTAGGACCAAGAATCCTGCACTTTGGTAGCCCTCAGGCATATGCAAACACCATAATGAGAAACATGTGGCCTACCCCTACCAAAACGGAAGCTGAATCTGGTTATGATCATCACCGGCTTCTGTATCGAATCGACAAGCACAGACAGGATAAGGGACATCCTGATCTTTGGCAAGAAAATGTCCCAAAAGCTGGAATTGGTAGTGAAGCAATGCATGGAACTACCATCTCTCAGCCTAACCTTGGTGCTCCCAATATTGCCCCATCTGCAAGTGGAAAGGGCAATAGGAAGCTCTCTTCAGACGGCAAACCTGGATCTTTCGACTCAGGTTGTGCTCTCTATCTTCTGTCAACACTTCAATCACAAAGTCCAGAGTTGAGTTTGGTGCAGTCCAGCATCACCTGTCCAGCGCAGTCTCCTTCAGGATCTTTGGATTTCGGCGCCGTGAACGAGTACTCGGGCTTGGGTAAGGCGAAAGATAAGCCTCCTGGTCCAGTATTTGTTCTGGATGCAAACACAACCAACCTTCATTGCAATGGAATGCTGCAAACGGGGCCTGATGGATTGGTGGAAAATGAGGACTCACTCACCCTTCCTTTTGTCTGGGAGTAGGTTGTGAGTGGAGTTGTGTCTTTGGTAAATTTATGGAGTTGTTGGTCTTCAAAATAGAATCTTGTACTCCAATAATTAAGCTTAGACTTGTTGAAGCTTTCAGGGGTCGTTGTTCCCTTCAACTCTAATTTATAGCTATGTTTGGGTCAACTTATCTTTCTCGGGATCAAATCTAGCACTCAAAAGCTACTCATGGAAGCTTCTCTCAGACTTGATTTTAGCTCTAAAATCATCTGTAGAAGGATTTCAAAATATGCTAATAGAAGCATAATTGATTTTGTGATGCGTTTGGATCAGCGTTGTCAAAATCAATTTTGAATTGAATTTTTTGGTGAATGGGAGACTTTTTTGAATTGAATTGATTATGGCAAAGTGAATTGAAGTGGAAGTATATAATTTATATTTGATATGTTTATGGGAAAAGTGATTTCTATATAGTAATGATCTGAAATCCGGTTATGAAATTTCAAATTAGATTATGTCTACTGCAAAAGCTACTTTCTTTAGCTTCACTGCAGAATTGATTTTGAAGCTAGTCGATTGTCAAACATCTACATAATGACATAAAATCAATTTTGGTCAATGAGAATTCTTTTCACTCCCAAACTTAAAACCAAACACACCTTGCTGCAGAGTATGTGATGGATTATCTGTTATCAACTATGTTCTCTCAGTTGTAATGAAATCATTTTGAACAGTTTTGACAGTTAGTTTCTTAGATGAAAGATCCTTCGTTTTATTGAGATTTTGGTGATGCGTGAAATAAATAAATAAATAAAAAGCCATGATTGATTATTCTACCTAACAACTTGATAAGAATTGATATTTAGTGTCGTGTCATTTAGCCATAACTCAATAAACTAGTACAGTGACAAACAGATGGGTTTCTAACTTTCTATCTTTAGAAATGTGTTAGTTTAAGTTGATCTAATAATTAGTGTTTGACTTTAGCAGTATGGTCACTTACCTAAATTCAATGTATTGGACCACTAACAAGACATTTTTTAGAGTTAATTAAAATGTTACAATATGCTTGAAAAAGCAGTGATTTCCAATGAGAGAATGAAATCCTAATCTGGCATCAACACTTGGATATTAGTGATATATGATGTAATCTGCACAATTAAAGAGTAGGGTTAGCGCGATTTTTGGAGTGTTAGGATCCACAATTAACCTTTCAAGATTATTTTTATGGTCATAAAAGTTACTCTTAGTAGGCTCTCAAAATTATCGTGTTTCGATCATCTTTTCTTTTCTTAGAATTAATATTTGATTCAAGAAGCTTATTCTTATAATTAATTCTGATTTTAAAATTAAAGGATTTACAAAGATGAACCGCATCTTTCCAAATTATGAAGAGAAAAGTTTGATGCACCGACGGTGTAAAGTTTTTTTACACCGTCAACCAATTAGATTTCAAGGATGTGCCACGTCAATTAATGAAATTAAATAAAATGAGATATTTTCTCACATTCTTGAAATCTGATTGGTTGACGGTGTAAAAAAACTTTACACCGTCGGTGCATAGAAATTAAACTCAATTATGAATACCTACCGAGTTAGTAAATATAGGCTTTCACTTTCCCCACCAGAAGCCACAAGAGGGAATAAGGGATGTTGTTTAGTGTTGGGTGGAATGAAAGGTGGCAAATGATGTCTACTTTTAGAAAGAAAACAGAACAGTGGTCATCTTGGTAGCTTTTAAGTTTTATCCCCATGACGTGAGGTGAAGAAAAGTTGGTCGTGTGACACTGTATGTCCAATAATATTGGTGGTTAGGATTTGGAAATTAATTCTAGGATCTATGGTTTAGGATTTAGGCAAGGTTGGGTAGACATGGGGAGTGAGAAAGGAGAAAGGAGAAAGGAGAAGGGAGAAAAATAATTGAGATGTTATATGTGGTGATGTGATAAAGAAAAGGCAGAAAAAATGAGGCTATTCATATAAGTGGTCATATGTGAATAATTAAAAGTGTTAGGACACTCATTTTTGTGCATTTTTAAACCACCATGAAGTGAAAAAAATTCAAAAAAGAAAAACACCAAAATACTTTTTGTGGCAATTTAAAACCGTTATAAATATAGATGTCATAAGCGTGTTTTTACTATAGTAATTCACTAATTGTATTTGTATTTATATGTCAATCAAATATTTTTGGGGTTGTTGTGAAATGTATGTACTATTTTGATATCTAAATAAGATAAGTGATGATTGATCTAGTGCTTTTGTATCCTCTCAAGTAGTACTTGTTAAGTTGTTATTTTTTTTTAGTTTAATTTTGATGCACCGACGGTGTAAAGTTTTTTTACACCGTCAACCAATCAGATTTCAAGGATGTGACATGTTAATTAATGAAATTAAATGAAAAGAGAGATTTTCTCACATCCTTAAAATCTGATTGGTTGACGGTGTAAAATTTTTTTACACCGTGGATGCATCAAACTTTTTCTCATTTTTTTATCCTTAATTTTCGTAGTTACTTAATATAGTATTTCCAAGTTACTCAACATTTGTTATTTTTTTTCCAGATGCAGCTTGGAAAGTGAAAAGCTACTATTTGACTTCTTTGATAGCATTAATTTTAGGTACCTTAATTTTATCATAGGATAAGTACAGTATAAGGTAGCGTTTGGTGACGGAACGGAATGAGACATAACAGAACGGAACGGGACAGAACATGATGGAACAGGACAATAATGTTATGTGTGTTGTGTTTGGTAACTCTGAATCAATAGAACATAACCATGATTTTAATTACATATATAACCCTGCATGTTTAATATTTGATTGATGAAAACAAATTGAACTTAATTGAACATTTTGCATAGAAACCGTTTGTTATTGCTTACTTCATGAAATAATTACTTATTTCTTTAAAATAATCACTCATATATTGTTTAAGTTGTTTCAGTATGCTACTGAAAAAAGCAGAAACCTAATTATTTATTTAAGCTATTTTAAGTGTGTTTGTTTAGATTAAAAAATATTGATTTTTACTATAATTTTTTTTATAGAGATTTTGAGAAAAGCATAAGCTGATTCGTGTTTGACTACTAATTAAAATCATTTTTTTTCATCTCCTCTCATCTATCATCATAGATTTTCATTATAAGTTAAAGTAACTGTTTCAAATAATCAGTTTTTAGCTTCAGCTGAAACGAACACAAACAGTTTTTTTTTTAAAAGTGATTTTTTGATTAAAAATTGATTTCTCCAAAATAAGTTGAATCAAACGCACTCTAATTAACTCGTTTATCATTGCTTACAAAAAATGATTTTGCTTTTGAAAAAATAATTGTTTTTATTTTAATTAAGTTGATTCGTGTTTGACTACTCTAATTAAAATCACTTTTTTTATCTCCTCTCATCTATCATCATAGATTTTCATGATAAGCTAAAGTAACTGTTTCAAATAATTTGTTTTCAACTTGAGCTGAAACAAACACAAAAAGTGATATTGTGATTTAAAAAGTAATTTTTTAATTTTAAAAGTAATTTTTTTATTAAAAAGTGATTTTATTTTTCAAAATAAGTTGAATCAAACGCACTCTAATTGGCTCGTTTATCATTGCTTACAAAAAGTGATTTCACTTTTGAAAAAATAATTGATTTTATTTTAAGTGATTTTTTGAAAATGTAGATTTTCATTTAACTTTGTTTACAAATATAATAAGTGCTTTCAATTTTAGAAGTGATTTCAAACTGTTTAGATGCATAAAATTTCAAATATAAATTAGGGGTATTTTTGAACTTGCAAAAGTTTTAGGAGGTGTTCTGTTATGTTCCGTTCCCTTCCGTTACACCCTTTTCCAGGGAACCAAAGTGTCCCGTTCCTGGAACCTTTTGTCCCGTTCCGTTCCATCTTAAAAACATGACAAACACAGAACGGAACTCATGTGTCCCGTTCTGTTCCCTTCCCACCTGTCTACCAAACGCTACCTAAGTACTGTATGTCATGTTTTTCAATAAAAATTCACGTACCAAACCACCACTGATTACATGCGGGTGTTTGAGGCTTTGAGGGTTTTTTTCCTTTGTGGTGTTTCCTGATTTGTGCTTGTTCTATTTGCTTGAGAGTCTCAATCTTTTTACTATATATATATATAATTTATCTTTAAAAAGAATTAAAGGGTTATACTAAAAATAAATGTTGTTATTTTAATTAAAATTAAAAATAAATGTAAATGTTCATCCTACATGACATAGTGTGATTAGATATCAGTGTAAAACTGTTTTACACTGACATTGTACATTAAACTAAAAAAAAAGTTTACATGCTTATGAGAATACCCTAGCATGCAAAAAAAAAAAAAAAAATCAAGGTTGCACAACCATCTTTTTACATTCTACCACATGTCACCAACAGATAATCCTATTTTTTATTAGGAAATATTATGTTTTAAATTTGGCCTGACAATTTTTTCACTACAAAGAAAGGATACGACCCAGCTACGCATGGAGTAGCATTTTTAAAGCAGGCCAGTCTATTAAGGAAGGAGGCTCCTGAAGTGTTGGGGATGGGTGTTTCATTAGGGTATGGGAGGATAATTGGTTGCCGACAAGGACTACTCTGGTCTATCGAGAAGGCATTGCTCAGGATTTAAATATTACGTGGGTGGCAGGCCTTATGATTTCTGCTTGTTGTTCTATGTTAAAATCTATCAATATGTTAACTCTTCACCTAGCCACACTCGGAAAACAACTATGGAGATCGAAATTGGAATAAGTGTCTGATAGGTGAGCGTGAAGGTTTTCTCAGGACTTTCTCGTGGAAGAACAACCAAAGTAAATGTGACTATAAAAAGCAACAATCCATCATCAAATCTTTCCTTGATCTTCGAAAAATTCCACAAAAAAGTAGCCCTTGCGCCTGAAACACATTTTATTTCGGATGTCACATAAGTTTAACTACAAGGTGTTGTGTGGTGGTTGTTTACATATAACCTTAATTTAACCTTAACTTTGTTTTTAACTCTTTTTGTGTTCAAGTTCAAGCACCATTGTACTTGTTTATAATACATCTTTGCTTATAAAAAAGAAATGTGAGGTCTAGGATTGATCCTCGCTTATAGAAATGAAACACATGGTCAATCATTTTATCATTTAATATGAGTAGTCATGATGAGTGAATTAATCACTGTTGCAGAGGTCGAATACCTTGATCTAAAGAGAACATGTGATTAAACATTTACTTTTAGGACAACTTTTCCGCTGACCTCATTGTTTTTCTTATGTTTTTTCATTTACTCAGCTCGACAATAGTTTTTAGTACTAGTGTTTGTTACCCTGTAATTGTACAATTTAAAAAAGAAAATACAATCTTCACTAATAATTTTTTAATCAATTATTATTGATACCAACAAGCTCTATGACAATGACCAACAGCTACAATATTATTGATTTCATATCGATCTTTCACTCTCAAGCTAGCGTGTCTGCTGGATGTGGTTTTTTCATTTTGCTTGAAATGGCCTGCGATATTGCTGTGCATGCTGGAAGCACGATCTGTATTGGCTCCTGTAGTTTTCAGCAGTACACTATAATTAGTTTTTTTTTTATAAGCAAGTACACTATAATTAGTTAGAAGTTGTCTAAAAGAGATATGATGTTTTACTACTAGTTGCAACATTTGATTATTTTATACTCCTAATATATGTATTTTAGGACATAAAGGGGGAATAACCGTAGTAATTCATTTGATTTATTGATGCCTGTTTAGTTGACAACAACCTTATGTGGAAACCATACAAGAATCTTTTGTATTAGCGTAAAAAATTAGCGACAACCTCAACGCTGACGCTAATTTTGATTAAGTATGGTTGGAAGAGCCTACTCTACACAAATGTGTGAATTAGCGTCAGCAGAGTCAACGCTAATTTTGAATAAAATACAAAAGAGCATCTTCAACCACTCTCTGCGAACCTAAGGTCTTTGAACCCTCCTCCCCCTACCGCAACCATCTCACTCTTGTTGTCACCCGCCCCTTGTCGTCGTCCTACTATTGCGCCCATCCAATTTTGGAGCTATCTACTCCGTCGCGAAGTCGCAACCTATATTAAAGGCCTCTGCCATCGTGAACTTGCCACCAATGGTCTCCGTCATCAAATCATTTTGTTTGAAGTAAGTGTGTATTGCGACTACTAGAACATATGTCGACCCTACATATCTCCCCTCTCACACTAACAACCCCACCTTCGTCACCCCCTCCACGATCATATGTGCCCCCTCCGCTAACACTAGATCCACCTTCCCCACCACCACATCACCCCCATCCACCACCATATCTGCCCTATATATCTACCAGAACATATGTACCCTCACCTCCACTTCTTGTTCAGCCACCCCCTCTGCCGATGCTTCCCTCACTGACCTGTTGGCCTTCCACTATTGTTAATTTTGCATGGAACAATGGAAAGGTTGAGATAAAATTAGACAAAGAATAAACACATAGCTTGGGTAAATAGTAATTTTAGAGCTTAAACCTTTTGTATTTAGAGAGTTTTTTTTAGTACATCGGAAAAATAAATTGTATTCTCCAAGGATCGATCCCTGAACCTCCCTCTCCCAACCCATATGTCCCCTAACTCTTACCACTTGAGCTATCATTAGGGGACATATTTAGAGATTATTTGAAAGAGTGTCTACTTTTTTTATTTAAAGGCAATTTCATAATTAATTTTTTTAAAAAGAAATAAGTATTCTAATAATAGTCTTACTTTTAGGTTTGTAAAAAAACCCATCCCTTAAAAGTTAAAATTGTACTTTGGTCGACCCTTAAATTTTTTAATATATTCCTATCGTCTCAATAAAATTAAATTGAGCCTTTACTTTAAAAACAAATTGGGCCTCTGAATTCATATATTAGTCAAAAAAAGTTGGCCCGATTACAAATCCTTTTTTTTTTAACTCGCCCGATTACAAATCTTAATCTGCAGACTTATTTGACAAAAATAAAAGCATCAAAACGGCAAAAACTAACCGAGCCAAGCTGAATGGATTAGAATATGGACCCAGCCTACTCATTCATAGAACCAAAATCCCCCAGCATCTGTGCAATGGGTTTGTTTGAGAAGATTTGTGGGCTGAGGGGTTGACACAAATCACTGAGTAATGATATATACACACCTCACTTTCTCTTCCATCTCATTTCCACATATTTTTCTTTCTATCTCTCTCTACATTTCCTGTCACCTCACAAATCATATCACTAATTACTTTCATTTTTCTTCTTCTTTATATGAGGTGGAGGTGAAAATTATTAGTTAAGATAACATTATTGGGAAATGAGTTCTAGTATGGGAGCATATAATAGTCAATCTGATATTGGCACGGCTCAATCAGACTAAAGTACTCAAATCTCTATTTAAGAACTTTGATTTGATTGAGCCTAGCCAACATCAAATCAGTTATAGGAAAATATGTTCATCATAAAATGCTCATAATATATACAAACCTACAACATCCTAGTCACTTTGATGACATAAATTATGCACTTGCAGCTTCTGAACAAAGAACTGGAAATGGCTAATGCTCAAAGAAAAAAAATTCAACTCACTATAGTAATTAAGGCAAAGAAAGTTAATGAAGTGGTAAAAGCTCTTTGAGATGGTTGGGATATATTCATAGCTTATATAGGCGAAAGAGAGGCAAGATGAAGCTAGAGGAGATTGAGTTAAATTTCATTTTTCTTTTGTTTGAAGAATTTGCGAATTAGATTATATTGCTATGCAATCAGGGTGGTAGCCTGCGTTAGAACCTTTCATGTTTCTTCTGTTGCACCTAATATAGTTGGAAACACTTACCAGATGGTCCCATGAGTCTCCAAATTGTAATAGTACAGAATTTCATCACTGATTACGGTGTCATCATGGCATCACCAAGTCATCATATGTGGGAAAAATGTTGTGTTTGGTTCAACAACGGAAGAGAAGGGGAGGGGAAGGGAAGGGAGGGATTTTAATTCTTATCATTTTTAGTTAAGAGGAGGGGAGGGGAGGGGGTGCACTATTTTTTGCTCTTAGCCGCCACTAAGGCAGCGCTAAGTGATAATTTAAAATTCTTGTTTACTAGATAATAGCGTATTCCATACCTACACTAATTAGCGTTGACTAAAGTACGTTAGTGAAGGTTTCAAGCCAATGTTAAAATTATTGGTCAATGTAGAGTCTGTCTGCCATCAATTAGCAGCGGTTCATAGCTGACAATGATTACGCCGGTGCAAACATGTGAAGTGGATATGGCTTATCTCTTAGACCCACAAGTTAGCGACGGCTAGGCCAACGCTAACCTTCAACGGTTTCTTCACCAAATTATTTTTATAAGCCTCGTGCTCTACCCAATTCACCCATTTCATTAATGGGGGGAGGGTGTTTCTAAAAGCTATGTGGACCGGGCGAGCCCCTATAGGGGCAACGCCCTGGGGCTTTTCATCGACGACCACTTATTTCGGCGAGGCTTTCATCGCCCTTGTTGAGGTGTTTGCCCCCGGAGAAATATGAGGCTATAATGTCTGAGGTTCATGAGGGAGTTTGTGCCAGTCACATAGGGGGAAGATCTTTGACGTGCAAAGTGTTGAGAGCAGGGTTCTACTGGTCAACGCTGAGAAAAAATTGCATGGAATTCGCGCGGAAGTACAATAAGTGTCAAGTATTTGCTGATTTGTTGAAGGCACCGCCAGAGCAATTGTCGACTATAAGTGCTCCCTGGATGTTCGCTATGTGGGGGGTTGACTTGGTCGATCCTTTTCCGGTCGCTAGATCCCAGATGAAGTTCATCCTGGTGGCGGTCGACTATTTTACAAAGTGGATTGAGGCGGAGCCGCTCGCCAAGATAACCTCGACAAAAATTGTTAATTTTTACTGGTAGCGGATAGTCTGCAGATTTGGGATACCGCGGGCGATAGTATCTGACAACGAGACTCAATTCACAAGCAAGCAAACGTGAAAATTCTGCAAAGAGATGAGGATTCAAATGAGGTTTGCCTCGGTAGAGCACCCGCAAACGAATGGGCAAGTAGAGTCAGCCAACAAAGTGATCTTACGAGGATTGAAGCAGCGATTGGATGAAGCTAGTGGAGCATGGTTGGATGAGCTTCCAGTGGTTCTATGGTCCTACAACACAACCGAGCAATCGAGCACAAGAGAGACTCCATTCAGAATGACCTACGGGGCGGACGCCATGCTACACGTCGAGATTGACAACTCATCTTGGCGGACTGCGCCGCGCCTGGAAGGTGAAAATCAAGCGAATATGACGATGGAGCTTGATTTATTGTGCGAAACTCGGGAAGAGGCCCACGCGCGAGAGGCGGCGATGAAGCAACGAGCGGCGGCCAAGTACGATTCGAAGGTTCGCCCTAGAGCAATGCAGGTGGGAGATCTGGTCCTTAAATGGCGAACAGGCACCGCAGGAAACAAGTTGAGTCCAAACTGGGAGGGGCCCTACAAGATTGCAGAGGTTCTAGGCAAGGGAGCTTACCATCTTGAGGAGCTGGACGGAAGGCGGGTGCCACGATCATGGAATGCCGCAAGTCTCCGCTATTACTATAGTTAGGATGAAGGAAAGGACGGTTTTCTCCAAGGAAATAAAGCGCACTCTTTTTCTCCCAAAGTGGAGTTTTTTAACGAGGCGTAAAAAATGTAATGAAATGTTGAACTATAAATGAAGTGATATTCGCCAGAAGTTTTCTTGATTAAAATCGCCAAAGTTAAAAACTCTGAATTACAATAGACTGCTCGATGGAATAAGCTTGATCCCCAAAGGGGCTTGCTGGAACCCTAAAAGGGGCGACTCCATCACGACCTTTGACGTCTGGAAATCGCCCCCGGACCTTCCGAAGCAGTCACTGGACCCGTTAACGACGTGCAGGGTAAGTCTCCCCAAAATACGGGCGAGCATCACCGGCTAGGCAAAAGTCTTGGGCGCCCAAATGGCCATTGGGACCCAAGCATCGTAAGCCCCGTGCGGGCAAAGTCCTCAAGAATGGAGGCCGCTCTTTCCTTAAGGGAAGACGTTTTTCAAGCCTTGGTAGGGATAAACCAAGCATAAAGTCCTAGCAAAAAAACTTGCACGCCTATGTCGTTAAACGTAATTCAGTCTAAAATGGCGCGTAAGGAAATAGCGCAAGTTATCAGGCCGACGAATGAATAAGGTGGAAGGCGAACACCGCGGTGTTCAGGAAATCATGAATTAAAGGAAAAAAAAAAACGCATGGTAAACAAAGAAAGGGTATGCATAAAAACCCAAACGGGAAACGACAAAGTCAATTACATGAAAGCCCTAGCGGGCGAACAAACAGGTAAAGCGCTAAAAGACCGAAAACTAGGAAAGCAGTAAAAACTAATTATCTCTGTCGCCTTCTTCTTCTTCTTCTTCTTCTTCTTCTTCTTCTTCTTCTTCTTCTTCTTCTTCTTCTTCTTCTTCTTCTTCGTTTCCGTCAGTCCAAAGGTTTGGCCCCAGCCTGGGAGGATCGTCTGGCCCAACAAGCCCGGAATCAGTAATCACTTTTAGCATCCCCATAGCGCTTAGATCAGCATTTGGAAAAAGCCATTGAGCTTGGTCTTTGGCCAGGTAAAAGCCTTCCTCGCGCTGCTCCAAGGCTTCGTCCGCCGCTGACTCCCTCGCCTTAGCAGCCTTTTCCTTCTCTTCAGTCAGCTCCTTGACCATCACCTCGAGTTCCGCCTTTAGCGACGCCATCTCTTTGTCTTTCAGGGTAAGGACCTCATCCTTCGCCGCCAGTGCTGACTGAGCCTCCTGCTTGGCGGCAGTCAAGTCCTCCTCAAGTTCTGAGATCGAGCTGGCTCGGCGAGCAAGCTCGATTCGCGCTTCAGCAAGCTCGTTGGCGATCGACACAAGCTTCTTGTCAATGGCGATCTTTTCTTTGGCGGCCCCAGTTACAACCTTGTCAAGACGATCTGGACATTTGGCATGTTCGCTGGCGAGTGCCTTATAGTCAGCTTGAAGTTTCACCTCATCATCAGCAGAGGCCTTGAACTTCTTAAAAGCATGAGCGAAGATACACCCGGCGTGCAGCATGGACGCGAGGCACTCTTGGCCTGCGTCGTCAATACCTTTCCCAAAAAATTCCTTTTCCAGGTAATCATGATTGATCCCTGAAAGCAGAAACTCCACGGGGTTGGTGGCGTCGCGCATCATTGTGGAGCTATCAAGGGGGGGCTCCCTGGCGGCAGGAGTTTCCTTTTCTTTTTCTATTTCTTCTCCTTCTTTTTCCTTGGGGTTTGGAATGGGTTTCTGCCCCAATTGGGCTGGAGTGCTTTTCCTTTATCAGGCGAGCCTAATTATCTTTTTCACCAGTCTCCTGGCGATCGAGGCTGGTTTCCGCTTGGGTTTGAGTTTTGGGAGAAGCGGTTCCTGGGTCGGCCACGGCTGGTGACGGGCAGAAGTCTCCTCGCCTTGACGCTTGGGGGTGTCCGTGGTGGACTTAGTGGCCTTTTTCTTGAGTGGCGAGGGGTTCTTGTCTCCCTCGTCGTCTTGAAGTGAGCGTTTCTTCCTGGGATTCTCGGCGTTGGTGTTGAAAGTTGGGGGAAATTTTGCAAGCCTTCTGGCGGCGGCGAGTTGGAGTTCTTCGCTGGTAAAACCCATGTCAGCTGCAAAAGACAAGGAGCAAGTCAAAACAAGAACATTTAAATAAGATACACTCATGGGATGGGTTAACATGAAAAGCATGAATGAGGGGAGAAGACCTAAGTATTTGGGGGTTCTCGAATGACGATCGCCTTCGATAACCTTGGAACAGTCAAGGATCGGAAGTTTGGCGAAAAAGTTGATTATAATTTTATCCTCGGCGGTAAGAAGGTCTGCCGAAGGATCGATAATCCCGTTAGGACGGTCGGTCCAGTAGAGAGGGAAAAGGGCGGTCCCATCTCTTAAGGTGAAAAGTTCAGGGTAAGCTTGGTGAACGCCCACTTTGAAGTATTTTCGAGCAAAGCTAGTTTTGGCGTTACTCTTGAGGGGATTTAGGCATTTACGGCCTGTGCGCGCCTTTAGGGAGATCCAACCTCTAGCCTTTAGGGATTTGGCGTCGACATCATACAAGTAAAAGAAGTGAACAGTCTGAGGCTTGATATTGATGGCGTCGCACAGGATCTCAAAGCAACGCATGAACGCCCAGGCATTGGGGTGCAGTTGGTTGGGGGCTGCGTTGATGTCAGACAAAACGTCACAGAAGAAAGGAGAAAAGGGAAACCTAATTCCCAACTCCGTGAAAAGGTACTCATATACATAAAACACATGGTAGTGGGATATGTCTTCGTGGGTCTTATGAAACCAGGGTCGCACGTACTTCTTGCAAGCAGCGACGCGCAATTTCTCATTAAGTGCATCATCATCACATAGGCCGTCAACTGCCTTGATGCAGTCAGTCACCGTGTCCACGGTGGCAAAATCTGTGGGTTGGTCAATCACAGATTGAGTGGGAGCGACTTGGACCGGAGTAGGGAGCGTGGCGAAGGTTTTCAAACGGAAGGCTGCAACTTTCGGGGACTTAAAAAGAAGCCCACTGGCAGGAGATGAGTCTCCGGGAAACTCGCGGCGAGGGGGATTTTGAGAAGATGAAGAGATCGGGGTCGAAGAGGACATGGTTATGCAATGCATGTTATACAAACTACTTGAGAATGGAACAAGAATGCAGAAAGGGACGAGGTCAAGGAACAAGAGGACTCATCAGAAGACAAGACGGGCAGAAGGTTGAAGAAGGGGTATATGGTAACAATGTCGAAGCAAGGGTACACTTGCGGTTCGCTCGGTATGGTCTTAGTGGAAAGGAGTTGGGAAAGTGAAAGTCGATGGAGGTGCAGGGTTTTTATAGGCAGGGAGCGACTCTTAGCATGCGACGCGTGGCTAACACGTGGAGTTAATGGGGAGTTATGACCCATGATTTGCAGGGAACGAATGATTACCTCGGGAAACGCAGGCGACGCATTAATGGAAATGAATGCGCGTGATAGGTGGGAAGTCTTCTCAACTTCTTCCTTGAAATGACATGTGATATATTTGAAGGGGCAGATCAATCAAGGTCGTTTGATCGCGGTGACCGCCAATAATGCTATTGCAATCTTCGCCTCTCGTCTTTCACGGATTTGTGGACTTGTGGGCCTTTTAGGCTAGTAGATTTGTGTCGGCGACCTCTGATTAAAACGCTATGTTGGCGACCTGTGATCAAAGCATGTTTAAAGATTGAGATAGGCTTAACAAAACAGTGAAATCTTTAAAGACACGCTCGACTTTGTCCTTCAAAGCCTGGTGTCTTGTGGACTCCTGGACTGGGCGAGCCCCTATAGAGGCAACGCCCTGGGGCAGTCCGTCAAGTGGCGGGGCGTTTGGCCTCTACGAAGGGTCTGGATGCGGCCCAATCAAGGCAAGTTAGTTGCGCGGGGCCCATGCCCCCCACACACTATAAATAAGTAGCGAATATCTATTGTAAAGGCTTTTGATTCATTTCTCAATATTACAAGTAAAATTCAGCTATATTCTCGCTCCTTCCTTCTCCCTCTAGTGCAATCATCCCACACTCTTGGTACTACCTTACCAGATAATGCTCCATTCTGGAACACTATGAAATCCAATTCATGGGCTAAAATCATACAAAAATTATTTTCATTTTAGAAACACTAATATGAATATAAAGTTGAAGTATGAAAGAAGAACTAATTTGTGTCTCTAGAATAAATATATACATTCAAAATTCTAATCTAACTTAGCACAATTTTCTCAAAAAAATTAAGATAGTGTTTGACTCGTGTACCAAGTCGCTTTATCCCTGGGTTGATCTGCTTGACTTGACTTGTCTTATGTATGATCTGATTTTAACCAATCGAACCCGCTGGCGAGTTGTGTTGACTCGCGAGTTGGAACCTAAATTGCCAACTCTGCTCATGAAAGACATTGTTTTCTAATGAAAATGTTCCACTCTAATTCTTTCACTTTTGGAGGGGAGATAAAATTGACTTATGAGGGGATTTGTTCCACTCACTTCCCATCATAAGAATAGAACCAAACAAGATATTAGAATAAATTACACTCCATTACCTTCAAGTCTTCAACTTTGCTGATATGATATTAAACTTTATTCTTCTAATGTAAATGTACTTCGGTGGCACTTACATAATGCCAGTATTTGCAATGCGTTTCCTAGCACACAAAACCGACATTTAAGAAGAAAAAAAAACCACAAAATTAGTTGTAGCAAATGTGACAGTGGCATTGTCGGTAACAATATTCGTGGCATTTATAAACTGCCATAATTGGACAAAACAAATGCCACCAAAAACAATTTTTTAAGTGCAAGGAGATGAATGTAAAAAGAGGGGAAAAAAAGATAAAGAAAGAGGCGACGATATTTCGTACAAGGAAGAATGGTGGGTTGGTTGGGGGTAGCTAGTTGGTGCAAGAATATTTGCGGCTTATATATGGAAGAGGGGAACAGATCCTTAAATCACATGTTCCAATTGGATAAAACTGCAAAATAAACAGGGTTTGTTTGTGGTTGGTAACTTTATTTTTCTGTGGTTATACCTAAAATTGTAGGAAAGACAACAAGAAGGTCCCATAATTCCGAATTGGTGATTTCAAGTGCATAATTGCCATTGCCTTCGCAATCATTGTTGCATCACCAATTCACCATTGAACATTTCCACTACAAGAAAATTGGCATTTAGCGACGGACATTCTGCGGCGGTTACGCATAAACCGCCGCAAAATGTAAACTTGAGGCGTTTTTTCAGGCGGTTAAGCAAGCCGCCGCAGTTTTCATACAATTTGCGGCGGGTTTTGTTTCAATTAGTGGCGGTTTGCTTGACATTTGTGGCGGTTATTTCAGGGGCAGTTCAACCAGGCGCCGCAGAATGATTAAATTAGAAAACCTAAACCCCTCCTATCGCGTTTCACTCTCCTCTACCTCACTTCGCGTTTCACTCTCAGCCTCTCTCTCATATCGCGATTTTCACCTTCACCTCAAGCGATTTTCAGAAGCACGAAAACCCACCACACCTTCACCTCACTTCACGTTGAACCCACCACACCTTCCCCTCTCAGATCACGATTCTTCACCTTCACGTTGAACCCACCACTTCACTCCCCTCTCAGCGATGGCGATTTTCAGAAGCAAAGTTCCAGATTGAAGCTCAATCACTGATTGAAGGTAAGCACTTCGTTTGTTTTGGGATTTTAGGTTTTCGGTTTCAGGTTTCTGATTTGGATCTGTTTGTTTTGGTTAGGAATTAGGGATTTTAGGTTTCAGATTCACATTCTCATCAAAACTGGTGTTCGTGCTCTCGGTTATCACTCAGATTTTCATCTTGTAGCTTTGATTGAAGGTAAGCACCTAGTTCTTGGTTTCAATTTCTTCTCAGATGTGCAATTTCTTTGTAAATAAACCTCTGTTTCAATTTCTTCAGTGAATGTGGTTTCGTAACATAGCCTATGATGAAACATAGTAGCTTCTAGCGTTGATAGTTCCTCCTCCCATCTCTAGTTATTTGTGTCCACTGGGTAGCTACAGCCAATTTCATTGATGTTGTAGATTCACGGGCAAGCTGGAGGTATTTGGATCTAGGGGAATGATGTTGTTTGGAATGCTGTTAGAGTTGCCTCTTAGTTTTTACATTTTTCTGTGGAAAGGGGTCAGTAATGTAGTTTCTTGGCATCTAACTGCTGTGTATGTGAGTCCTGACTTTATTACTAGAAGAGAATTGTGGGCTCAGTTGGGGCTGTTGCATAGTGAGATACATTGTTTATTGGGAGACTTCAATGCTACATTACATAATTATGAGAGAACTGGTAGTAATGTAATATCAACACTGCTCCTAGGGATTCTCAGATATTCCAAAGAGCGAGATGTAAACAGTAAACTTATTAGCTTTGCACTTGTAGACTAATAACTCAGGGCAGATTGGACAGGGCTCTATGCAATTTTCCCCTTGTGTTCTCCTTTTTCATCACACAAGTTTCTCATACATAACATTAGAGAGTGGTCAAGATTCTGGAATGTAGTACTAGTATCTTTATGAAATGAAAAGAAAAGGGGTCAACATTATTTATTTATTATTATGCTAGCAGTTATTTGGTATTATTCTGGAATGTAGTACCAGTTTATTTTTTGTGTTTATTTGTTGTTATTTGTTAAGAACTCCCAAAAAAGAAAAGTGTTGCTGCTATGTTGTTAATGTTATAGATAGATACACAGTTGTGCCAACAAACTTGAAAAAACAAACTTGAAACTAACATTGCATCATCACACTCCTAAACATCCTGCTATGTTGTTACCCTGATCCTAACTACTTTAATAATGTCTCAAACATCATTCAGGTTTCAATGTTGGACACAGTTCATTCTTGCTTGACATCAAGCACCAATTTTCCAATGCCTTTGGCATTTTGCATGCCCCTTTTCATTAACCAATATCTTAAGAAAACTTTCCAAGGACATCCTACTTCTATTTTGTTATATTTAGTATTTTGCATTAATCCCCTATCCACACTTATTATGTGATAAACATTTATTTTGTAAGTTGTACTTGATCATATTATACTTACTTCTATTTTGTAAGTTACTTTTTATGAATCCTTTAAATACATTTGGGTGGATGAAAGTGCTAGTACATTTGGCATATTTCCAAGGTGTTTGGAATTGGTTGATTTCTTTGCTACTGTTTATAAATATTATAAGCTTCATTTTATTTAAAGAGATCATTTTATAAAGATTAGAAGCTTCATTTTATTTAAAGAGATCATTTTATAAAGATTATAAGCTCTATTTTATTTAAAGAGATCATATTATAAAAGATTATAAGCTTCATTTTATTTAAAGAGATCATTTTATAAAGATTATAAGTTTCATTTTATTTAGTGATTAAATTAAGTATATAATTTGACTTTTAAAAAAAATTGAAAAACTATTTTAAAACTCCTTGTAGCAAAAAAAAACGCCCCATTACTAACTGTAGAACTTTGCGGCAGTTAGAAACCGCCGCAAAACAGAGGCGGAATGAATTACAGGTTTTGCGGCGCTTTTAACCGCCGCTATATACTGCGGCGGTTATTCCAACGCTTGGATATAAGCGCCGCAGAACGGCCCCCGACGCTCGTAACTGCGGCGCTCGAGGAAACGCCCCATTATACATTCTGCGGCGGTTTTAACCGCCGCAAAATGGTTCCAAAAGCGCCGCAAAATGGCTTTTTTTTTGTAGTGTTCATATATGTCTCTTTTCACTTTATATTTTGACTTAATAGCACTTTTCATCCCTCACTTATCATGATTTGACAGTTTTGATCTCTCATGGAATGTATTGGTAAAATTGAGTTAATTTTTTCTAAAATAAGAATGAATGTTGCATAAAATAAGAACAACAAAATTTTATTTATTCTTGAATTTTTATTTCTTATAATAACCATATGAAATCTCATAACACTTTCACTTGGGTGAGCGTAGGAAGCTAGGCAAGTGTTTGTTTTGACATTATATCCCCCAAGGAATTGCACTTCTTTCTACAAATCTTAATACAATTCCCTATAGAAGTCCCCTCATCAAGGCATTCCTGAAGACAATCTGATACGCAGTCTACTGAAGTCTTCGGGGTGATGTGTGTGGCTTCTCCTTTTTCAGCAAAAACAAACATCATGGTGATGACCACAAGAACAATAACCGCAGCTTTGTTGAAAGCCATTAATAATAACGTTTTAGATGACAAAAGCTCTAGTTTAATTTTTCCAATGATTTGGGTTCTTATGATATCTTAAATCGTATTTATACTATAATTTAGACAAGAATGATTAAATAGAATAAATTTTGGTCAAATTTGAAATTTAAGTCTTTGATTGATATAATACATTAATATGAGAATAATATAATCTTTTTATAAAATAATATACTTCATCATTCTAATATACTTTATTGTATTTTTCTTTCTAAAAAAATAAAAAACTTTTAAATCCTTGATAAATGCAGTCAAGGTAAATATTTACTTTTTGTTTGGATTTCCTAAATAAAAAAAATAAAAAACTTTTAAATCCTTGATAAATGCAGTCAAGGTCAATATTTACTTTTTTGTTTGGATTTCCTTTTTAAAAAATTCTTAAGTAAAAAAATATAATTTTCACATTCCTAAATATGTGTAATTTTAAATTAGTTGGTTAGAATATAGTGAATTATCTATATTTATATTAAAATGTCTTGAACCATTGTAATGAACGAATTTCATCCCTCCCATTAAAAGATTAATAAGATGAACCCTAGAGAAGCATAAGTGCATAACTCTAAAAATATAATTGTATTCAAGAAGTTAATGTGTAGCTCATTAGCTCCATAAACAAACATGCAAACTATAGCAATGACAAAGCTAGTGTGATGAAACACTATTTGGGCTTTATCCAAGCAATTATTTTTTATGTACATATCCACCAATGAGGTTTAATATATTTTCGATCCTAGATAAATGTAGTCAAAGTCAATTACTTTCTCTCTTAAATTTTAAATTTCACATTCCTTAAGAAGTACATTCTTAAATCAATAGATTAGTTACAATCAATCTATCTTTTTTTTTTTTTTCAACAATCAGGTAAGAGGAGTGTGTTATTGTGAGAGGTGAGAGCGTTCAATAAGAGCCATTGGATAACATTGAACGGCTATGATTACTTATTGTTGCCGTTTTGCTTTTCCGTCAACTTCCATTCAATTTTTTACGGTTTTTTATTAAAAGTCAATTAAAAAAAACTAGAAACCATAAAATTGCTTATTAAAAAACATAAAATTGTTCTTCAAGCCTTATTTTTAATTAAAAATTGTTAAATATTGGATGCAAGTTGATAAAAAACCAAAACTGCAACAATTAGTAAACGTGAGAGACGTTGTAGGCTAATAAATTCCTTTAGGGACCAAAAACTGCTAAATCGTTGTAAGTGAGAGACCAAAACTGCTATTAAGCCTTATATTTTTTGCTTCTTTTGAACACAGTCATGTGTGATAAAGTTCAAATGTTCTAATCAAATAGGAAAATTATGTCTAATTGTTCAACAATTCAACAGCAAGGACATGGAGTAGGGATAATAAGAGAAACTTTCCCTTATGGAGCATTTTTTAAAAATTTTATTTTATGGAGTTACACACTTGTTCGGCTCAACCACCAAGAATCAAAGACCGGAAGCCTCTTTTATTTTTATTACTTGTTCGGCTCAACCACTTGGTCTTCGCTGCCTATGATGTTGGTAGTTTGAGTTGTGATGGGCTTTCTCTTTATTGTCCATCGCACTCTAGATTGATGGCGCATGTTCTAGTGCTGGCTCCATCCCTCCCAATGACCATCAAGATTTTGTGGAAGCTGGTTCAGTTTTTTCGAGGGAGTATGATGTCCTTGAGGTGGATGTTGTTGGCGCTGCTGACGATCATGCTCTTGATTTTTCTGAGACCTCTTCCCCGTGGTCGACCTAAGAAAATTAAAGAGGCAAAGCGCAAGTTGGAGTGTTCTCGGTGACCTAGGGGTCGTCCTCATAAATCAGAGAGTGGGAATCTCGCTATTGTGTCGGCGCCGCCTAGTCCTCCTTCTCCCTCGATGCCTTATTTCACGCGAGCAGTGAAGGCTTGGTATCTTGCTAAATCTGTTGGCATGTCTTTCCCTGGTTGTGATGAAGATGCAGTTCGGGGGTTGGCCGCTGTTATTATGGAGAATTGTCCCTCTAGGTGTTAGGGAGGGTGCAATTATTTGTGAAATTCTGGTTCACACACAGGACATATGTCGTACCAAATGTCTTGCACCACATACAACAGATAAATCACAAGTTCAACACAGTATTAAACCAGCAAAACAGTAAAGAAGAACACAGAGAATTGTTAACCCAGTTCGGTGAAATATCACCTACGTCTGGAGGGTTTTCACCCAAGAGAGATAATTCACTATTATAGAGAAATTGTACACAAAAGGTCTCACAAGAACTGCCCTAGTTCAACTACCTTTTCTACCTAACTCTACCCGTAGAATACTACTTAGGTCTCCCCCTAAGTATGAGAACTCTCTCTCACTCTCTCACACAATCATTGCCTCAGTGATTGATCTCTTTACAACAAGAGTAAAGATGATCTTAAGATCAAACAACTAACACAACAACTCTCAGCTTACAGTAAGAACAAAGAGCTGTTGAGAGAACACCATGTGTGAACAAAACAAGGGTAAACCCTAATTCACTCAACAAGAAGCACCACCTAGCAACTAGGTCTAGGTCTTTTTAAGTAGCAGTCGTCCAAGCCTTGTCTTCAATGAGCTTGGGCGAGCAAAAAGTCCACACAAAATAGGAAGTTGTTAATGAAACAAATCTGCATAAAATCTTCAATGATGCGTTTCAGTTGCAGATAAAAACTTCCATCAATATCTCATATCAAATCCCTTAAAACTGATTTGATCACACTTGATATATTCCTTGAACGGCACACATAAGCTTCCAACAAAACCCTAACTTGATTACCATGTAATCAAAACAAAGCTTCACAGATAACTTAGCCAACTCACAGCAGATTCGCAGGGACGCATGTCATAGTCAAGATGTTATGACATGGTGCCCTACTTGTTGGCACACAACATACATTAGCTAAAATGTAGACAATCATAACAAAAGAACAACAATTTGTGTTGGGTTGGTGTTTTGTTTTTTCTATAAAAAATAATAATATCAGACAAATTGAGCCTAATCCCTCTAAAAATTATATAGGAAAACTTAAAAAAAGGTAATTTAGGACAAGCTAAATTACTACCCAGTAATTCATTCGGTAAAAGACATTGAAATCCGGTATACTTAAAGATTAAACTTTAGAATCCAGAACCTAATAAACACCTCTGCACAAAATGTAGGATAAGCCTCAAGCAACATCGACAAGGACCTAAACCCGGATCAAGCACCAAAGGACCAATGAGAAATGGCATTAGTCAAAGACCGAGATGTGGCGAACAATAAGCCACATAACCCAACAAAAGAAGAGTCCATCTCTCCATTAAAGGGGACGTGAATCAGCACGTGATATCGACCAGAAAACGAAAGCATAAAAACCTGCTCAAATCAATGGGCATGCCACACGCTTTGGTTCGACCAGACTACCATATCAGAAAAAAAAGAGACCAGAATAAAGCCATACATTTAACTTAAAAACCCAAATCTACTGCAACTGGCACTTATTTTCACACCATCGGCCTAGATCCGCCATTGTTAACCCCTAGTAGCACTCGAAACTCATGACAAGCACACAGGTTGCACCGCACCTTCACTCACTACTCCACCCAGCAACACATCGCAAACAGAATCGGAAGAAGCGCCAGATCTTCCACATACACCAAAGTTGCAAGAAGGTGGAGGAGAAGAATCAATGATAAGCACTTTGAAGGCACCAAGAGAGCATATCTGGAGCACCAAGAGAATGGGGAGGCAAGACTCACCGTCTAAACCCAAGGCTGAGACTAAATTTGATCTCGAAGCCAAAATCCTCTACGAACACAACAACGACAACATACCATACAATAACTCCTCGATCAGGCGACCGAGCAATACCACTGCTCTGAGCTAAACACCTACAAATCAACTTTAGATCTAGCCACCACCGAAAGGGGGAGAAGGATCGGAAGAGGGAGAAGCAAACACAAAGGGAGCCCGAGAAATAGATTTGGTAGGAGGCAAGGAAAACTCACATCAAGAGAGAGAAGAAAGGAGAAAGGTGGAACGATGAAAGAAGGGTTGTCGCCGCACCGAAAGATAGAGGCACGAGGGCCACCCAAACAAAATTACAACGAGATTTCAAAAGAAGAAAGTTTAGAGCGAGACTAGAGAGTCACTTAATTCCAAATTGATATTACGTGATCAATTTAACCTCATATTTACGGTGCTTGCTCTGATGCCCATAAATTCATATGAGTGTATGGTACAGGAGTGACATGGACCAATAATAATAGCACACTTAATATGACATGGATAAGTAAGTGATGACTTCACACAATTTTCTAATTTATATTTATTTATTCAATAATTGCTTAATGACCCAATTTTATTTAGTTAATTCAGTAATGAGTACTCTTGATTTGTGTTCTTCATGTTGTTTATCTTCCTGCAATATATCAGCAATTCCATCATGCCCAAAAAATAACCACATTTGTTGCCAAGCCTCACCACTTACTGCAATATATCAGCAATTCCACCTTGTCCCATTGCTGCATTATTTTACTAACCATTTCAACCACTTGCAATGTATCTCTTTTAATGTTCTGGGATACATGTGACAGCAAATTGGGGATTAGCCCCCCACCACTATCCCCTCCTATCAACAGTCTGTAAATTCAAACACTGGCCAAGCAGAGTCTAGGATTGGAAATAGATGATCTGAACTCTCTAACTGCTAATGCCAAGAGCGCCACTGGAACATATCAATTACAGAAATCAATTTTTATGTTCTTCATATTTTGCATCTTCTTCAAACATTTATTACTAAAACCCAACACAATCACTCTCACCTCACTTCCATTTTCTCAATCTTCTTCTTCTTTCTCAATCCAGCCCAAAACAGAACCATAAACCCTCCACACCCAGAAATCCCTTCAATTAAAAATTGTTCAAATTGAAAAACTCTCACCCCAAAACAGAACACAACACATATAATCCCTCCCCTTGCTTTCTGAATGTCTCTCTGGAGAGTCAAAACTTTCAACCTCAAACATGAATTTCTCTTCTTTCTCAATGAAGCTGTGTTGTCTCTGAAAAAATCAGTCACCGCATAGAATCCCTTCTTCCTCAATCGACCCATCCGAACAGTCTAGAACAAATTGAGGAGGAACCCATTTCTAAGGGACCTGTAGAACCCTTAAAGGTTCAAGCTTTAGACAACACAAAGAAGAAGGGATTTGAACAAAGATGGAGAAGATGGTGGGGCACAGATCTGAAGTCTTCACGACCATTGTTGGGTTCACCTATGCTAGGAACCAGATGCAAACAAAGACTTTATGGTCGAACTCGATGCGCCACGTGAGGCGGCGAAATGAACACTTCACGGCGGTGGGTTTACGTCTGCAGCTCTGCGTGGCGACGGAGAAGATGAGGGGTCGACGACACAATGGAAGTGTGAGGCGGCGGAGAAGATGATGGGTTTCAACTTACACGTCGATGATCTCTGATATCTTTCACTTGATTTGAGGACCAAATTCAAAACAAATGTAACCTATAGGGTTGGTTCATAATAAGTATAATTCTAATGGGTTAATATAGAGTTTCAAGAAATCAGAAATATTATTTATATCTATTTCCACATGTTATTATTCCTATGCGTACACGTCAGTCCTGTACTATACCCATAAAAAAATTCCTGTACCACAGAAAGTGCCCATATTTACTTAGGTAGATTTAAAGAAACCATTATGCATAAAAAAAAAAATGTGGATCATTGTTACTCATTAAATTGAATTGTCTATACCACCAAAGTAAATATAAGTAACTCTAGTCAAATATGACTTAAGATTCATAACACTTGTCAAAATACTATGGAATCACTTAAGATTGAGTGATTTAAAGAAAGAAGCTTCTTCAATGCCTTTAATGAAATATTAGAAGACAAAAATTAATGACTTACAATTTAAAGTTTATGCAAAGTAAAAAAACACATTAAATAATCAATATTAGAATAAGAAAATTTAAAATGACTGACAATTAACTTGTAAATCAGGTAAAAATGATAATAATGTCATATGAAATCTAGTGACATGAGAGAACCTCTTTTTAAAGAAACTCTTATTAAATATAAAGGCAATTCAGTTTTAATTTTGGTGTAAAGATTGTATTCTCTTGCCTTGCCCTTTATCCGTAGGAAAAGCAGCATAAAGCCAAAAAGCCTTCCCAAACGTAAGGTCCAAGCCAGTTCAGCCCAAAGTCATAGGTCCTGAATAACTGAAACGCATTTTTCCCAACGAACCGTGGATTATATATGAATAGCTGAATGTAATTCATGAAATCATTTGTATACTTGCAAACAATTCTCTTGGAATGTTACGAATTTACTTTCAGTAATGCACAAAATTAACTCTCTTGCCCTTCAATAGATATAATTCAGTCCATTCAAAAAAAGAAAAAATAATTCAGAACCATGAAAAATTTAAGAAATCATCAAGCCTACCAATATATTCTTTTTAACATATATATATATATATATATATATATTCTACTATGAATAAAAAAGGTAGATATATTAAAATGATATTTTACAAATTTAGTGTATCGTAAATAACTTATATTACATATTATATATATTTTGTCAGGTTATAATTAAATATAAATTTAATAATACTTAAAATTGAAAATAGAGAAATGTAATTCAATACATATGCAAAACTATTTACACTATCAAGTACATCAACACATGTAAATTAAATCCTTATATTTTATAATAATTAAAATATAAATTGTCGTGTTGTTGGAGATATGTGATGGTGGCGAAGCTGAAGGCGACGAGAGGCTCCGATGATGTGTCGTTGTTCGCCGGTTGCTATTTTTCTTTTTTCTTTATGTTTTTGTTTCTCTCGGGTCTCGGCACTATGACTCGTGGGTTCTTGATTATTGTTTGAGTTTTTGGTTGCTCAATTGGTTGGGCCTCTGTTCGGTAGGTGTCGTGCGGCGATTCGATGGTTGTTTTTCAATTTGAACAGGGTGCTTTCTAGTGGGGTAGAAGTTTGGTAATTCTGTGGGTGGTTGTTCAAGTGTTTTGGAGGTTTTTGTCATAGTGCTTGAGTTTTTGTCAGCTTTTATTGATAATGTTACTGTACTCATATTGAAAGGATATATTTCTCAACACTCTATTATCATATATATGCATCATGATATAATTCTCTATCACATGGTAACTAAAATAAAATAAAAATTAGATAAAAAATGTGAGCGTACTATGTGTAAAACTATTTATAATGTTAGTTTAGTATAAATTAATTATAATAATGATGAAATGTATGTCAGAACTTAGAAGTTATGTTATGACGTTTAATTATGATGTGTAACGTAGTAGTTAGTTTGTTTTATCTTTTAACCATGCTGAAGAAGATTTGCTAATTACCCATAAAAATGAAACACATCTCTTAGCCAGTTGTTTACGGCTTAGTGTGAGCTGTTGCAGTGAGGGGATTGTTTTTGTCAACAGTAGCATAGATACCAGATTAGGTTCAAGAAAAAAATATTAAACAGTGTTAGAATCAAGAAACAAAGCAAGAATAAAAAACACACAACTTGAATCGGTTTGATGTACGACTAGACAATTAGTTGGAATATCTTATCTTGAATCCAATCAACAACTTTAGGACTTTCGTCTCTTGTGCAGCACATGACCAAAGTGAAGCAATGCAAGCAAAGTGGGCATGCCCGTTTATACTCTTCTTAACCGCTGCTGGCCCTATCATACTAAAGCATAGAAAAAAAATTGCAAGGGCATATATGATATATGGACACAAACAGGAAAGACAAAGCCAATAAAGCTTGCTCTCTTGTGCTGCAAATAGATGCCTTTCTGACTCAAAAAACGTAGCCACGATCGCATATCCCTATTTTGCAATCAAGCATGCATTATTAATATACCAAGAATCTACCTACTAAATCATTGATCGACATGAGACCCTTGAAACCAAAAGAGTAAAAATAACAGTTTATTGTTGGTTTAAAAATAGCTTTGAGGATAAGGTAATGGTGTAGGTTGGTTGATAAATCAATGTAACGATTCCTCAATCAAGCGATTATTTGAGAAAGATATTTTATTCTTCAGTGCAGGTTTAAAGACACTCCAAAAAACTCTTACTAATCGCTATTGAAGAGCTTGTACCAAAATATGACTACTAACTAAGGTAAAACAAAAATCGAAAAAGAAAGGCTTAAATCGGCTAAAAGTAAATGACATATAACTGAATAAATAAAGTGTTGGAACGGTAAATGACTGAAAAATGAGAAATGAATCTTAAAATGTGAAAAGTAAATGCATTGAAATGTGAAAGAAAAGATAAATTCAGGAAATTTATAGTTTGATTGATAAAGGAAAATTCAGCTAACCTAAAACGGTTGACGATTACTCCTACCACTACATGTGTTTCTCTACCAACGGGTGGTTGGGTCAAGTGATACATGTTTGATTCCCCTTAAGCAAGGTTTCGGATTCAAGTCTTGTGGATAGAAAAAAAAAACCCCGTTAGGAGAGTTAGTCCCTCCATGATGTGGATGTTCCTTGCTCGAACATAATTGTCTCCGAAGGAGGACACCTGTCTTACACAAAAAAAACATATATTTCCCAGCATAATTACATTTCACGGGGTGTTGGAAATTACTTCCTCTTATGACTTATCAATCTAGAAGCTTTGGTTAAACTAAGCTTCTTGCTTCGGCTGGTTAACCACTAGATGATTCTCTGCACGTGTAAGCCTTCTAAAATCTTAGCTTTGTAAAATATATTTGTTGTGAGTCTGAGACCAATCTTATGCAAGTTCAAGCCTTTAGCCGATTTTTGTCCACTTGATCGGATGCTCGTACTTCTCCAGCTAAAATTACCCGCAGCTCGTTTGCCACACTGGCAAGTAAAACTTCTTACTGTTTTATAGCCTTTACACATTTTTTAGTGCTTACAATTATATATATAATGGTTTTTAATATCACACTCGTGATCGAAAGAGTGATGACTTTAATTTAAGGTTTAATAGTTTTTTTTTTGAAACTGGGTTTAATAGTTCAGTTATACTTGAATGAGTTTGGATTAAATAATATTTAATTTTATCATCAAATAATAGCTGAAGTGGAAAGAGTTGAGAGACATGAAATTGCAGATACAGGGATTGATCCCTGCAGCCCTGCAGCAGATAAAACCCCCTTCCTAAAAAATTAGCTGATATAAAAATTATTTTTAAAAAATATAAAAATATAGGGTTAAATATGTTTTTCTCCTTGAACTAAAGCGAGAAAATAGTTTTTCCTAACTTAACTTGTTGATATGTGTGATTTTCATCTTTGATCAGTTTGACTAATGATTAGGGATCGATGTTAACATTACCCACGCCCACAAATATATGCAGATAAATACTTGTTATGACAAATCACACAAACTCACAGGTATCCACTAATTTATTTACTAAATATTTTCATTTTTCATTTATTAATGAGACGGGTTCAGATATTGATCCATACCCATAGATACTCACCCGATATATAAATTACTAAAATATTCTAATATATACACGCGCGCGCGCACGCACACACACACACACACATATATATATATATATATATATAATATTAGCAAGAGAAAAGATGTACAGTGAGTCTAATCTCTAATGACTTTATGCTTGGGCCTTAGGCTATTGTTCTCCTTCATGTAAATTTGTACAATGATAATGTTTAAAAGAAGTATTTAAACCCAAAAAATGGAGAAGAAAATATGTATTCACCTTCACACATGGATTGTGAGACTAAACTTGAATTTAATTTTAATATATATTTGTAGCTATGAGACGAGTCAATACAAATTTTTCTTGCGAAGTGGGTGATGAATATATATAACTCATGTCCAGTTTTGTACCCATTAACATCCCTACTAATAAATAGGATGCCGGCGTGTAAATTTTTACTGATGTGAAATTTATTATTTTTTAAGGCTTAAATATGTTGGAGGTCCCTCTAAAATATGGGTCCTTTGGTTAAAGCCCTACAAAATATTTTGGGTGAAATAAGCCCCTAATGTGAAAATAATATATACTGATAAGCTAATCCCAGAGATTCTGTTTAATTTCTGATGATTCTGCAAAGAGCACTGACTTTGATTATATATTGTGAAAATTATTTAATTAAAGAGGATGCCACGTAAGTAAACGAGAGTTGAAAAAAATAAAAATAAAATAAAAACCATAGTAAAAAACCCAAGTATGTTTGGGGATTTTACTTGGATTTTTTACTTAGGGTTTTTATTTTTTTAAGCTCTTATTTAGTTAAGTGACATCCTCTTTAATTGAATAATTTTCACAAAATATAATCCACGTCAACGCCATTTGCAGAATCATCAGAAATTAAACGGAACCTCATAGCAGGGGCTTATCGCTATATATTATTTTCACATTAGGGGCTTATTCCATCCAAAAACTTTTGTATGGGCCTTATCCAAAAGACCCTTATTTTAGAGGGACCTCCAACATATTTAAGCCTAAAAGTGCTCGCGTAAAATATTAGAGGATCCAAAATAATTAAATTAGACTGCAAAACAAGCATAATAGTCTGCCTCGTCCAACAAGAAAAAGCTCCCTTGAACTATACAAATTGCAAAGGATGTTAAAAGAACACTATCCTTATCCATCCACTTTTATCGTGCTTTCTAGAGTCTTTATGAAGATGTGGTTTTTCCAATTACTACTCTGGCAGCACTTAGATCTGGTCATTCGCCCTGTTAGTGGCCCCAAAAAGTGCTTATATAAATAGTCAATTTTACTAAATACCTGAGCTAACAAAATTTCAGGTTTCTGGTGTCTTATTGAGGTGATGGAACTTACATTTAAACAATTAACCATGTTGTATAAAAGCTTATTTTTTTATATAGCTGAAAAGCTAGAGTCTAGTGGATGGAGCATAAATCCCTCTACTTTAAAGACTGAACTATAGTATCAAGCCTAATGTGGAGCTATGTATCCCTTTACGCAAAGCTCCTAATTAAATCATAACCTATCATCCCATTTTTCATAACAGATCAGCTAGAAAGTATATGTGAAAAAATTATCAAAGTCTAACAAATAGATATTTATAAAGAAAAAAGACATGATGATTGATCTGTAGTTGCACTATGCAGAGCCTAATTTCATTGGAAAAAATTGGCTCCACAGAGACTGAATCTGTTCCTTTTCCGATCCTGGTAGGCTAGATTTTTTAGCTAAAGTATTGATATAGAAAATCTGATATTATCCATTCTATTAGCCCAAAGTGTCCAACTTTATATTTTAACAAGCAACAAAACATGATTAACTAATAATAGGAATAAACCAGTGAGCCAATAAGAGTGTAAAGGGATTATGCCTCCAGAATCCAGATATTTATTTTGGTGAGGGACCATATGATCATGTTCATCCAAAATCCAATCTAATTTACCATGGAACATATGACTGGTTCAAGTTATAAATCTTTGATTCCCCTTGAGAATAAGTAATGCATCGGATTTAAATCTTGTGTATGAAAAATTAAAAAAATTAGTTGAGTTAGTCCCATAAGAATGTCGATGTCCGATTCTCGAATAAAATTGTCTTCCAAAAATCATAAGATAAAAAAATCCATAATCTAACGAATAATGCTTTAGTAACACTCACTTTAACACTCTATTTTCAAAGCTCATTTATTGATTGGTTGAAGCAAATGTTAACCTTGACTAAATATTTTTAGTGAACTCTACATATACATTGCACCCAATCAATGAGAACTGATGTTGAAAATAGAGTCTCAAGTGAGTATTTCTAGTATTTTCTAATCCAATTCATCAAAATGAGGCCCCCCACTAGGCACTAGCATTATATATACCCACAACCTAGCGGTTCTCAAATACAAAGCATCATCCGTGCACTCCTTTTATTTAGTACTAAACATTCTTGTCTTCTTCACAATCTGGTGGTGAAAATGGAGACAAACAGAAAACGAAGCAGAGGGTTCTTGAAAGGAAAGTTGGCACCTTTCTACCGAGCCCCTAAACCCTCCGAATATAGTACAACTACCAACGTTAAGCCAAACCATGCTTCTCCTTCCCCTGTTTCTGTAGGCTATGTGCTCCACCAACATCAAGAGACACAACGGAGTCCCAAGGTTATTGTGGTTTCAGATAAATGCCTCTCCTCCTACTATGGCTTGCCTCCACCGGATGAAGGCGTGGACGCCAAAGCCGAACTTTACATATCCATGGTTCAACAACGCTTCATGCTTGAGCGATTAAATGCAGAAGCACTTCAAGAGAAGTGATCAACCATGCTAGTTTTAGATATAGGGGCCATCCAATAAATTGCCCATAATTTGTGTAGAGATTATTATGTTATGTTGTATCTTGTTTAATATAATAAGTTTGCACACTTTGTGTCTAGCTACTCATAGCATGTACCATGGAAAATGTTTGTTGTGCATACCGATTCAGGCCTTCAAAGGCATCTAAAAGATATATGATTTAGTGGCGGTTTTAAAACACTGTAATGTTTGTGGCGATTTACCGCCGCTAAACCATATGTTAATTGAATATTCACTAAAATTCACACGTATAATCAATCATGTACCGATATTTATTTGTTTGAATCGAATCGGTTTGTTGTGAATGCAGCGTGAGTCATATGGAGTCCAACATTCGATTAGATGAAGATAATATAACAAGTGAGACTCAAACACACCATACTTTACGGTTTTATGCAAAGATTTGATTTATAGTTTTCTACATTGTCCTGCCAATACTAAGGGCAAAATTTGGATTTATATACAAGACGCAGGTTTAAATTATACTCTTTTAAATCTTTTACCGTTACGCAAGCTCTTGACCTTTGATCTTATTTCAGTCTAACACTTTTAATATATCCTAATTATTAATAAATTACTCCTAATTTGGGATGACAAAGGTATGGGTTGGGTCCAGGCTTTACTTTTCCTAAACCCAACCTAACGGGTTTGAAGAACACGAACCGAATCCATCGGGTTATGGGTTTCCGTGACCCGACCCTAAACCCACTCTAGCCTCTAGAAAATCATAAAGAGATGGTCCTTGAAAAGGAGAAGCAGGTTTCAAAGCAGGTTTCAGTCTAACACTATATATCCTAATTATTTAAATAAATTACTCCTAATTTGAAATGACAAAGGTACGGCCAGGTTGGGTCCAGGATTTACTTTCCCTGAACCCAACCTAACGGATTTGAAAAATACTAACCGAACCTATCGGGTTATGGGTTTCCATGACCCGACCCTAAACCCACTTTAACCTCTAGAAAATCATAAAGAGATGGTCATTGAAATGGAGCAGCAGCTTTCAGTACAATACGAATGTCTTAATCTAACAATAGGCTTCAACAGATTCATAATAATATCTAGAAAAAAATGAACTACATTCAAAAAAATTGATTAAAGAATATCTACTTAACCATATATATGCATTCGCATAAAAGAGACTACAAGAAACAAAATCACAAGGAACAGAGTGTCCTCCCTTGACACAAAATAATCCACTGTACAAGTCAGAGCCCTAAACATGAACAAAAACAACAAGGAAATCATAGTTTAGTCATTCATCATCATCATCCCATTCATATATATATATATATATTAAACACACCGAAAAATCATCATGATTCATGTATATTGGGCGGGTTTGAGAGCAAGTATCACTAATACAAACCCGAACCCAAAATCGATTTTAAACATTGGGATAAACTCAAATCCGAACCAAAACCTTGTCAAAACGGGTTTCATCAGTTAAATCGTGTGAGGTTTGTTCACGTACCCGCAGGTACAAGTTCATTAATTATCGACCTGTCGTGGCTGCCCCGTTGGAGGAACTTCCTGTGCCTGAAGGCGAAGAGTGGAACGAGCTGAATCCGAGTAGGACGGAGAAGAGAGCACGAAGCTTTTGCGCTACCACTTCAGACGCTGTGAGCAAGAAGGATGGAGGCATTTGGCGAGGCCTGAGGAATCATATGCTTCAGACCTTTACGAATGAGCTGCTTCCCGATGATGACTCCGAGGTTGAGGAAGAGGAAGAGGAGGAAGAATCTGGGGAGGAGTAGATTTGGGCTGAGAGATCACTTTCTGGGTTCGAGTGACGCTGCACTGTTATTTGTCTGTTTATTTCTTTTAAAGCTTCGAATAATTATGTAATGACTTTTCTTTCTGTCGAGGATCTTTTACCTTAGTTTGGAAGTCCTTTTGATATTATATGAAAGTACTTATTTTGGTTCATATTATTTCCGTTGTTTCCGACTTTCAAGAGCGTAAAATGAACATTTGTCACTAAATAAGATTAATAATTTAATCGGCGAAAATTCTTTGTAAAAGCAGGATTCTTATCATGCCTCTGAGACAGGACCCAACCAATGCTCAGCTTGCTCAAGCTTTGGCTCAGCTGGCTCAGATGATGACCTAGCAAGCCACTGCTACTGCTGCTCAGACCGCCGCTCAGGCTGAACGAGAGGCGGAAGAGAATGCGAGGAGAACGTAGAGAGCGGAACGCGATCTGGCTCAGGACCAGATCTGGATGATGACTGACTTTAACCGTCATGGTCCACCTAAGTTCGCTGGAGAAGTGGAACCAGAGAAAGCTGATCTTTGGATCCAGGAAATGGAGAAGATTTTTGAAGCTCTCAAGACCCCTGTTGGAGAGAAGGTGAATCTGGCGACCTTCATGTTGAAGGGAGATGCAGAGTATTGGTGGAGGAGCACCAAGCTGTTGATGACAACTAACTTGGTGGCTATCAAATGGGACTCTTTCAAGAGAGCATTCATGGAGAAGTATTTTCCCGAGACTGCACGGGAAGAAATGGAAAATCAGTTTCTGAAGTTGAGGCAAGGCCTGATGACCGTGGGAGAGTATGCGGCCAAAATGGAGACTTTATCCAAGCATTTCCGTTTCTTTCAGACTCAGGTAGACGAGTCGTATCTCTGTAACCGATTCATGATTGGATTAAGAAACGACATCGAAGAATCTGTGAGGCCTTTGGGAATTCGAGTTTTTCAATAACTGGTTGAGAAAGCTCGGGAGGTAGAAACAATGAAGAACCGTCGGGGAAACCGACAAGAGAGTGGGGGACCAATCCGTTCCGGATCAAAGCAGACTGGCAGATTTGATAGCCAGAGACAAGTTGGGCGCTTTGATAAGGGAAAGGCACCTCAGAGAAAGCCTTATCAACGTCCTACCGATAAGGTGTCTTTTGTTGGAAAGAGTGGGCCTGCTGTGCCGAAGGAAGATATAGTTTGTTTCAAGTGGAATCAGAAAGGGCATTATGCCAATGAATGTGGGAAGGAGATCTTGTGCTAGAAGTTCCAGAAGCCGGGACATATCGAGAGGAACTGTCCCAATGCTGCCAAAGCTGAACCAGTGATGAATGCTGCTAAGGGGAGGCGACCTAGTGCTTCAGGTTGAGTGTTTGCTATCAGTGGAAAACAAGCTGAAGTTGTGGACGATCTTATTCAGGGTACGCGTTTCATCGCTAAAACTCCTTTGCTAGTTCTTTTTGATTCGGGTGCTACCCACTCGTTTATAGCTGAGGAGAGTGCGAAGAGATTAGGATTGTTAACTGTAGAGTTGCCTTATGACTTGGTGGTGTCGACCCCCGCCAACGATAGATTAGTTACGCGAACGACATGCTTGCAATGTCCGTTGATCTATGAAGATCGGAAGTTTCTGGCGAATCTCGTTTGTTTGAGATTGGAGCAGATGGATATCATTCTGGGAATGGACTGGTTGGCGCAATATCATGTTCTTTTGGATTGCGCTAACAAGGCCGTAGTATTTCCGGATGCTGGTGTGACGGATTATTTGAATTCGTACACGTTGAAGAAGGGTTCACTAGCGTTTGTGAATTCTATCGTGGCAGAAGCGAAGAATGACAGTGATTTGCGGAACATCTCCGTCGTGCAAGAATTCCTGGACGTGTTTCCGGAGGATGTACCTGGTTTGCCACCGGTAAGAGAAGCAGAGTTTACCATTGGCGTCGTGCCTGACACGGGTCCGATATCGGTAACACCATATCGAATGGCACCAGCGTAGATGAAAGAGTTGGCGAAGCAGTTGGAAGATCTTTCTTCGAAGGGTTTTATCTGACCTAGCGCGTCGCCATGGGGTGCACCAGTGTTGTTGGTGAAGAAGAAGGACGGAAGGTCTAGATTGTGTGTGGATTACCGACAACTCAACAAGGTGACGGTGAAGAATCGTTATCCGATTCCACGGATAGATGATTTGATGGATCAACTTCGGGGAGCTTTTGTTTTCTCGAAGATAGATTTGAAGTCGGGATATCACCAGATTCGTGTGAAGGAGGCAGATATTTCGAAGACTGCATTCAGAACTCGCTATGGGCATTATGAGTATCTTGTGATGTCTTTCAGAGTGACCAATGCGCCTGTAGTATTCATGGGTTATATGAATCAGGTGTTCAGACTGTTTTTGGATAAGTTCGTGGTTGTCTTCATTGATGACATTCTGATCTACTCGAAGAGTAAGGAAGAACATGAGGATCACCTACGACAAGTCCTTGAGAAGCTACGAGAGAAGGAACTTTATGGGAATGGTTCGAAGTGTGAGTTTTGGATGGAAGAAGTGAAATTCCTTGGTCATGTTATATCAAGTGGAGGTGTGGCAGTAGACCCCAGCAAGATTGAGTCAATTTTGGCATGGGAGCAACCGAAGACTGCTGGCGATATAAGAAGTTTTGTTGGATTGTGCGGATATTGCAGACGCTTTGTAATGGATTATGCAAAGTTGACTACCCCGTTGACACAGCTGACTAAGAAGAATCAACCTTTTGCATGGACTGAGAAGTGTGAGGCTAGTTTTCAGGAATTGAAGAAGCGTTTGACTACTGCACCAATTCTGGCCTTACCAAAGAAGGAGAACCTTACGACATCTATTGTGATGCTTCGCACAATGTTCTGGGTTGTGTAATGATGCAGGAAGGAAAGGCTATTGCTTATGCATCGCGACAGTTGAATATTCACGATAAGAACTATCCTACACATGACCTGGAGTTGGCTGCTTTAGTTTATGCTCTCAAGATTTGGAGGCATTATCTCTATGGTAGTACTTTTACGATCTTTAGTGATCACAAAAGTTTGAAGTACTTGTTTGATCAGAAAGATCTCAACATGAGGCAGAGAAGATGGTTGGAATTTCTGAAGGACTACAAGTTTACCTTGCCATATCATCCGGGGAAAGCAAATGTTGTAGCTGATGCTCTTAGTCGAAAGGCTATACATGTGTCCTCGTTGATGATCAAGGAGTTGGAATTGTTGGAAGCATTCCGAGATTTGAGCTTGGATGTTGAACTAGTACCAGGAAAGCTGAGTTTCAGAATGGTAACAGTGTCAAGTGGACGAGATTAAGTCGAAGCAGGTGACTGATGAAGAATTGATAGAGAAGCGCACGCTTGTTTCACAAGGGAAAGCGCCAGAGTTCACCATTGGAAGCGACGACTTACTGCGTTGTAAGGGACGAGTTTGTGTGCCGAACGACGCCGAGATGAGGAAGTTAATCTTGGATGAAGGTCACAAGAGTAGATTAAGCATTCATCCGGGAATGACGAAGATGTATCAAGATCTGAAACCTCATTTCTGGTGGCCTGGGATGAAGAAACAAGTGGCGGAATATGTGTCTACGTGCTTGACGTGTCAGAAAGCAAAGGTAGAACACCAGAAACCTGCGGGAAAGTTATAATCTTTGGATGTGCCGGAATGGAAATGGGATAGCATTTCTATGGATTTCGTTACGGCACTACCGCCAACGCGACAGAAGTACGATGCTATCTGGGTAATAGTTGATCGTTTGACGAAGACCGCGCACTTTGTACCTATACAGTTGCGCTACAAGGTTGAGAAGTTGGCATAGATTTATATAGCTGAGATAGTTCGTCTGCACGGGGTACCATCTAGAATTGTGTTAGACAGAGACCCGAGGTTTACTTCACGTTTCTGGGGAGCTTTGCAAGAAGCTTTGGGAACCAAGTTGAGGTTGAGTTCAGCTTATCATCCACAGACGGATGGGCAGACAGAAAGAACGATCCAATCTTTAGAAGATCTGTTAAGGACTTGTGTTCTGGATCACAGAGAAAGTTGGGATGAGCTGCTACTGTTGGTCGAGTTCACCTACAACAACAGTTTTCATGCAAGCATAGGGATGGCTCCCTATGAAGCTTTGTATGGTCGGAGGTGTCGCACACCTCTATGTTGGCATCAGAATGGCGAGAGTTTGATTATTGGACCTGAGTTGGTTCAACAAACCACTGAAGAGGTGAAGCGAATCCAAGAAATGATGCGGATTTCGCAAAGTCGTCAGAAGAGCTACGCTGATAATCGGAGAAAGGAACTGGAATTTCAAGCAGGAGATCATGTCGTTTTGCGGGTCACCCCGATGACTAGTGTCGGAAGGGCGATCAAGTCAAAGAAGCTTACTCCAAGTTTATTAGGTCGTATCAGATCACAGAACGTGTTGGACCAGTAGCTTACATGATTGCGCTACCACCGTTCCTATCCAACATTCATGATGTGTTACACGTGTCGCAATTGCGAAAGTACCTGGCTGATGACTCTCATGTGATCGAGCCTGATGATATTGAGTTGAAGGACGACCTAACAATGGTGATGCTGCCTATCACGATTACTGACAGGAGTACGAAATGTTTGCGAAACAAAGAAGTGTCCTTGGTGAAAGTCGTGTGGAATCAAGCGACAGGCGATGCGACTTGGGAGTTAGAGGATAAGATGCGGGAGTCACATCCGGGTTTGTTTGTAGAACCCTAAGTTTCGAGGACGAAACTGTTTTAAGGGGGGTAGTATTGTAAGACCCTGTTTTTAAATAAACAACATTATTTATTTTTGAATAAATAATAGTGAATTTTGTGTGATTTATTGGTTATTTTTCTAAGAGAAATATTATTATTTCTTTTTGGAAAAATATTTGTGAGCTTGAAAATTATTTTATGGGAATATTATTATTTTCCTTAAAATAATTATATTTGTTTGAGAATTATTTTTATATGATTTATTTTGGTGATTTAATGTGTGATTTATTGAGAAAATGCATTCTATTTTATTGGACCACACATGAATGAATGAAGGAAAAATAAATTTTCCTTGGGCATGCATGGCCGAGTTTCTTGATGGAGTGTGGGAGAAGTTATTTTGCTTTGGAAAATGGCTTTTAGTTGTTTGGTTTTGGGAGTTACAAGTGAGTATTTGCATGGTAATGGTGCATGATGAGCAATTAAGTGTTGTCTCCTCTTTATGAGAGAAAGAAAGCTGATTTTGCATTCCTTTTTCTCTCTTTTGGTCGAATTCTTCTTTGTTAGAGGAGATGAGATATTTTTTTCTTGTTTTATTGCATCATGGAAGAAATGGCTTTTGGTTTCTGTCTCATGGGAGTTATTCTCATCTTTTATGCCTTTATGTGAAGTTTATGAGCAATTACTTGATGTTTCCCTTTAGTATGATTGATGAAGAAAAGAAAAACTGAAAATTGCTCTTAATGCCTTGTCTTGGCCGAATTTTGCCTTGAGTGAAGAGGGAAGGGCTCATTTTTCACCTTTGCCTATAAATAGAGGAGAAAGCACTCTCATTCTCCACTTCTACCTTGTGCATTTTTTTGAGAAAAGTGAGAGAGTGAGAGAGAATTGGCCGGCCTTGTTCCAGCCTTTGTGCGCCCTGCTTCAGCTTTGTGCCATCCCTCTTTGCCATCTTTTTCTGAGTTCTCATCATCTTTGGAAGATTTTCCAGCCCCTTTCATCATTTCCCTATCCATTTTTTGTGAAAAGGTGAGAGCTTTCCTAGTGGGTAAAGTCTAGGATGATTTTTCTTTTCATGCCATGATTAAATTTATGATCTACGATTATTGCTATATCTGATTCTTGATGCAAGAAATTTCATTTGATCAATTATTTGAGATGCCTATGCCATGATCTATTATTAGCTTTGAGAAAGAATTGTTTTTTTTTATTGTTGTTGTTTTGATTCATGTAAACTGAATTATATATGATGCCTAAATGAATTTAGAGACTATGAACATGCTAGGACTGCTGCTGGAAAATTTTATTGGATGAAGCAAGTGCTTTTTATATTTAGAAATGCATGATTTTCCCGGAGGAATGCTTAAAAATGACACTGGGACTCTTGTTAGAAATTTATTGCCGAATGACACCACAACTTGTTTATATATTAGGGATTTTAATGATATCCTCTCTCCGGCAGATAAGTGGGAGGGGGTGGGTCAGCCTGACTACAAACATATCCCGTGGGTATCTAGTATGTGCAGGGATTTAGGGCTTCATGGGGTGGACTTTTTAGGGGACCGCTTTACCCGGTCAAATAACAGAACTGATCCAGGAACTATTCTTGAGAGGATTGATTATGCTCTGCTAAATGATGAATGGGATATGCTCTTTGGCTCAGAACTTCTGTAGCTCAATTTGAGCGACACCAGTCTGACCATAGCCATATCTTCTTAACCTGTGGTGCTACAAGAGAAAGGAAGGATCTGAAGTGAACACGTATGTTCCGGTTTGAGGAAATGTGGCTTAGGGAGGGGGATCAATGTGTGGAGGTGGTGACTTGAGATGTGGTGTAATGGTGGTGATGACGTGTTATCCAGATTGTCAGGGGTAAGTAGTGCTCTTGATGGCTGGGGAAAAGCAAAGTTTGAGGATCTTCCAAGGAGGGTTTCGGCCCAGAGGGATCTGCTGCAAGAGCTTCAACAAAAAACACAAACTGAGCAAGTAAGATTGACCACAGTGGAGGCAGGTAAAGAACTTGACTCTTTACTCGAGCAGCAGGAGGTGTGGTGGGGGTAGAGATCTAGAGCGTCCTGGCTAAAGCATGGGGACTGCAACTCGAGGTTTTTTCATCAAAAACCTTCACAGAGAAAGAAAAGGAATATGATTGAACTCATAAAGGATGACAGAGGTAGAAAATTTGAGGATGATAGAGATATTTTGAGTGTCCTGATGGACTATTTTACCACTCTCTTTGCAACCTCCTACTCTTCGGGGGTGGAGGAAGCTACTTCTCTTGTTGCAGGTCGTGTTACCCATCCTCATCTGGGAATCCTGGCGGAACCTTTTACGAAAGAGTAGGTGGAGGAAGCTCTTTTTCAGATGCACCCGACAAAAGCACCAGGAGTAGATGGCCTCCCGACATTATTCTACCAGAAATTTTGGCATGTAATTGGAGAGGAAGTAGCTGCTTTCTGCTTGCATATTCTGAGTGGAGTAGTATCTCCAAGTATGTGTTGAAATATTTTTTACCACTCTACGTTTGAATCTCTCAAGACTCAATTGTAGTATAGTAAAGGGTTTTGTCGTATCCACATGGAGGTGTAATACTTATGCCGTTCAATAGTTATCAAGCTTAAATGATGGTTGCAAAATAGTTTGATTTTTGTTTAAAAACATAAAAGTAAATGAAAAGAAGTAAAATAACGGAGAAACAACAAGTATGAGGAATTGTTGGGATGAGATTTCATTGAATGACCTCTGTGCCTTCTAGTGATTCAAATACAACCAAGTCTATGCTTATGACTCATCTACACTAGTTCAACCCTACATCATCGATGTCTCGCATGAGTGGATAGCAATAACTCTCTAATCCTAAACATTGATGTCTCACATGATTAAGAAAGATAGTTATCATGAAGCTTTGGTGTTTAAGTGACTAACAAACCTAACTCTATGTCTAGCAATTAGGATTATTAGGTGATTAACTCTAGTTCGGACTCTAGGCGATATAGCTCTCGCTCTCACGCCGAATCAAGCATATATGTTCTAGGTGCGCAAACTAAAACATAACATGAAGATCAAGAGAGAATCACTAACTCATAAACAAAGAACATGATTTATATCAAGGAGAATCAAATAGAAAACATAAGTATCAATCAATTACATCAAACCCCAACAAAAGAGAGATTAGCTATCCATTTTCATGGATAACTTTACAAATAGAGAAGAAGAATGAGAAGAACCGAAACCGTCGCGATGTCTCGCCGTCGAATCCGATGTCCAAGCCTCTTCTCTAGCCTCCTAAGCCTCTCTCCATGTTTCTCTTGTGTTTCCCCTCTGTTTGGGTTCTGTTCTGATCAAGATATCCACCAGATTCTTAAAAGAAGCTTTTTATATTGAAAAATAGCAGTACAGAGCGCTGGGCGGCCTCTTTTGGGCGCTGGGCGGCCAGATTCCTTCAAGGTTGGGTTTCTGGAACCGCCATGGGCGCTGGGCGGCCTCTGCAACCCGCTGGGCGCCCAACACATCTTCAAACTCTTTTTTTCTTGCCAAAGCTTGTCATCTTCCTTGAATCTTCAATCCTTCAACACAAATCAAGATGAAAATCAAACTTAAGCACATTCTATTCTAAAGTTCATCTATCAATAAGCTCTAATCAAAAGAAGTAGATTTGGTCAAGATTTATCATGAATTGACAAGGATAAATGACTAAATTTCTCATCAAAATAGGTAAAATTGGCACTTATCAGTATGATAAATCACACTTTACTGGTTCTTATCCCAAAGGTTAAGAAGTCTTAGCATGCAACGCATTTTAGACCAATAAGCTTGTGCAATGTCATTTTTAAGATAGTTAATAAGACAATAGCAAATAGACTTAAAATGATTTTGCCATATTTTGTGAAAGCCAGAGTGCTTTTGTGCCAGAGCGTTTGATTACTGATAATGCTATGATTGCGTATGAATGTTTTCACTATATGAAAAGGAGAATCTCGGGCCGGAATGGCATTATGGCGCTCAAATTGGACATGTCCAAAGCGTATGACCGAATTGAATGGTCATTTCTTGAATCTGTTTTACAACAAATGGGCTTCCCTGTAAATTGGGTGAGTCTCATAATGATCTGTGTGACATCTGTGTCCTTCTCTATTATGTTAAATGGTAACCAGCAACCAAGTTTTTCTCCCCAAAGAGGACTTAGACAAGGTGATCCATTGTCACCATATTTATTTATCCTCTGTGGTGAGGTTTTTTCAGCTATGATTGAAAAATCCATGATTGCATCCGAGATTAGTGGAATAAAAATTAGTCGGCATGCACCTGTTATTTCTAATTTACTTTTTGCAGATGACAGTGTTTTGTTTGGACGAGCGACGGTGGAAGAGGCCCAATGTTTAAAGAACATTCTTGGTGCTTTTGAGCGTGCTTCCGGGCAAAGGATAAATTTTGACAAGTCTATCCTTTCTGTGAGCCGAAATGTGCATGATAATCGTTTTAATGAACTTAAGAAGCTTTTTCAAATAAAGGCGGTTGAAAGCTATGACATATATTTGGGTTTACCGACTATCATTGGTAAGTTAAAAACTCAAATTTTTAACTTTTTCAAAGATAGAGTCTGGAAAAATCTTAAAGGTTGGAAGGAAAAATTTCTTACGAGCTGTGGTTCAGGACATACCTTCCTATGTTATGTCTTGTTTCATTTTGCCTGATGGTCTGCGTGCAGATATTTATCATATGATCTCAAGATTTTATTGGGGCGGAGATCCAACTCGTTGTGGCCTTCATTGGACTAAGTGGGCGAATTTATGCAAGACTAAGGAGGAAGGAGGCCTGAGTTTCAGAGACTTCAAATATTTCAATATGGCTCTAGTTGGAAAGAAATGGTGGTGTATCTACCCTCATCCAGAGTGTTTGTTGGCTCAGGTTTTCAAAGGAGTCCATTTCAATAGGAGCTCTATGTGTGAGGCAAAGAAGGGGTATCGTCCAAGTTATGCATGGACAAGTATTTTAAAAACAAGTTTGATTTTTGAAAGAGCGGATGCATGAAAGATTGGAGATGGCTCACAGGTTAATATTTGGACTGACAATTGGGTGTCGGGAGGTGCACCTCTTATTTAACGCCAAGATCTTGTTGATGAGTATAATCTCACTCATGTGTCTATGCTTATTGATCATAAATTGCACTGTTGGAGGACTAATTTAATTGACATGGTCTTTAATCCTACCACTACAACTAGCATTTTATAGCATTTTATCCATTCCATTGGGTGTGCATGGCGGCCCTGATGAGTTCCATTGGCCTAGCACTAGTGATGGTCAATACACGTCCAAGGAGGGTTACAGTTACATGAGGAAGTTGTTGTCTCGTACTGAAGCTTCATCATCCTCGTCTATGACGCTTGAACCCAAGTTCTGAAAGTTTTTCTGGGCATCCCGCGCTCTCCCACGCTGCAAAGAAACATGTTGGAGGGCACTCTCGGGATACTTGTCGTTGAAGGAGCGCTTGTTCAGCCGTCGAGTAGATGTGGATCTTGGCTGTTCTTTTTGTGCGATGGAGAGGGAGAACAAGGACCACCTGTTCCTGCATAGTCAAGCAGCGAAACAAGTGTAGTTTGCATCGCAGCTTGCGATTCGCGTGGGCTCTTTCACGTCTTTCCGGGAGCTATGGATGGTGGTGATGGAGCTTCGAGATGATGAGGTCTTGGCCATTGTACAATCCACGGTTTATGCTATATGGGAGGCACGAAATCACACCGGTTTCCAGTAGAGAGATTCCATGGTAGATAATGTGCTTTGACGGGTTGGAAGCTTGACAGAGGAAGCGCACGTCCAAGAACACATGCCAGCGCCTGTAACACCCTACTTTTCATTATTAGTTTATTTATTATTTTATTTTAATTATTATTATTATGCTATATGGTTATTTATAATTTATGCGATTTAATTAGATGATTATGTGATTATGTGATTTAATTAGATGATAAGGTGATTAAGTGATTTTATTAGGAAATTAAATGATTATATGATATAGATAAATAAGGGTTTTAGGTTTTATAGTGAGTAGTTGGGAGTGGGGCCCATTGTAAGATTATTTAAGGGTTATGAGAGAATTAAAAAGAGAGAAATCAGAAAATTAGGATTAGAGAAGCAGCAGAACAGAGGAACACGTGAAAGGTGGAGGAGAGGAGAAAAGGTGGAGAAAACCTAGAGTTTGATCTTCAAGAAGAAAAGGGTCAAGGAGGCTTTGTACCGGTGTCATAGAAGGTAAGGATTTGAATTTATCTTGTATAATTGTAGAATAACAGAGGTTGAGTTTAACATGAATGAACCCCCAACTTCTTTGAAAATTCAGAACTGAGAGACTGTGTTGAGTGTTAATAGGTGGTGAGTAAAATTGATTTTGAACGAATTTGAGGTTTTGGGGAGAATTGGGTTCTGTTCTGGCCGCAGATACCCTAACAGTCTGTGTTGTAGAGAGCATAACTCTCTCTACAGAATTCCAAATTGAGTGAAACCAATTTTGTATGAAAGCTAACTCATAGGGCTATGTTGGGTAATATTTTCATAATTTTTCGATTGCTGGTTCAGTACCAGAATCATTTGCAAGTTCATTCTGTTTCTGCCCGCACACACCCTAGCAGCCTGTGTTGTAGAGAGCATAACTCTCTCTAAAGAATTCCGAATTGAGTGAAACTAATTTTGTATGAAAGCTAACTCATAGGGTTATATTAGGTAATATTTTCATAATTTTTGGATTGCTGGTTCAATACAAGAATTATCTGCAAGTTCACTCTGTTTTGCTCGCAGACACCCTAACAGCCTGTGCTGTAGAGAGCATAACTCTCTCTACAGAATTCCAAATTGGGTGAAACCAATTTTGTATGAAAGCTAAAGTATAAGGCTATATTTGGTAAACTTTTCATAATTTTTGGAGTGCACGTTTAGTACCGAAATTATCTGCAAGTTTGCTATGTTTCTGCTTATTTCTGTGATTGATTCTGGAACTGGTTCTAGTAATTGATATGAGACATTTGATGATTTTTTGTTGCTAGTTTATCGGTGGAATAGTGAATGATTTGATAATTATATTGAAGTGTTATTTTGTGCAATTTTGGTGTGATTTCCGTTATGGAATTTGGTGAGAAAATATGTTATATATTTGGGGCTGGAGTGGTCTCAAATTGCATGTTTTAATTTATGAGTTTTTGCACGAAATACACTTCATTTAGTCAAGAGGCAACGTGTCGGTTTTCATCGGAAAACTGAGGTTTGTCCCAGAACTGGAGTGGTTCTGGAAGTCTGGCGTGGACTTCATTGGTGGTTAACTGTCTGGAGTAGACGCGGTGATACCGCTAAGGTTAACAATTGGTACCACATGCATACATTAGAGTCTCACACACTAAGTTTCACGTTTTCAGTGGTTTTATGTGTTTGGTGATTTGTTGGTGAATTGTTTTGCTGTTGTGGTAAAGTCGAATTATTATTCTTCTTTAAGCTTATAATTTTCCGAAACATTAATAAGAATTGTGAAACTGTCTTGAGAGAAAATATTATAATCACTCAGATATTAAAGACAATGTGAAGAGTTTATAAAGCAGGATCTGAATTGTTTACTTGCTCTTTGTTATGCTATATTTTATACAATGTAAGTTCTTACCCTTCTGTTGGAATGATGTTCTATGCGACATCGCTCAGGTACTGGAGGTAGAGATGTGACTCATGAGGAGTAGCTTCGGAGAGTCTTAGCTTATGTTATTATTATTATTATTATTATTATTATTATTATTATTATTATTATAAAATAAGTGTCTTGCTCTGTAATGTAACACTGGGTAGATATTTTACGTTACTTTTACACTTCTGTTGAGAGGATTTTATAACTTCTCCTTATGGAAGTTGTTGAATAATTTTCTAAATTATGGCGATGTCGTACTGTTGATGGCCGAAGTGCCTATGAAATTCAGTTTTGAGTATGATTAATTTTATTGGAATATCAAGGAAGATAAACCTATTTAAATAAGTTATTTTATGCATCTTAGGATTATCTGACTGGTTTAGAAATTTTATTGGCAGAAATAATTCATTCTTTGGAAAGCATATGAACTTATAAATTTTCAAACACAATCAGTGTTAATTTTAATGAGTTTTCGTGAAGAAGTGTAATACTCCCTTGATATGTTTTTAAACTCTGATAAACGTTTTTAAATAAAACAATGGGAAAAAGGGGGTGTTACAGCGCCGGTGCTGGTGTTGCCAGGAAGGTGGACGAAGCCTGCTTCAGGTACCATTAAGTGTAACTTTGATGCTTCTTTTCATGAAAATGGTCCAAGTGGGATGGGCATGGTGGCAAGGAATTGCAATGGAGATGTGATGGCAGCTGCATGCTCCTTTCCTATTTCAACTATTTCCCCACTTTTGGCGGAAGCTATGAGTTTGAGGTGGACAATGCAGTTGGCTATTGATCTTGGCTTTCGTAGAATTTTCTTGGAGACATATTGCTTATAGCTTTTTAAATTTTGGAGAGCCAAGGAGATGAGACGTTCTTATTTGAGCTCCATTATTCGCGATTATCCTTTGTTGTTGTATGCGTTTGATGTTGTTACTTTTTCATTTGTTAGACGCACGGGTAATACCGTTGCAAACTTTCTGGCTAAGAATGCTGATACTTATGCTAATTTAGTATGGGTGGAGAAGGTTCCGGAAGCCGCTTTACCTTTGGTTATTTCTGATGTAATGACTCCGTTACCGGATGGCTTTTAATGCATTTTTAGTTTAGTTTTAAAAAAAAAAATCATATAGGATCAAAATACAACTATTTTCAACTTGAGGGCCAAAACCAAAACAGAAAATCCGTGGGCAAACAGAAAAATACATGCTGCCGGACCCCTGAAACAGTGTCCATACATCCCATGCCATTGGATGCTGACTGCGGCTAACATACCGTTAACCCTAATTTTCGCAAACAATTTAGAAGTTTTTTGTAGTACCAACTCAATTAGGATAATGTAAACAATTTTTTTATTTTAATTAATATGTTTCAGATTTAGTTTTCGAGTTACACTTCAAATAAAACTCTATTTGGATGCAGTCTAGTAGTATTAAACGCATTTGCTAACTCTCTCCCTCTCTCTTTAGAAGCACATCAAGAACAATGGACCTCAAAGAATCAATCAGCCACCAAAGTGACGTTGCCCTCACCCTCACAAAACATCTATTTTCAAAAGAAGTATATCAGCACGAGAACCTCGTCTTTTCTCCCTTGTCCCTCCATGTTGTTCTTATCATCATGACCGCTGGTTCAGAAGGCTCCACACTTGATGAGCTTCTTTCCTTCCTTCGATTCGACTCCACCGACCGTCTCAACTCCTTCACCTCCCAACTTGTATCTGATGTGCTCTATGTTAACGATGCTGCTCCTCCTTCACCTCGCCTTTCTTTTGCCAGTCGTATGTGGGCTGACAAAACGTTGTTTCTTTCCCCTTCCTTCATACAACTTATGGCTACTCATTACAAGACCTCTTTGGCATCACTTGATTTTAAGAAACAGGTATTATTGCCTTTTCATGAACTAATTAACCTTCTATTTTCTTTTATTTAAATTCGATATATATTTTTTGTTTAAATGTTTATGTGCTTAATTTTAAAGGGCAAAAAAGTGTGCCCTGTAGTGAATTCTTGGGTCGAAAAAGAGACGGATGGTCTTATTACAGAACTTCTTGATCCTGAATCTGTATCCAATAGCTCGTCCAGACTTATCATTGCTAATGCACTATGCTTCAAAGGTGTGTGGAAACACAAGTTTGATGCTTCAATGACGTATAATCGTGTTTTTTATCTTCTTAATGGCACCTCAATCAGGGTTCCCTTCATGAGCAACATGAAGGCGGAGCAATTTGTTAGTGTTTTTGATGATTTGAAAGTCCTTCGTCTTTCTTATAAACAAGGTAGAGATAAAAAGCGTCAATTCTCCATGTATATTTTTCTTCCTGAAGCTGAAGATGGTCTTCCAGCTTTAATTGAAAAGGCAGCTTCAGAACCTGGGTTTCTAGAAGACAAACTTCCTAAGCGAAAAGTGAAAGTGCGTGTCTTCATGATTCCAAAATTCAAGATTTCTTTTATGCTTGAAGCTTCTAATGTGCTGAAAGAGTTGGGAGTGGTTTTGCCTTTCTCTAGATGTGATGCAAATTTTACAAATATGGTAGACTCTCCCTCGGATGAATTATACATTGATAACATGTTTCATAAAGCTTTCATTGAGGTAAATGAAGAGGGAACTGAAGCTGCAGCGGCTAGTTCTGGGAGATTGGTACGTATGTGTGATTCAGATTCAGTTTCAACTGGCCCAGACTTTGTAGCTGACCACCCTTTTCTCTTCTTAATCAAAGAAGATCTGAGCGGTACAATCCTCTTTATTGGACGGGTGCTCCATCCAGATGAAGTAGACACACTAGAAGATGAAGACGAAAACGACACACTAGATGAAGACGAAGACGACACAGTAGAGGATGAGGATGACGACAATATTTATTAGCATTATCAATATGATTATTGTATTTTGTGATATTGTCGTTCCTCTTTATTAGTATGCTATGAGCTTTTGACATTTTATTGTCATATCTTAAACATGTTAAATGAAACATTGGTATGTTAGGTACTGGTTGCACCAGATTGATGTTGCTTGACTATTTGTTGGCAATCCCTTGACATTAAGTGTCAGACTTAAAGCTATATTTCATCAAATTAGCACAACTCTGATTTGCATATTAATCTTTTTTATGTTGATTGTGATTTCTTATGATTAATTACATATTTTGAGTAGTGATAACTGATAGGGTGTGTTTTGTGCTGCAAGTTTTGTTCCTTAAAAAAAACTTGATGTAAACTACATTGTGAGGTGTGTTATATTTTGTTCATTCCATTGATACAACCTTGTGTGCAGGCTGGTTTCCTGCTGCACATGTTTGCTCTGTTTTCTGCTTTGTCATTCACACGTGGGTGACGCCTTTGAGCTCATTCCCAAAATAAGTCGCTTGCTCGACCATCACAACTTGATATGTTTGCATGTCCGAGGGCTGCATAAGTGGTCGATGTGAGCTACCTGGTTTGGCAGCTTATGGCGAATATCACTCACAAAAAGGTATGAGCCTCAGACGAGAAAAATATAGCAAGTTTAAGGTGGTATTCATAACAACTTCCAAATTTTTCATACTAATGAATAAAGATACAGTGTTTTAAAGAGTAGTATTCTTTGTGCTTTTAAACCTGGACATTGACATTTGAATTTGTCAGCTAGTGTTGTCATTGTGTTGAGTTAGATTAGTTGCCTGCCTTTGAATCATACGATCAAGGGAAACTTAAATTTGAAGTTTGAAATTCACGGAAAGACATTGGGTATGAATACATAAGTCAAAATAGCAAGGATATATAAAGAGACATATGAAGATGGTTATGAATGAAGGACGAGTAGAAATCATGAGTCTGCAACAAATGCTTTGCTATCGTACATCATCGGTTTGTTAGTCGCTTTAGTTTTAAGTTCGCATTTACATTTTACGCAATTTTAGTTTTGAAGCAACAAAACAATCAACTTTTTGAATTCCTTAAAAAACTAATAAAGTGAGAATCCTCATATTTAGGCACACATTCACTCAAACAGGCAATAAAATAGAATCATAGTATAACCCATTGCAACGATAAAATTCAAGCTAAAAATGGCTTGCATTAACTAATTGATATTTAATTACATGTCAAGATGATGTAACTAAAAGCTAAGCTATAATTAATATAATGTCGGATTAAACGTGAAAATTATCCCCGAACTTTGACCGAGATTTGATTTTCGTTTCTCGTCGGAAAATCTTTTTATGGACCCCTCAAATTTACGATTTTTGTTTGGAAACCGTCATCGTCGCCGATTTAGCTCCGGACATTGTGGCCAAGTGTCACTTGAGCCTATCTGGACATGCCTAATCATTTAATAAAATGTCGTGGGATATTTTTTTTTTTTAAATAAAACTTTAGGTCTGTTTGTTTGGAGTTTTCAAAACATTTTTCAAATTTTAAAAACTGAAAACATGTTTGATACAACCTGTTTTCAAAAACACTTTTCATTTTCAGTTTTTAAACTAAACTAAAATATGTTTTTAGTTTTAGTTTTTAAACTAAACTAAAAACAAAAACAGCTAAAATATGTTTTTAGTTTCAGTTTTTAGTTTTTAGATATTAGTTTTCTAAATGTTGGAAAACATATCATTTAAACTGTTTTCTTTTTCTGAAAACTGTTTTTAAAAATTGTTTCTGAAAACTGTTCTAAAAACTAAACTAAAATTGGAATCAAACATGCCCTAAATAATTTAATTTTAATAAGTCTCCAAAATCTTAACTAATTTAATTTCTAACCCCGTAATCTTCTTCACCTTCTTCAATCTTCATCATCATCTTCACCTTCAATCTTCATCATCAATTTTCCAGCAGCTTCATTCTTCATCATTTTTCTAGAATCATGTTCATCATTGACTTTGATCATTTCAGGATGTAATTTTCAGTGGTCTATGTTTTGAAGATGATGAAGAGATTGGAAGATGGTTGAAGATGAAGGATTAGAGTTGGAGAATAGAGATTAGGGACTTTCTTTCTCTCTCAGACTTCTCAATGTCAATAGAAAATTAGGGTTTTAATATGATTTTATTAGGAGTAGAAGTTAGGTTTGTATTAATTTTAGTTTAGGGTTTAGAAATTAAATTAAGAAAGATTTGGGAGGCTTATTATAAACTAACTATGTTATTTATTTATTTAAAAACAATTCCACATAAGCTCCAAACGAACACCTGGCCACGGCGGCCGAAGTTTTTATGCTACAATGACGGTTTCCAAACAAAAATAACCTAAGTTTGAGGGCGTCTAAGAAGGATTTTCCAGCAAGGGACGAAAATCAAATCCCGCTCAAAGTTCAATACGGTTTTCACGTTTAATTGGTACAAATTAATCCTATTAATAGAAAAGATGTAATTTTCTCACTGAAAAATTTCTCCTATTTTTGCGATCACATAAAACTAGTAGAGATTTTATACAATTTAATCATCGAATCGACATAAAACTAATTAGTGGATAATATCTTCCATCAAGGAGAAATTTCATCAACACAAGCGAAAACAAATTAGCTAGAGAAAATCAAGTTAAAGACATTAACTGAAAGCATCAAAAGTACTACACATGGTAATCATAAGTTCTCCTTCCAAATTCAAAGGTTCATTACATTACATGGTAATAAGAGGAACATTTTGGCATACACGTTAGGCAACAAATTAATTCTGCTTCTCAAATTAAGTTGAGTAGTACTAGTAGCTACATAACACACTCTGCCTGTTGCTTGCGCTTAGTAATCCATTCCTCATATTGCTTATTCTTCTTCTTCAATTCCTGCTTCATCGAGATGAGGGCCTTGGCATTGGTGCTACTCATGTTCTTCTTGGCATCCTTATTTGCCAAAGCCTGAGCTAGGAAATCCCCCATCATCACAAGGGCCTTGATGTAAATCTTGGGGGGGGGCATCTTTTCAGATTTAGACTGAGTGGTTACACGCGGCATAATCTTCTTAAGCTTTTTGTTAATACTATAAAAACTCTCTTGTAGGCTCACCCAGTCATTGATCTTCATGGCATTCTTCATTTGGACCACAGTGGACGCCATCTCCTCCAAAAGCTTACCTTTTGCAGAACGCTTTTGGCCATTAGAGTCGTCATTACTTTCACTTTCAGATTCATCATCCACCACAGATTCAACCTCATTCTCCACGAAATACTTTTCTTGAACCTTTTTACTAGCAGATTCAACCTTCTGATCATAATCACTCTCCTCCTCCTCCGAATCACTACCACCCTGGGCCCAGAATCTTGAAGCCATCGTTTCTCGCTCTAAGCTCTCTTGAACGTTTAGATGGAAGATAATAATGAATAATGATCGTTGAGTTAGTGTAACTACGTTTTATAGGAATATTTATTAAAACCAATTTCAGTTTCCAAAATTAATATATTATCCCTTAATTTGAATTTAGATTTAGTTTCAAAATAAAAGATTTGAATTTAGATTTAGTTTCAAAATAAAAGATTTGAATTTTGATTTTGATTTTACTAGATATTAAAAAAATATAATCTATAATGTATCTATCTATTTATTATCATTATCAAATGGATGATTTTTTCTCTTTAACGTTGAAACACACGCTGACTCTTTTTTTTTTTTAATTACCTCAAGAAGTTACAAGTTTGTTTAGTATAAATTTGTTAGGATAGAAAATTTGGTTTTTTTAATTATCATTTAAAAAAAAAATTTGTTAGGATAGAGTATGGTTTGTAATGTAAGATGGAGTTTGTTTATAAAACTAAAATCTGGCATAGGAAATAACTTAGATTTTTATTCTTTTGACGTAGATTAAAACTCAAGGGTTTGCCAAACAACACTTACAACATGCGAGAAAGCATCTCTAAGAGCATCTCTTATGCTAGTTCTTAATACTATTTATGTGGGCCCGTACTGCCACATGTGTTTAAGCAACTCTCAATTAATTTTGCTCCAATCATGAGTTTTTAGTTCTTAGTTCTTAGTTCTTAACACTATTCATTGATCCCACCAACCACATTATTTATACCTTTTATTTTCATAAAGTAATAAAATAAAACTCAAAAAGTAATAAAGTAACTTGGATGAGAGAGAAAAATATTTTTTTATGATAAGAATTTATAAGAACTTAAAAAGTAAAACTCTTTATATAATAACCTAGTTCTTATTTTTAAGAACTAAGAACTCCATGTCATCCCCTCCAATGGTTAAGAACTCAGTTCTTAGTTCTTAGCTCAAAAATAAGAACTAAGAACCTTGCATTGGAGATGCTCTAAGAGTGCTACTACAATACACAAAAGCATAAGAAAATTAAGAACAACATGTCTACACTCAGCTGAGAACAACCAGTTAAAACATGGAGTAAAAAACCCTAGAGTTAAACAAAAGCCCCTCAAGCCCAAAAAACAGATAGCTCCATGACTTCTAAGCAAAGAAGGCACAAAAACATATTTAACCGGTGCTCCCTTCCTACAACGAAACGGCTCTGCCGGAGTTGTATTGTATTGGTGAACACAGCACCACAAGGGGTCAAAACAGCAACTCTGAGTATAAGGAGATGGGAAAAACTTTTGTAGAACCAACCACACAACATCATATAGTGCTAGATCTGGAGCTTGGGCACCTGCAAGATATTCAAAATTCCAAAAATCACCAATGAGTCAAACTGACTTTATGAGCAGTGTTAATATTCCATTTTAAGAACCCGCCCGACTTCTCGCAACTCCACCGACTCTGTCGGGGTTGCTTCGCTCTGAATGACCTTCATGGGAGCCTAGATCGTGGCTCCAACATCACTGTGGGGAGTCAATCTGAAGACATTGGGATCCTGAAAAAGAACAACTGCAGATCTGAAGCAGAACCACACTAAACGCAAATCAGAACAGAGAGAGACAAGGATGGTGAGGGTGGATGCAAGGATGGTCACGGAGGAGATGTCGGCAGTGGCAAGGCGGCCATGGTGGAGGAAGGGGGCAGCGAGGACGGAGGAGCATGGTGGCTAGAGGGAAGGGATGAAACACAAACACAAAAATCCACTTATTTGGGTAATAAATCCACCTATTGTGGAAGAAAATTCACCTACTGTGGAAGAAGACCCACCTGTTGTGGGAGAAACCTACTAAGTAGCAAAAGAAAACTCTCTAAAAGAGGAGAAAAGGCTCCCCAAGGAGAAGGAGCCCCCAAGGGGAGAAGATGGCTCTGGAATGCAGAAACCCAAGGAGAGGGTGCGGCTAGAGAGAACTGGAAGGAGTAAACTCTAAAATAACTTTCGTAATTTAAATGTTTTTAATCTTACATTTTTTATTCTTTTGAATTTGAAATTCCATATTTATGACTAGTTAATAAAGCCCTATCTTGGCCCAATCCTTTAAAGCCGGTGCCGTGATCATTGCTGGATCAGTCAAGATTATTTATTTATTTATTATTGTCCAAAAAAAAAAGATTTTTTATTTATTGATAGCTATCAATTTGTTCAGGATACCTCTCAATTAATGGTTTTTTTCTTCTTCTTGTCATACAACTAGATTAATATTTTGTGGGTATTATTGAAAAAAGCTTCATTTTATCACTGCGACACAACCTATACGACAGTTAGGGATGAGAATAGGTCAGGCTGTCGACAGGGGTTATGGCCTAGTCTACATCAGACCCAACCCAGGTCAGGCCGAATTAATAAATAGACAAGGCTAAGACTTTTTGAAAAGTCGTTTTAGTTAAAAAGGCCAAGCTTAGGCCACTCATAAAGCCTTGTAAGCCTACCAAGCCGGCCTATTTTAAAAAATAACTTTATTTTATTATTTTTACATTGAATTTATATTATAATACCTCAAAATTATATATTTATGGCTTATTTATATGTTTAACCATGTTAGACTATATATGTAACGCCCCAATTTCAAAACCGGGGATCACATTAGTAACCCAGTCAAGTATGGGGACTAACTCGGATTTTTTTTTTTCAAAGAAGTGAAAATTTTCGAAACACATAGGCCCACAATCACCCAAGCAAAGGCCCGAGAAGTTCCCAGGTAAGTTGGCTGGGCAATGCCTCATTGAAAGCACTTCTTACCTAGACAGAACGACCTGAGTTCTTACTTGAACTAAAATGGGGTTTTCCAATCTCGTTTTCAAAATCATTTTCAAAAACTGATTCACTTATCTTCAAGTTCAAAATCCATTTGATTATTTTATCTTAATCAATTTTTCAAAAACAATCAATTATTATTTTGAATTACAAATCAAATTCAACCATTTAGTCATTTGATTTCCATAATAGATCTAAGTTCGAAAATAAATTAACAACCAACGCATAATAGTAATAATAATATCCCAAAAAATAAATAGCAACCGCTAGCGAATAAAAATCCAACAGTAACCAACGACGTACGGAACAAAATATAAGAGTATTTAATAAATGTTCTCTTTGAACGCTTTCCATCTTCGCCTAGCCCAAGCGTCGCCATAGCCCCTTGTCGCCGAGAAAAATCAAACTTCATCACTTGACGGCTCATCAACTAAAGCGTTAAGCGCCCAAATAACACATAGTACACATTAAGGGTTAGTCTCGAAACAAACAACAAAATTTCAAACTCAACAATATAAGATAGTGCAACTTAATTTTCAAGAAAAGATAAGACAGAATTTCCAAAGTAAGGATTAACAATAATTCAAAATAAAGATATTGACAATTCAAATAGAAGCAACGACAATTCAAATTTTCTATCAACAACAAGAACTACACGAAATTCAGCAAGCAAATTAGGTTAGTCCTAATGCTTACATGCTTCTACCAAGATGGATCGATCAAAAGCCTCACAAGGCTAGACGACCACGTCGTCAAGTAATTCAAAACATCTCCACGAGATGGGACCACGGTGGGACAATTACCACCATGTTGCCACTTCAAAATCAAGCCCTATATGCTCGAGTTAGCAACAAGGTGACTCACGGCCACAATTACTTTCCTAGAAAGTGTCGTTTTCAAATTTTGATACAACAAGGCCAATTATATTACGACATCTTTCGATTAATCCAACAAATAATCCATGTCATAATCATATCATTAATCGAAATTACAGTAGCATATCATGCAAACAACAACAAACGCCTCAACACCTTCATCTCATATACATGCAAAAAGAAAAAGCAGGCAAATGCACGCACTAGAAAAGAAACTACCCTTACCTTCTCAAGTTGTATTGCATGTGATGACAACCTACCAAATAAGAATATTAACATCGTTAATAAAGGTTCTTATTCGAGTAATTACCCCTCCCTAATACCTCAAACCCGCGGTCACTCCAAGGAAGGAGAAAATAATTTTTCTTCTTTTGTTTGCAAACCCATTTTTCAAAACCCTAGCCCGTTAATGTCCCCAAAACGTCTCTTTACAAAAAGTTTGGATCTTTTAACCACTTGAGTCAAAAAAAAAAAAAAAAACAGAGAGATTACCCCTCTCCAAGTTTTATTTTTAGAAGAGTTCATAAGAGACAAGCTTAACCGAAAACCTACGAAATATGAACAAGATCAAAACCTAGGAGACAAACTACTAACCTTGGACAATGATGAAGTTGATATGAGTATACCAAAGTGGGATGAAGGTTTCGGCCAGCAAGAGAGAACTCTAAGATCTTATAAGTTTCAGGTTACGTGACTTTTGCCTTTGGTTAAAACTATTTTATAGAAAAGGCTGAGCCAACTCTCCCCCTACTAAGGAGCTCCACCAAAACAACCATGGGGTGTTATCTTAAGTTTAAAAACTCCCCCTTAGTCTATCCTTAAGTCTAGGTTCAACCCCACCCTATTTTCTTTTGAATTTTACTTGATAATTATATCACATAAATTTTAAAAACTTTATATCAACTATTTAAAAAAAATAAAACTAATCAAAATTGATCCTATTCAGTTTTTGCCTAGAGCCTATCACTCTTCTAGAAGCCTCTCCAAGGTCCTAGAACCAAGCTAGGTTAATTACTTGCACCCCAAGTAACCGAAACCCCAAAAATACAAAATAAACCAAAATAAATAGGAAAATCCGAAATTAAAATTTTCTCAGGTCAAAAACTAGGTCACATTCATTCAAAAATATCTCCTCAGCTTCTAGAAGTCCTCCCACAATTTTCAAAAATAATATATCCTGTTTTCTTAGATTTTTCAAGCTTAAAACATGATTAAATGCTTATTTTAATTAACAAAACCCACAATTCCGAAATTAGACTTATTCCCTACTACCAAGGGATTATTGTTACCAGTAAAAATAATTTATAAATTTTCCTAACTCAAATTTCAATTTTTCCCATGATATGATCAAGATATACACTTCAATTTACCTTAAAAACTCAAAAATTGTAAATTCCGATTTTTTTTGTTAAGAAAATAATTTATTTTTTTAAGAAAATAATTTATTTTTTAATAAAATAAATATTTTTGAGTCACTTCAGACCGATAATAATTTTATTTAAATTTTCTATCAACTTCTCTATTTTCAAAATATTTACCCTAGTTTTCTACAAAAAAAAAATCCCTCACAGAATTCCAAATTAAGCTTTTACCCAAATTCTCTCTCCTAGTCACCAAACTCGAAATTCATGAAATAAATATTATTATTTAGATTTTATATTTATGACTTATATAATTTAATAAATAATTATCCTTAGTCTAATTCTAATAAATATTCATTTCTTTCATTTCACTGACAACTGACTAACGACAAAAATAAATCCTATGTTGTTTTTCAATATCTAACCAAGAGTAATCAATTCACAAGAAAATAGGCAACAGACAAAGATCAAACAATTCATATATTATCACAGCAATAATATAATCATTCCATAATAATTTATTTAATAAATTGAGGGTCTTACAATATAATTATTTAACCATATAAACCCCTTTAGATAGAGACCGATGACTTTGACTTAGACGGTAGAATGATATTATTATATTTTCTCTCATTAGCTATACGTTTGTCGACGTTTACAAATAAATTTGTCGGTATACTTGAATGTCATATGATAAATCAGGCCTTTAAATAGGCTACCAAGCCAGACCAGGCTTTCAACAGATCAAGGCTTAGGCCAGAAAAAAAACCTATGATAGATAACAGGCCAGACTCAGACCTTGAATTTTTGAAACAGGCCAGACCTATTTAAGTAAAGTCTATCAAAGCCTAGCCTATCCACCCCTAACGACGGTGGTCTGGATTATAGCTACCTTCAACCTGGATCATTAGCAACTGGATAACCTATCACTGTGTGCTTCACATGCTCAAGGAAGAAGGCGCACGAGCAGGGAGCACACTAGCGTGGCTGTTTGTTGTCACAATCGGTCCCACACGCGCACCAAAAATAAATAAAGAGAACCATGTTGATCACTTCCTCCAACTTATAACATCAACCACTTTAAAGTGCGTGCATAATACGAACACACTTTAAGGTGCGTCGGTGCGTTAACGACGCACTTTAAAGTGCAAGAGTGTAAAGTGTGTAGAACACTCACGCACTTTAAAGTGCGTAAGGAAAAAAATTCAAAAGTATTTTGGGATTTATACAAATTAATGGGGGCGTGTTTAACTATCCGATGGTGCGTTTAACAATTACCCAAGATTAAAATTCAAGATAAAATTGCATGACAACAAGATGATGGAACTAAAAGCTATGCATAAAGAATTTTTTACGCTGGGGCTGAGAAAATGAACCAAACAACTGAATTTTGACCCACTTTCACAACCCAATCTTATGGGCCACGATGAGATGGACCTAGCCGGTCATTTAAATTAAAAAAAAAACATATTTTTAGATTTTAAAATAATAAGAAACAAGAGAAATAATGAAATAGAAAATCATTATAACCTAGAAAAGGATCCCATGATCCTGAATCGATTCAGTGCCTCTCTCTCTCTCTCTCTCTCTTTCTCTCTCCCTCCCTGCTGCCGTCCGGCGTTCCGTTCGTGTCACGCGCGGCGTCGCCTATTTCCAGTTACCTCTTCGCTCCAGAGCTGGCTGTGTCGTCTCTCCATCGCCTCATATTCGCCTGGTGAGTGTTCCTATTCTCCCCTTTTTTTCTTCGCATGATTATTTCCTTCTCTGTGTTGTTGTGTCTGTGTGATTTATTACTGTTCTTTTAGTTTGTTGATTGTTGCTGGTTCCTGTTGATTATTACTTGTGCTAGTCATTAATTATTGTTTATTCATGGATTCCTAAAATGTGTCTGATTATTTTGGACTTAGAAGATGATAATTGAATCCCTTAGGAGCTTTCTTGTGAACTAAGACCATGTTAGAAGACATTTATGAGTTGAACTTGGAATTTTGAACTAATAATATGTTTTTATTCTTTTTCCAATCATCTCTAAACAATGTTAACAAATCTCTAATCAACTACCGTTAACCCTAATTTTCGCAAACAATTTAAAAGTTTTTTGTAGTACCAACTCAATTAGGATCATGTAAACAATTTTTTTATTTTAATTAATATGTTTAGTTTTCGAGTTACACTTCAAATAAAACTCTATTTGGATGCAGTCTAGTAGTATTAAACGCATTTGCTAACTCTCTCCCTCTCTCTTTAGAAGCACATCAAGAACAATGGACCTCAAAGAATCAACCAGCCACCAAAGTGACGTTGCCCTCACCCTCACAAAACATCTATTTTCAAAAGAAGTATATCAGCACGAGAACCTCGTCTTTTCTCCCTTGTCCCTCCATGTTGTTCTTAGCATCATGGCCCCGCTGGTTCAGAAGGCTCCACACTTGATGAGCTTCTTTCCTTCCTTCGATTCGACTCCACCGACCGTCTCAACTCCTTCACCTCCCAACTTGTATCTGATGTGCTCTATGTGAATGATGCTGCTCCTCCTTCACCTCGCCTTTCTTTTGCCAGTCGTATGTGGGCTGACAAAACGTTGTTTCTTTCCCCTTCCTTCATACAACTTATGGCTACTCATTACAAGACCTCTTTGGCATCACTTGATTTTAAGAAACAGGTATTATTGCCTTTTCATGAACTAATTAACCTTCTGTCTTCTTTTATTTAAATTCGATATATATTTTTTGTTTAAATGTTTATGTGCTTAATTTTAAAGGGCAGAAAAGTGTGCCGTGTAGTGAATTCTTGGGTCGGAAAAGAGACGGATGGTCTTATTACAGAACTTCTTGATCCTGAATCTGTATCCAATAGCTCATCCAGACTTATCATTGCTAATGCACTATGCTTCAAAGGTGTGTGGAAACACAAGTTTGATGCTTCAATGACGTATAATCGTGTTTTTTATCTTCTTAATGGCACCTCAATCAGGGTTCCCTTCATGAGCAGCATGAAGGCGGAGCAATTTGTTAGTGTTTTTGATGATTTGAAAGTCCTTCGTCTTTCTTATAAACAAGGTAGAGATAAAAAGCGTCAATTCTCCATGTATATTTTTCTTCCTGAAGCTGAAGATGGTCTTCCAGCTTTAATTGAAAAGGTAGCTTCAGAACCTGGGTTTCTAGAAGACAAACTTCCTAAGCGAAAAGTGAAAGTGCGTGTCTTCATGATTCCAAAATTCAAGATTTCTTTTATGCTTGAAGCTTCTAAAGTGCTGAAAGAGTTGGGAGTGGTTTTGCCTTTCTCTAGATGTGATGCAAATTTTACAAATATGGTAGACTCTCCCTCGGATGAATTTCCCTCGGATGAATTATACATTGATAACATGTTTCATAAAGCTTTCATTGAGGTAAATGAAGAAGGAACTGAAGCTGCAGCGGCTAGTTCTGGGAGATTGGTACGTATGTGTGATTCAGATTCAGTTTCAACTGACACAGACTTTGTAGCTGACCACCCTTTTCTCTTCTTAATCAAAGAAGATCTGAGCGGAACAATCCTCTTTATTGGACGGGTGCTCCATCCAGATGAAGTAGACACACTAGAAGATGAAGACGAAGACGACACACTAGATGAAGACGAAGACGACACAGTAGAGGATGAGGATGACGACATTATTTATTAGCATTATCAATATGATTATTGTATTTTGTGATATTGTCGTTCCTCTTTATTAGTATGCTATGAGCTTTTGATATTTTATTGTCATATCTTAAACATGGTAAATGAAACTTTGGTATTTTAGGTACTGGTCTCTTGACATTAAGTGTCAGACTTAAAGCTATATTTCACAAGGTTATTAGAACCGGACCGGTGATCAAACCGGTGAGGGCACTGGTTTAAGGTTCATTGATTCAACCGTAATTGAACCGTGGTCCGACCGGTATTACCGCTACAAATTAAACAATAGTATTTTTGAAAATTTTATTTTAAAGTTGACCATGAGAATTTGATTTTATAACCGTTTTCCTAAATTCATGCATCAAATCTCTTCTTTCTCTCATTTTTTAAAACAAACTAATAAATTTTTTTTTTGATAAACCAAAGAATTGCATTAAAAGGGGGCATAAGGGGTGTCCCAACCCTTAATACAAGAGAGGGAAAGGAAACAAGGAAAAAAGAGAGAAAAAATTACACCAGAAAAATTAGTACAGCCCTTGACAGAAACTGTCCAAACTAATAAAAAAGAGACCCATCAAATAGCCTCCAAGGCCAAGCAAAGCAACGGATGGGATTGCCATTCAAACAGAGTATAAGAGAAGCCCTTTGTCTTGGATTTGGATCCTCTCCATCCAGCTTCTCTCCATCCTCTCTCCATCCAAATCTGAGTCATTGATTTTAAAATTTAAAGGCTTGGATCAATTTAAAAAAAAAGAGAAAAAATGAATTGTATTTAAAGGCTTGAATCAATTTAAGAAGAGAGAGAAAACATGAATTAATCATCACCTTTAAATTTCAAAATCAATGGCTCAAATTTTGGATGGAGAGGGGATGGAGAGAAGCTGGATGGAGAGGATCCAAATCCCTTTGTCTTAGCTTTTAACCAAGACTAGATATTCAATTTCCACTATGAAATTCAAGTCCTCTCTCCTGCAGCACCAAAACACGTTATCAACCAAGCATTTGAAATTTGAAAAAAAAAAACCCAAGCATTTAATATTTCAAATTTCCAACGCACAACCGGCCTCATTCTTATGTCTTAACATCTTAGAGGGGTGAATGGTCACTTTCGTCCCTAAAGTTACAGACGTCGGGCATTTTAGTCCCTATTCTATGGAAATGTCGCCCGTAGTCCCTGATGTTACAAAACGTGAGTCACGTTAGTCCCTGGGTTCAATTTCGTCCGTGAACGTTAACGGGAAGGCTGATTTGGCACGTTAAGTGCTCCTATGGAATTTCCACGTGGATTTAAATATTGAGATTTTAAAAAAAAAAATTATAAAACTTCAATTCAGTCCCTAGAGAAAATCCCCAAAATAAAACTTAATTTACTTAACTTTAATCTTAATTCTACAAAAAAAAACTTTAATCCAAATTGAACTAGTAATCTCTAATCTGCCTTCACCTTCATCTTCCCATCTTCACATCTTCATCATTAAGAACCCAGAAGAAACTATCCATAAACCCACAAAAATCAACCACCCACAACCCAGAATAACATCAGATCCAGAATAAAAAACCCGAAAACCCAGAAACCCACCAAATCCAACCACCCTCATCTGCTTGTTTCCCAAAATTAAAGCTTCTCAATATACCATCTGCAATTATGTGTGTAATTGTTCCCCTTCTTCATGACCCATAAACATTAAACAAGAATACACTTAGCAAGAATCTGCAGCATGATGATTGTTCTCCTTCTTCATACATAAAACCCATACCAAAAACATACACTTACCAGTTCTTGTCTGCAGCATGGTGATTGTTCCCCTTCTTCATCAGACCAACCCATAATCGCAAGCACCACACCCAGAGCAAGAAACCCATAATCGCAAGCACCAAACCCATAGCAAGAAACCCAGAATCACATCTTCCCAAATCCAGAATCTGAATGTTCAAAGACCGAAACCTAAAATCTCATGTTCCCAATTTAATCATGGTAGAACCAGAAGACAACCTTCAAGCCTCACGGATCGGAGAAGCCGAGAACCATGCGAGAGAAACCCAAATCGAGAGAGAAAGCCAAATTTCGAGCCCTTCTTCGCCTCTGAAGCAACCACCGCCAGCCATCTTCAACCCAGATCGAGAGTGGACGAAGGAATCGAGAGCGAGAACCAGCCATCGAGAAGGTGTCAGCGATCCAGAGGAGAAGTGTGGTGGCACGACCTGTTGTGATGAAGAGAAAGAAGAAGAAGAATGGTTTGGATTCTTCAAGAAGAAGGGTTGAAGAACAAGAGGAACATAAAGATGAAGAAGAAGGGCTGGGTGGTACGGTGTTTTATGTTTTTTGTTTTTTCAGTAATTTGTTTAGATTAATTAGGGTTAACTTTTTTTTGTTTTTTTTTTATTATTTTACTTTTTAATGATTTGTTTTTAATTATTTTGCTTTTTGTTTAAGTATTTGTTTTAAATTATTTTGGGGATTTTCGCTAGGGACTGAATTGAAGTTTTATAACTTTTTCAAAAAAAATTCTCAATATTTAAATCCACGTGGAAATTCCATAGGAGCACTAACGTGCCAAATCAGCCTCCCCGTTAACTTTCACTGACGGAATTGAACTCAGGGACTAACGTGACCGACGTTTTGCAACATCAGGGACTACGGGCGACATTTCCATAGAATAGGGACTAAAATGCCCGATGTCTGTAACTTTAGGGACGAAAATGCCCATCTTAGAGCATCTACATCCATCATACTCACTAAAATATCTACACTTCATTTTTTATAATTCCCCATAAGCCACATCATCTACAACACTTTACTAATTTTTTACTCCAACCCAACAAGGCAACAACTCTTAAAAGTTTCAATAGTGGATCCCACCATCAACATCACATTTATATATTTTATTATTTATTTTTATTTTAATTAATTATATTTGCTACTTAAATTTTAAATAATAAAAAATGAAATAATTGATAAAAATTGAAATACTGAAAAATCGAATTCATAATAATTCTAAATTTTAGAAAATAAAATATTATAAAATTAAAATACAATCTAATTGTTATTATTCTCGCGTCCGAAGCATTCCCAAATATGCTCCACTAAGTTTGCTTGAAGATGACGATGTATGTCCCTTTCACGAATGTGTGCTCTCCTTTGTAAGAACGTTACAAAATCGGGATGAGGGCCGCTAAATATTTCAGGTGTTGAGGCATCATTCTCCAATTGATCATATGAAAAATCAATATTGCCACCATACATTTCTCGCTCATCTTCAACAACCATGTTATGCAATATTATGCATGCATATATTATATTTTTTTTATTGTATCCATGTGCCAAGCTCGTGCTGGACCACGTACAATTGCAAAACGTGACTGAAGCACTCCGAAAGCCTGCTCCACATCTTTTCTTGCAGCTTCTTGACGTTGGGTGAACAACTTTCTTTTTTCCTTGTGGCATTGAAATAGTTTTGACGAACGTTGCCCATTATGGATAAATTCCATCTGCTAAATAATATTCGGTGTCATATATGGTTCCATTTACTGTAAATTATACCTCAGGAGCCTGCCCTTGCAAAATCTCATTAAAGACATTAGATTGATTGAGGACATTGATGTCATTATTTGAACCTGCAACACCGAAGAATGCATGCCAAATCCATAGGTCCTGTGACGCTACTGCTTCGAGTATGATTGTAGGTTTGCCATCTCCTCGACAATATTGACCTTTCCATGCCGTTGGACAATTTTTCCAAACCCAATGCATACAATCAATACTTCCTAGCATACCGGGAAACCCACGTGCATCCCCTATTTTCATAAGGTGTGCGATGTCATTGGTGTTCGGTTTCCTTAAATACTCAGGCCCAAATACCTCATTAATTCTTGTAACAAACTTGATCAAACATTCCACTGCAGTGCTTTCACCAATTTGCACATACTCGTCCACACTATCCGCTGGTGACCCATAAGCCAACATACGAATTGCAGCAGTACATTTCTGTAATGGTGAAAGACCCATTCTACCAGTTGCATCCTTTCGCATCTGGAAATAGTTATCATTGTTGCTGATGGCTTCCACAATTCGGAGGAACACATGTCTTCGCATTCGAAACCTTCGTCGAAATTGGACTTATGTGTATATTGGATTTGTTGAAAAGTAGTCATTCCACAATCGAGCATGCCCTTCCTCACGACTCCTTTCTATGTGAATTCTTTGACGTCTTGAATTGCTAGAGCTGGTACCTTCTTGTTGTGCAAGCTGAGAATTATGAATTGAATCTTTGCTTCTTGAGCTTCAAGATCATCCAATTCATCTTCTATAAATTTCCACTCGATCTCATCATCATCACTTTCCGAAACATAAGGATCCATCTGAAAGAAAATATAGAAGAAAAAAGATTCACACAAAGTTATATTAGCTAGATCGAACATGAGAGGATATATATAGCATCCAACATAATTAGCAAATGATATAACGGCTAGTTTGGTAACGGCTAGTTTGATGTAAGACACATTCTCTAATAGTAATAAACATTATTAACGACTAGTTTGACCCAACTAGCAATATTAGTTAAATTAAGTTTCTCATTAACGGTTATATATCATCAAAGCAAAAAAACCTTATGTCCTTTTCCTTCCCATGTGCTATCCAAACACATACGAACAGTGTTCTCCATCTATTTTCCAGCCCTCTTTCCTTTTCCTGGCAAAATTACGCTAAACAAACACAGTGTTAATGACCAAATCTGTCACTCATTTCTCTTTCTAATTTTTTTTTTCCTTTTATTTTAACAGGTGAGACTAAAACAAGTTATTTTTAAGGTGGAGGCACTCATTGTGCCCCTCCACCATGTGGAAATAGGTGTGTGGAAAATATTATCCAATGAGCCACTCACCGTTTGCAATTTGTATACATCACCAGCTTATCCGTTAGTCTCGCTTTTCGAGATACAGGTCACTCTCTCTATCCATAGCCGGATTGCCTCCATGCCTACGCCACTCATAAATTCACTGCCAATTCGAAGCAATGCTTTCACACTACAAGATATAACAACTTAAAATTGTGTTTATTTCTTCTTTGTTAACATTCAACAAACCAACATCTTATTTCAAAGTGGAAAATGATTCGTGAAAGAACATAGAGACATAGACATGGCCATCCCGAAAACGAAAGAACGCTAAACTACAAAATGTGATACATGATATAATATGATAATTATATGATAAAAAATGCGAGATAAAAAAAAGATGAAGTATTTAAAGAATGTATATACTATCATAATCCTTACAAATTACCCCCTCCTAAATAGACAAGCATAGATTTCTATTTCTATATGTTGAACAATTTCTAAGAGATGCATGTAAAAAAAAAAACAATTTCTAAGAGATGACATAATTTTATTTTAAAATCTTGTTTAGGAGTGCTGGCAACACTCTTTTTTCAACGATCTCTTCAAAAGTCTCTCGATAATTGGTTAAATTCATATGAGTCATTTAATTTTATTAGCCCTCCCTTGAATTTCAATTAATTAATGAGATAATGTTGAAAAGATTGTGTTATTAGCCTTTTTTCAACTTTTTTATATTTTCTTCTTGAGTAATGATATATACACACCTCATTTTTTAAACACTTTATTTCCACCTCTTTTTATTTCTATCTCTCTCATCTTATTATCTATCACATCTCATACTTTCTCTCTCTTGCTTTTTCTTTTCTTCCTATCTCTCTCCTCATTCCACCTCTCTCCACCTCAAAGAGAGGTGTGGATAAAACATTATTGCTTCTTCTTCTATGCTACATTTTTATACCTATTAAAACAACCTGTACTTACACTTTCTTACGACATCCTTCATACATATTACTTTATGATAGCGTTTAACTGTAGAAGTATTTTGGGTAAAAGCTGTTAAAAAATAATATGTTTGAAGGATGTATGACAAATAAATTTCTATACATGATCACCCTATCTTAAATCACTTATCATGTCCCCTCTCTCTCCCAATGTTGTCATTGTTGTGATCAAATCTTCTTTTTTGGTTTCTTATACAATCCTCCCTCAAGCTACTTATTTTTCTTGAGTTTGATTTTAGTTTCAACCACAAGAAATTAAAGAATCATGAGACACAACATGAGACAGCAAGAAGAGGCTGAAGACAACCAATCAAGGGTGCTATATGAGCTATGCTCCATGATCATTCACACTCTAAAGTTCCCTCCATTACCCTTCCCTTTCCCAACTCCACATCCATATCCAAATTCCTCTGCTCCTTCCTCTTCTTCTTCTCTACCACCCCTTAAGAGACAACAGCCCTGGTGGTGGACAAGTTTCACATCCCCGGCATCATTCGCGACGCTGTTTCTGGGCATATCCTTCTCCTTGATGCTTCTTGGGTCGGTCATATTCCTTGTTGGGTTGATGTTGCTGCCTTGGGTCACACTTTTGGTGCTGCTCTTCTATGTTGCTGCATTCGTCTCCAACTTATTCCTATTGGTTCGTTTCATTCTTGGTTCCATCAGTTTCGACAAGGAAAATGGATTCTCTGCTATCAGAGATTGCTAAATTCACGCAGTCAATGAATCTGCTCGATCAAAATCATATGACTCAAATTTTAAACCTATCTCTATCGACTATCATATGAACTTTATGAAATAAATAACCAATGGATTTTGATCGAACAGTTCAAATTTCATGAGACTGCCGAAACTGGAGTGAACCCAAGTCTGGATTTTCCACGTGAGCCTCTCTCTTCATAGTTACTTCCTACAAGTATCTCTAGCTTTTTAGTCTGTTTATTTTGTTTGTTCTTTTAATTTACAGAAATTTTTGTGATTTGCATTTATTCTGTTTAAATATTAGGATTCATTATTGTATACTATACAGATGAGGCCAATTACACTGATAAAGCTCTAAGAGGGAACATAATTTCCTGTGACATAAAAGGTTAGGTAACTAAGTCATTCCACACTTCAGTTGCTACTTGCAATTGATAAACTGGTTCAAAATTAAGATGAATGCTTGAATTATTGGAAAATAGTAAGGTTTCTTTACCTGGACCAGTTAAAGATCCTGATTATCTTGAATGTTTCAGTGTATATAAAAATTAAAGTTGTCTAGATATTGATAAAGCCCTTGTATGTTCTAAGAGGTAAGCAAATTTCATCTGTTCTGCTGTCTCCGTGTGATAGTGAACAGGGCACTTTACTCTGCATCTTACTTTGGTTCCTATTAATACTTGTACGTAAGGGACTTTATGCTATGCTTACCTTACCTCCTCTTTTAAACTTCCCCAGATTTTGTTAGTGCTGCTAAGTGCTAACTGAATTCAACAGCATAGCTAGTTTCTGGTAAAATATTAAAGAATAAATGTGTATTGGGATACAAGCCGAGTAATGTCGATTTGCACTGCCTCCAACGGATATTGAAACACACATCCTAAAACGTTGAACTTTTCATGCAATATCTTATCATTTTCATCTCGTCGTTATGATGAATTTTTATTTTTTTAACATATCTCCAAAGGAGCCAATCATTCGAGTCAGGAACATTTACATTCTAGTGAAACTAGCTCTCCTATAATAGAAATTTTGTCATAAATAAGACTCGAACGTAAAACATTAATCAGGGGGAATGAAACATGTTCCAGATCCAACAACCATCATTGCTGATTGTGATGGATTTTGAAATCACTTATAAACACTTATAAAAAAAACTACAACATCAGCTTGGAATAAATATTAAATTTCTTTGAAACATAAGAACAAATACCAAATAACCAAGAGAAAAATGAGGGCTCTCCTCTTAATTTACTATACAGATTGTAATTCACTAAGAAGCAGTGGAATTGGGCATAGATACTTTCTATGCTACACACTTAGAAGCTCAATTCTAAGACCAATATACGGGTGCATAACTATTTGATGGGTGGATATCAAAGTAGCATATAATAGACATGACAAAGTGAACATATAACTAACGTAGTAAATATAAATGGTGTTTGTAGTTGAGACTTAACCACTTCCGATATGAACTTGAATGGCAATGAGGAAGATAACCATAAAGCCAAAGAAGAAAAGGGAATGGACAAATACGGAAACGCCACTTGTTTGCAAATTGCAGAACTCCACTACCTTGCCTTTGCCTGGCAACTGGAACAGGACTCCAGGCGAAAAAATAACAAACAGAACCAAACCTATCACGATTGGAGCCCAATCTGCCATTTAATTATCTTGTTACAATTTCTGAATTTGCTTAAGAATTAAAAGTTGTGAACACATAGAGAAGATATAGATGAATTTATATATAAATGATTGAATGGCATTGACTAATAGCAACCTTAGCACAGATATGGATGTGAATGTGATATAGGACAACGTAAAGTTCAAGGAAGAAAATGGGAAAGATATCCAAATTGAAGATGAGACAATAAAATGGCCTGGCTTGCATCAAATTCGGCAGAGGCGTTGGATAAAATGATTCCATGAAAGCTACATCAACCACAAAATGGCAGGACACTCTTTGGATCTCTCTTATTTGTGGACGGCTACCAATTAGAAGAATTTTTTTTCAACACTCATTTTGTACATACTCTCCATCTTAATCACTACAAGAAAAACAATCATTAGCATCGGTCATAAGACAAAAGTTGATGCTACAACTTGATGAGCATCAGCTTAGCGTCGACATCATTGAAATGAATACAAATTGTTTTTCCTCCATTTCATGTAGGTATTTTGGTCGAACCGTGTTTTATGTCTCATTTGTGTTTCTCGTCACGTTTCGGCCCCAAAAGATGACAACCATATACCTTGTAGAGAACAAATAGCTAAGTTATTTGCAAAAATCAATCTTTGGTTCTCATTTCTCTAAACTCAGATCCAAACTCAATGTGAGAGATTATCTCACCTGAGATTGCAAGAGCTGTCAAGGAATGAGTTATCATCAGTTTCAAAGGTCGTTTGAACTTAAAAGTAGTACTACTTTTTAGTTTGTTATTGATTTGAGACTACTACATGATTAAAAATGTTAGCCACAGCTTAATTTTAATTTGTAATACTAACTATATACATCCCTCCATCAAAATCATTAGATTCAAGAATTCATTCTTCTTTCACTCTGCCATCTCTTGATACTATACACTTCTGATTTGTTTCACAAGGGACCTGTAAAAAAGGAAAAGGAGAGAAAATGTTGGTTGCGTGTTCTTTTGCCGTCTAGAAACAGTTTTTGAAACGGTTTTTTTCTTTTCTTTTGAAAAATCGTTTTTAAAAACTGTTTCTAGATACAGAAAACTAGAACTGCAATAAAAAAGCCTTAAATCCAAATTTTTGACCAACCTGTTTTATGGAGACCAGATCATATCAATAATCAGTAGTCAAATACAAGGTTCATATCATATCAAAATGACTGAACCAGATATTCCTTTTATTTGTGCTTCTCTCATAGGCCAATTTTTCCATTCTTTTAACATAAAGATAAAGGAACCTACCAGAGTGTCTCACAATCTTTTCACACGCATTTCCTTCCAACTTTTCAAAAACTAATAGTTTAGCAATTAAGTTAAACCCACTTTGATCAATAAATAAAAGCAATCAATAAAAAGAGGTGAACAATTATTAGAAGCTTATGAGGGAAGAAAAAAAGACAGCTCCTTTTGCTGGCTGGCACATAAAGCAAACCCACAGATGGCCACTCAACATACCTTTCTTCTTGCTAAACATTTGTCTTTTCATGTCACCAAGTTTAGCATATCTTCTTCTCCTTAACCAACAAGGAATTCTTCTACTTATTCAGAAAGTTTCCACACACATGGTCCATAGTTGGGTTATTTTCATGCTCAAAATTAACAGAGGCTAGCTGAAGTAGAGAATAAAAGATGGGAGCTGATTGGGCACCGGTGATTCTCGCAGCGGGTTTGTTCATCCTTCTATCTCCAGGGTTGCTTTTCCAATTCCCAGCAAGGTTTAGGGTGGTGGAGTTTGGTAACATGAGCACTAGTGGGATTTCGATTTTGATCCATGCCATCATATTTTCATGTATACTTACCATCTTGCTTATTGCACTAGGCATTCAGATACACTTTAATTAGCTGAATCCGAATTCACCTTAGACATCAGAAATCTGCCATAACTATATATGTTTTCGTTTACCTTTTTTTGTTTTTCTCCTTTGGTGTATTATTACTTTCCCTTTATGTTTCAACCTTTAAATTTTGTAAACACATGGTGAAAGTGTAGATGAATTTATATAAATGTATATGAATTTAAGGAAGGGAATAGGGAGAGAGAGTGAGAGACATTCAAATTGGAGATGGGACAAAATAGAATTTTCTGGGGTGCATCAAATTCGTTCTTCATAGGCATTGGATAATCGATTTCTTGAGAGTTGCATCCCCTCATCATGACATGACACTCTTGAGATCTCTCTTTGTTCGTGTACCGGTGTACGCTACCAGTTAAAGGAATGTAGATATTTTTAAACTTAGCTTTTTTAATACTCAATTAACAGTTCAATCTATTTCCCCCCTTTTATCACATGCAAGTGTCTTCCTTTTTATCACACTCATTGTTATATGGATGTAAGAAAAACTAGTGTATCATACTCACCACTCAATATTTTGTAACAAGCTTGTGGATTTTAATTATAAGAGAAATGCTGAATATAATTACAAGTGCCATTTGCAAGAAAGGTGCAAGAACACTAAGTGACAGATTCTATTAGAGGGTTAAATATGTTTTTGGTCTCTGACTTATACATTACATCCTAATCTAAAATAGTTTCTATAAAAAAAAATCATAATTAAGTCAATGAAAAAAATTGTTTAAAGTATTTAGCAACAAATTGTTACTTGCGATGGAAGTCTTATCCGTCGCGAAATCCTAGTAATAATGAAACTAGTGACGGAATGTTGAGAGGGAAATTTTCAATCACAAAGTAATTTGCGATGGAAAAGTTCGCTCTCCGGATTCTATCGCTAATTCAGCTTTTGTTTTCAGCAGGATATTGTGACAGGTTAAGTTACCGTCGCAAGTGAGACAAAAAAAAAAACATGGTATCACCAATGGGTGCGGCGAGTTTTTTTTTTTTTTTTTGGTCCAAGAGGGTGCGGCGAGTTTAAACAAAGAAAAAAGGGATATCGCTAAGTGGCGATTTACCCTTAGTTTATAAATAAAAAAATCACACCATATTAGTAATTAGTAAATTAGTAAATTAGTAAATAACTTCTAAAAGTACACCATCAATGTAAAAAAAACCCATTAGGAATCTTCTTATTAAAATTTTCTGTGTGGCTCTGGAACAAAAAACTTAAGGTGAAAGTGGTTGGGGTGTTCCAAAGAATCTGAAAAGAATTATCCCCCCTAAGATTGTTAGCTTCGTTTGGATAGCAAGGCTAGATAAACTAGACTCTAAGTTCAACTTGATAACCAGAGCAGTAAAAAATATCAGCACCAAAAAAGGCTTGCAGAATTGGTAATGGGACTTGGTCTGGTATGGGCTGATCAATATGTATATTACATAGGCTGACCGAATCATGTATTAAATGGGCCGGGTAACCCATGATCCAGCCGGATTAAAACCCAACTATAAATAAAGAAGGACCGCCCAAGCGGCAGGGATCCTATCATTTTTCACGCATTTTATTCGCTTTGTTTATCTCGCTTACTCTCGATATTGGTTAGCCTTAGTCTGCGGTTCCATACCGGAACATTGGCGCCCACCGTGGGGCCCTGGATACTTTCCTAGGCTTCAATTTTCACCGCAATGGTGACTCGATCCGGGGCGAACGGAGAGAGGAATCATGTTCAACAAAATGATGTTCCTCCCGATGTTCTTCAGCGGATCATGGAAGATCTCAATGAACTTCGTCAACATAATCAACAGTTACAGAATCAACTTACTGACATCAATCAGACTCAGGGTTTACGAGAGGGCGATCGAAGAATGGCTGAGACGGTGGTGGACTTTCAACCTTTTACAGAGGAAATAGCGAACACTGCCGTCCCAGACAATTTAAAGACATTGAAACTTGACTCGTACTATGGCGATTCAGACCCAAAGGACCATTTAGTGTATTTCAACACGAAAATGGTCATTGTAGGCGCATCAGACGCGTTGAAGTGCAAAATGTTGCCATCAACTTTTAAGAAATCAGCGATGATTTGGTTTACCACTCTACCGTCAAGGTCAATTGTCAATTTTACTGAATTATCTACAAAGTTCTTGTCTCAGTTTTCTACCAGTCGTGCACAAAAAGTAACTCCGGCGACATTATTTAATGTTCGTCAAGGACCAAATGAGACTTTGCAGTCTTACATGGGGCGTTTCAATCAATTATCTGTTCATTTGGAGGATAAAATGCCAGAAATTTGCATTGCAGCTTTTGAATTGGGCTTGAAGCCGGGTGGTTTGAACAGTAATTTGAGTAGAAAACTTGTGGAGACAATGGTGCATTTGCGCGAAAGGGTACAAGGATACATCAGGGAGGAGCAGAGTGATCGAATCAAGAACAACCGCCCGAATGCAGCGGTTCCAGGGCAGAAACAGCAGTTTGAGACAAAGAAGGGAGCGGTTACAGATCAATATTCGAAGGGATGGACCGAACGTGGCAACGCAGGGTATAATAATCGTAACCGTTATGACGGCCGATTTGATAACCGTTCTAATTTCAAAAATCGTGCTCAACCGTATGGAGTGCGTGGGCCAGGACATTCGATGACGTGGACTCGGAACCAAAATGACGGTGTAGTACCTTTGGCGGTTAATTTGACTGAAGCTTTGCACACGTGTTTGGAGGCGAATGTTATTCGTTTTCCACGGCAGCCAAAGCCGTCAACGGGTTACGTGGACAAGAAGAAGTGGTGCGAGTATCATAGGATTTCAGGGCATAATACTGATGACTGTTTTACTTTGAAGAAGGAGATTGACAAATTGATAAAGGCTGGGTATATGAAGCAGCTTGAAGGGCGAAGCAATTCAGATGAAGCAGGAACTTCAACAAGACGAACTGAAGATGGAAAAGAGATTGAGGGCGATGGTCAAGATAGGCAATCTGATGGAAAAGCAAAGGGGCGAATCCATTCTATTTTTGGTGGATTTCGTGGCGGAGGAATGACTAATTCAGCTCGTAAGAGGTACGTTCACTCCATTAATGCTGTTTACTCTAACGATTGGGGAAGTTGGGCAACCAATCAACCCGATATAACGTTTACTGTGCGAGATTTTGAGGGAGTACAGCCTCACGAAGACGACCCAATTGTTGTAATGCTGAGGATTGCCGATTATGAAATTGAGAGGGTACTTCTGGATCAAGGAAGCTCGGCGGATTTGATTTATGGTGACGCTTTTGAAAAGTTGGGGCTAAATGAATCTGATTTGTTGCCTTATGATGGTTCTTTAGTGGGTTTTTCTGGAGAAAAAGTATTTGTTCGAGGATATGTGGAATTGAAAACTGTCTTTGGAGAAGGGAAGAATGCGGAGGCATTTGCTATTAAGTTTTTGGTAGTAAAATGTACTTCACCGTACAATGTACTCATTGGGAGGCCATCACTAAACAGATTGGGGGCGATCATTTCTACAAGACATTTAACGGCGAAGTATCCATTGAGCAAAGGAGGAGTTGGAATTTTAAAGGCTGATCAAATGGTTGCTCGAAAGTGTTATTCAGAAAGTTTTAAGCAGTATGGGCACATGGGTAAGAAAGCAGTGAAAGAGGGGCATCGAGTCTATGAGGTGGATTTAGAACAGTCAGAAATTATTTTGGATCCTCGAGAAGGATTCAGTGAGTACAAGATGAAATCAGAAGAGGAAACTAAGGCGATCCAAATTGGTGAGCGGAACTTGAAAGTTGGTGTCAATTTAACTACAAGTCAGGAAAACAGGTTGCTCAAATTATTATCTGAGAATATGGATTTGTTTGCATGGAGTGCAAGAGATTTACCAGGAATCGATCCGGAATTTATATGTCACAAATTGGCTTTAAATCCCGGGGTGAAACCTATTGTTCAGTTTAAAAGAAAGATGGGCGAAGAGAAGGCAGAGGCTGTAAAGGTGGAAACAAATAAGTTACTGGAGGCTGGATTCATTAGGGAAGTAAAGTATCCAACTTGGTTGGCGAATGTTGTTATGGTGAAGAAGGCTAATGGCAAGTGGCGAATGTGCACAGATTATACAGATTTGAACAAGCACTGTTCTAAGGATTCTTATCCTTTACCGAATATTGATAAGCTTGTGGATAGGGCATCTGGATTCGGAATGCTTAGCCTTATGGATGCATACTCAGGATATCATCAAATAAGAATGTATCAGCCTGACGAGGAGAAAACAGCTTTCATGACAAATCAGGCGAACTATTGCTATCAGACTATGCCGTTTGGGCTGAAGAATGCGGGAGCAACATACCAAAGGTTGATGGATAAGGTGTTTGACAAGCAGGTGGGGCGGAACATGGAGATTTATGTAGACGACATGGTGGTCAAGTCAGAGGAAATGGTGGCGCATTGTTCTAATCTCGAAGAAGCTTTTGGCGAACTAAGAAAGCATAACATGAGACTTAATCCGGAAAAGTGTTCGTTTGGAATTCAAAGCGGAAAGTTTTTGGGTTTCATGATCACGAGGAGAGGAATTGAGGCGAACCCTGATAAGTGTAAGGCGATACTCGATATGCAGAGTCCAACCTCAGTTAAAGATGTGCAGAAGTTAACAGGAAGAATAGCAGCTTTATCCAGGTTTCTTCCGTGTTCGGGGGAAAAATCAGCACCATTTTTTCAATGCTTAAGGAAGAACAAAACTTTTCAGTGGACTGAAGAATGTGAGAGGGCGTTCCAAAGTTTGAAGGATCATTTATCCAAGCCACCAATTTTAGCCAAACCAGTTCCAGGTATTTCATTATCAATGTTTATTTCCATCTCTGATAATGCAGTTAGTTCAGTTTTGTTGCAAGAAAATAAGGATGATATGAGGATCATATATTTTGTGAGTCATGCTCTTCAAGGAGCTGAAATTAGATACCAAAAAATTGAAAAGGCTGCATTAGCTCTAATCATATCCGCCAGGAAATTAAGACCTTATTTCCAAGGCTTTCCAATTGTGGTAAAAACAGATTTGCCACTTCGCCAAGTTTTGCAAAAGCCTGATCTGGCTGGACGAATGGTTTCCTAGGCTGTTGAATTGTCAGAATTTGAAATCACTTTTGACAGGAAAGGTCTGGTTAAAGCACAGGTATTGGTGGATTTTGTTAATGAAATGTCTTCCAGTGAGAAAAATATGGAAGTTGGCGAATGGAGTTTGTCTGTAGATGGTTCATCTAATGTCAAGGGAAGTGGAGCTGGAATAATCTTAGAAGGGCCAGGTGGCGTGACAGTTGAGCAGTCGCTCAAGTTTGACTTTAAAGCAAGCAATAATCAGGCAGAGTATGAAGCTATAATTGCAGGTTTGAAGTTGGCGATCGAGATGGGGGTCAAGAGCATAATGATTAAAACAGATTCTCAGATAGTTTCCAGGCAAATTCAGGGTGAATATCAGGCGAGGGACGCACAGCTTGCTAAGTATTTATTGAAAGCTCAGGGATTGATAAAGCAGATAGGCACAGTGCAGGTCAATTATGTTCCGCGGGAGGAGAATACAAGGGCGGATATTCTATCAAAGTTAGCAAGCACCAAGAAGCCGGGAAACAATAAGTCAGTTATCCAGGAAGTTTTAAGTAGCCCAAGTATCGAAGAAGATGAGACAATGATGGTGTTAAATTTAGCGAATTCAGATTGGATGGGGCGTATCAAACAGTGTTTGGAGGCAGAAGGCTCTAATGTGTTGACATTCTCTAAGGATCAAATTCGCGAGGCGAGTCGTTACACATTGTTGGGCGATCAATTGTACAGAAGAGGGATTGGAGTTCCTTTATTGAGATGTGTCTCTAAGGATGAGGCGGAAAGAATCATGTTTGAAGTTCACGAAGGTGTGTGTGCAAGTCATGTAGGGGGAAGATCTTTGGCGGCGAAAGTGCTCAGGGTAGGGTTCTATTGGCCAACTTTACGAGGGGATTGTATGGAATATGTGAAGAAGTGTGGTAAATGTCAAATTTTTGCAGATTTACATAAGGCGCCGCCTGAGACTCTTAGCTCAATGAGTTCATCGTGGCCATTTGCAATGTGGGGAGTAGATATTCTGGGACCGTTCACTCCAGCAGGTTCTCAAATCAGATTTATTTTGGTGGCGGTGGACTATTTTACTAAGTGGATTGAGGCGGAATCAATGGCGAAAATAACAGCAGAAAAAGTCAAAAAGTTTTATTGGAGAAAATTGGTTTGCAGATTTGGCGTTCCAGCAACTATCGTCTCAGACAATGGAACACAGTTTACAAGCAGGAGTGTGAAGGATTTTTGTGCAGGAATGGGAATTGAGATGCGTTTCGCCTCAGTTGAGCACCCTCAGACAAATGGACAAGTGGAGTCAGCGAATAAAGTCATTCTCAATGGAATTAGAAAGCGTCTAGGCGAAGCTAAGGGATTATGGGCTGAAGAGTTAATCACGGTCATTTGGGCGTACAATACTACTCCTCAATCAACTACTGGCGAATCATCTTTTAAGTTGACTTACGGGGTAGATGCTATGATACCAGCAGAATTGCAGGATGTAACTTTCAGGGTGGCGACTTATAGTGAAGAGCAGAATGACATGAATAGATTGGTTGATCTTAATTTAGCAGAGGAAACGCAAGCAGAAGTTCGTTTGAGGCAGGCAATGGTAAAACAGAGGTCGGAAAGGCGATACAATTCTAGAGTGGTACCGAGGCAAATGAAAGTTGGTGATTTGGTTCTGCGTAGGAAGGCAAAGGGGCCTGATGATTCGAAGTTATCACCTAATTGGGAAGGACCTTACAGGATTCTGCGTGAACTTGGTCAAGGGGCGTATCATTTGGAGGAGTTATCGGGGCGAAGGGTCCCAAGGGCTTGGAATGCATAGCATCTCCGTTATTATTACAGTTGAAGTGCAGGGTGGTTCGTTCGGTTTGTTTGGTTTTGTACAGTTTGTTTCAGTGTATGTTTGTCCAAGACTATGTTTCGTTGTTTCAGTTTGTGTGTGTTGAAGTCTACGTTTGTTGGTTGTATTGTTTAAGACTATGTTTGTTGTTTAAGACTAAATTCGATGCACTCTTTTCTCTACCCCAGGCGGGAGAGTTTTTAACGAGGCATTAATTATTAATGAATAACAGGTATGCACTCTTTTCTCTACCCCAGGCGGGAGAGTTTTTAACGAGGCATAACCTTTTTAAAATGATCAAGGGCTTATCATTTTACTTATTTCTTTTACCCATAGCGGAAACTTATCAACTAAGGTCTATCAATTGGGCGACGTCAGACAGTTGAGAAAAAAGTAAGTCTCTTAAAACAAGAGCATTCGGCCACGAATTCATAAGCACAGTCTTAAATTGGATTTAAGCTTGTCCAAACTAAGCACAAGTCTCCACGCGAGCATACTAATGAAATCAAATATGTTGACTTTGATTTCCATGAGTAACTATGTCAAAAATGAAAATTTGACTAAGTTATGTTCACAAAGGCCTTATGATTCCAAAGTAGTTGGTTAAGTTTAAACTTTACGACATTTAAAGAGATTCATTCAAGGGTATTTTACCATGTACAGTAAAATGAGAGGGTAACGTCTTCAGCTAAATGACGAGGGCGGACTGATTTCGGTGAAAGGTTAGTAAATGTCATTTGTGTTAAGTTATATGTTTAAGTTATGTGATAGCTTCAATAACTAAGTAAAGTTATGCTTATATTTTTAAGTTGTATGGTAACTTAGATGACTTAGTAATGATATGTTTAGTTATAGAATTAGTTACTGTGATAGTTGTTTGGGTGCGAAAGGGATAATGTTATTTCTGAAGTCATGAAGTTTTAGGTTTTTGGCGATACAATTAGAATATGAAGTATTCATATAATGCTGAAGGAAAATTCATTACGATATGGGAAAAGTTCGGTACATGAGAGCAAGGAAAATAAATAAACAAAGACTAAAGAGACCGGAGGTCTTTTACATAATTTTCTAAAAAGGAAAAGGGAATGAGACTTGTTGCTAATGGTTTTCTCCCTCTCCTTCTTTGCGGTTGACATTTTCTTCTTCATTCTTGTCTTCTTCTTCTTCTTCTTCTTCTTCTTCTTCTCCTTTCCCATCCGCGTTATCCGGGCTGATCAGTTTTCCATCCACGATACGAGCATAAGGGTTTGCACCCTCCAAGTTGATCGCCAGGTCAGGATTGAGAAAGGAGATTTGATTTAGTGCTTTGGCGAAGCCAGCCTCAAATTGATCCAAAACAGAACATTGCAATTCAGCAATTTCTGTTTTCATTTTAGAATTCTCATCCAGGGTTTGGTTATGAACAGTAGTTATTTGGGCGAGGTCAGCTTTCACTTTGTCATTTTCCTCAGTTAGTGTCTGAACAGAAGCTTTGTAATTTTCAGCAGTCTTCTTCGCATCCTCAATCTCTACAGCCAAATCAGCAGCCTTTTTCTCATTCACTTTGTTGGATTTATCTAACAACTTCAACGTTGCTTTCAGCTTCCCAATTTCTTTTTCTTTTTCTTCAACAAGTTTGGCATTGGTGAGGCCATCGAATCCATTAGATTCTAGGTCAATCATCTTGGCGACTGCAGCAATTTCTAAGCCTTTGGTCATCATAGCTTGGCAGGCCTCTTTTAAACCCATCTTCCTCATCTTCTCACGGTCAGCTTCAAAAACCAAGTTTGTCTCCACCAGAGAGTTGAAATCTATCTTTGAATCCCAAAGTGAAGTTACTTCAGTGGAGGTCAGTTCTTCAAACTCCTTCAGCAAGTTCTTCCAGCAAATAGGCGGAGCGCTTGATGAGCAGCCTTTATTCGCCCCTGGCGAATCATTTCTGTTCATAAATTGCTCTAAGGAAGTCTGGTTCGAAGCTTTGTTCTTCTGAGAGGCAGGTTCTTCAGTCTTTTTCTTTTTCTTGGCGGGGCGACCAACTTCTGTGCCAGAATGGCTGGCGTCTTGGTCGGCAACAGACTTTGAAGGATTCCTTTTTACACGGGCGGCCTGTTGTTCACGGCGAAAACGGAGGAGATCTTCTTCAGTAAGGCGAGCCATTTTACCTGCAGTAGTATAGTGGTGTTAGAATATAAGAAAATTTTAATATAAAGTGGAAAGGTAAAATGCATAATGAGATGCCTTACCAATGTATTTACCCACTTCATTCTTAGAAAGGGCGGCCATAAAATCTGCAAGGTTCAGTCCTAAGCCAGATAAAAGTTGGCAATCTACTAATTCTGATTCAGTCAAGGCATCCTCGGAAATTTTGATGATGCCTTCATATTGGTTCGTCCAGTAGAACGGAAATCGGGAACTCCCGTCATCAAAGTAAAAAATATCTTTACAGGCTTCTGATTCACGGAGTTTGAAAAATTTTCCTTTGAAGTGTTTATAGTGACTTTTGAATAAAGTGAATAGCCCTAAACCCCTAGCAGTAGCAAGCGAAACGTATTCACCTCTAACGTTTCGCCCACATGTCTCAAAAAAGTAGAAAAACTTATTACTGGTGGGTTCGATTTTTAGAGTTAGGCACAAAATTTCAAAGGCTTTTAAATACGCCCAAGCATTGCCATGAAGTTGGGTAGGAGCTACATTCAGAAGGGTTAAAACGGAACAGGTGAAATCAGAGAAAGGCAGAGTATACTTCAAATCGGAAAATAAGTTTTCAAAGAGATAGGTGAAGTTTCGCCCCTGATTATCTGGTCCCCCAAAACAACACGGCTCATCAGGGGCGCAGGGAATTATGTCCAAATGTGCATCTAGGCCATCTTTCCTAAAGTTGTATTTAGTGACTAAATCTATAATAGCTTTTGGAGTAGAGTATTTAGAGAATTTTTTTTTGATTTTACTAGCCACCCATAGGGAATCGGCAATAGGTGGAACACTAGGAGTAGAAGCCTCTTTACGGGTGCGTTTAGAAACCATTTTCAAAGTGTCCTGAAAGTGAAAGGTTTAGAAGTAAGATGAAGAAGGAATAGAGTATAAGTTTTTAGTTTACAATGCAAGGTTTATGAAGTGTTTCCTTTTATGCGCAAGTTCATGTGAAAGTATGAAATAAAGAAGAAAAGGGAAGAAGATTGTTACCTGAGAGAAAGTTTGGAACTTCAAGGACTCTGCTGGGTTGGTTGATGACGAATGCAGGAAATAGGAAAGCGGGTTTGGCAGAGAAGAAGCAGGGTGTGGGTTTGTGTTTTACTTGAAAAGAATGTTGGTAGTAAGGAATTGCAGGTAAGTGATGAGAGGGGTAAAATAGGGGGCTTTATATAGAGAAGGAAGAAGGATGAAAGGGTGAGATGAAAAGGTACATTAATTACCAGATGAGTGAACACGTGCTTACATTTGGGTATTCAAGAGTCAAGTTTGATGTTCATATTAAAAGAGGACACGTCGATCAAGGATTTGAATTTGAACGGACGTGATTCATTGAAAAGGCTGAGTGGAAAGGACATTTTAGTCCGCCAATCATGACGTTCCAGGAGTCGCTGGAACGGCACAACCTTTTGTGTTTGAATTCATTTTATGTGCTTTTAATCGCATTTTTTTTTTTTATGATGGTAATCATGTTGATGGGATTTAAAGACGCGGTAATGCTGCGGCTCAAGTTCCAAAATATTTGTGGATATCTGTTGATGTAATTGTAGCAGGAAAAGCAATGATGATTCTTTCCACAGTCAGGGCGTAGCAGGTAATAGGCTCAGAGATTTGACAGGTTAGGTTGAACACGCAAGAAAAGAAGAAGGGGAAAGAGCTGGTTTGACGTGGTTATTATTATTATTTACTTTTACTCAAATGAACACATGTTATGATTTACACGCCCATTCTAATTGCATCATGAGGGCTTTAATTGCTGAGGGCTTATCAAAGACACTTTCGCCTTATACTAAGCCTTAGTGTCTTGAGGGCTTGTGGTCTGGTATGGGCTGATCAATATGTATATTACATAGGCTGACCGAATCATGTATTAAATGGGTCGGGTAACCCATGATCCAGCCGGATCAAAACCCAACTATAAATAAAGAAGGACCGCCCAAGCGGCAGGGATCCTATCATTTTTCACGCATTTTATTCGCTTTGTTTATCTCGCTTACTCTCGATATTGGTTAGCCTTAGTCTGCGGTTCCATACCGGAACAGGACTCCTCCGAGAGCAAATTTTGTTATGTTAATGTCGACGGAGCATCACTGGGCAATCCCGGTGAGAGCGGTGTAGGTGGGGTGTTGCGTAACTGCAATAGAAAGATTATAGGCTACTATTCTAAAGCTGTGTAATGGTTATGAGCCTATGAAGCAGAAGTCATGGCAATTTTAAATGCCTTATTATTCTATAAGCAGTTTCATATCTCAAATGTCAACATTAATTGAAAGTGATTCCATTTTGGCTGTGGGATGGTTTAACTTGAAGAAAAATTACCCTTGGAAGCTCCTCAACACATTGAAGCGAATTGATATGCTTAGGAAAGAGTTAGCTGTTTTGCACATTATGTTTGGTAGGGTAGAGAGAGATAGAGAAGAGAGAGTAGAGAAGAGAGAGATTGAGTAGAGAGAAATAGGTGAGAAATATAGTGGATTTAAGAGGTTGTTTGGTATGATAGAGATAGAGGAGTGAGAGATGAGAAATAATGAGGTGGAAGAGAGAGAAAAGATTAACTTTAGATTAAAATAATATTTTTTTGAAAAAAAGTAACAAAGTGGGGGTTAAAAACCGCCACTAAGTTGGCTAAAAATAGAAAAAAAAATAAAAAAATGCAGCTCACGGTTCCTGTTCAATTTCTCTCCAAATTGGAGAGACTCCAAAAAGGGGTGGGCCCCAACTCTACAACCCCCTCCTCCCTCCCTCCTCTCTCCCACCAAACAAGGTTACTTCCCCCATCTCTCTCCTATCTCTCTCTCTTGCATCTCTCTCCTAACAAACAAAGCATTATAAGAGAGAGAAATAGTCTTGCTGATTATTTAGCAAAGAAGAGGGTGACAGATACATGAGATAAGTCCTTTTCCAAACAATTACATGCTGATCCATTCAAGCTTTGAGACAATCAACAATATTTCAAGCTAAAAGAAGTAAATTTCTCAAGTGTTTTTAATAAATTTAAACTGGTCCTTGTGATGAAAACTAGATAAAAACTGCTGATCAAATTCTACTTATTCTACTTCTTTTTCCCTATTCAGTTCTATTACATATCCAAAAGTTACTGTTCTGCATCAGATCAGCAATTTTTGAAACAAAAACAGGAGAACAAGTATACGAAGATGTAACTCAAAGTTAGTCCATCAAAATCATAACAGCACAAAAAGTTTACCTCCATCAAAAGTTCCAAAAACAGCAGACACATTAAATTTAGAACTACTAACAAATGCAGTCATCCAAGAGACCAAGATTAATAACTTCCTAGTACTAACTAACCACCCAGCCATAAAATTTACTTAAATAAAAGTTCACAAGTTGCAAAGGCTAATTCTTTTAACATCTCAAGCTGGTCTGGATTATCGTTGCAGTAAGGCTTACTGCAAATCATTGTACGTAACGATGTTGAATTTTGCATAACATACTTTGCAAATCTCAAATGACAATCACCACTTCTATAATTTGTAATAATGCACTTTCTGAGTTGTGAAGAAAAGCATTCAGGAACTGCATGTGTGGTTGGGAAAAACTCGACGTCGGAAGCATAAAACTCGGATTCAAGGACAAAAGTTTGAAGTTGAGGGCAATGATTGAGCATATCAAGCACCGAATTCCATCGAGATTTGAAGAAGCGGAGCTCCATATGAATTAAATTGGGAAACATAGGAATATCTTCATCCCACTGCAAGAGGTCCAAAGAGAAATTATCAGAACATTTTCCACAGTCTGATGGAAAACAAATAACAGACTAAACATTCTCCTTTACCATATACAAATTACAAACCTTGTCTAAGCGCAGAAACTTGACATTAGAATAAGCTTTCACAGGAATCTGAAATTTTCTCATGTCAATAACATGTGCTCTAACCAATTTCGGTAAAGTTTTAAATTTCCCGTCAAACGAACCGTCATAAAAGAATACATGACATGCTTCCAGATTTTCAAGAATTGGGCATCCATGAAGAAACTCCATAAAACACCGTCGGTGCATCAAAATTAAACTCAAATAACAAACTCATGAAAGGTGAGTGCAAATTCCCCATTAAATAAAGGGGTCCCAGTTCCTACAGAGGGGGTGCACACCAATGTGAGGAGCATGCAAAAGGATTTAGCTCCCCTAAAGTGATGGAGTAAGTAATCATACCATTAATGGGGTAAGTAATCATACCATTGATGGAGCATGCAAAAGGATTTAGCTCCCAAAAAAAACATTACATCGTCGGTGCATTATCATTTTTCTCTATACACAAATCAGTTTATGTTATTCTAAAAAATCTCTAAAAATTAATCTCTTTTTTAGATAGTTAGTCATTTTTTTAATATAATACAAACGCATTTTATATGTAATTTTAAATAGAATTTGTTTTTATTCTTATCAATGCGGCTCCCCCAAAAATAATGAAAGTTGTATTTGAATACCTTTTTCTTATTTAAAGAATATCTAATATTCATTGACTAATGAGAGCATCCTATGGTAGCATATAGCTGAGCAATATTACAACACAATGCAAGCATTCTAAAGTCTAAACACATTAAATTAAGTCTGTTCCTTGCATTACACGAAATACAATTTTATTATAACAAGCGCAAACTTACTTGATGACATGACTGAGATCTTTAGGACTTTCCATTACATGCAAAGTACAGAGACCTTGCAGAGTTTCCCATATTACTTTATCACCCAATGTTTTCTTCATCATAGTCCATTTTCGCCGGTGATGCCAACCATCTCTTCACTTTCACTATCAGAGAACCAACTTTGAATGTCATGTTATAACTCATAAGCATGAAGAAATTAGGTCAGAATGTTATATCATAAAGCAAAAGATTTTGAATAGAGAATTATAAGTAAATGATGAAGCAAATGCAGAAATAGATGGCCAAACAAATTAGAAGTAAAAAAAAAAAGGAGAACCTGCATTAATATCCTAGTTTCATTGAAGAAAAATTGGATAATATTTGGACCCAATGGAATAAGACTGGAGTAAAAAAATATGGATCACCAGCTTTTTACACTCAAATTGCACATAACAATAAACTTTCAGTACAGTTATGAAAAGCTGAGAAATGTAATTTTTATCATAACCGCTGAACCAAATCCTCATATCATTCGATTCCATAGAAGTGCATGTCTGTACAATGTTCAGTGCAAAGCATAAAAGAAATAATTTCCACCTCAAGTGTAGGAAACCGCAGCTTCATATAGTAGATAAGTATATTTATGAATCAGTCAAATTCACCAGTAAAATCTTTCACACAAGTAAGCAGAAAATAAAAGTCATAAATGAGAAAGAGATCTGAAACACCCAAAAATGCATTCTGCTCAAACCAATTTCACCAAAGGCCTAAATAAACTGCACATTACTGAAGTCTTTCACGAAGGTCAATTTGATACACCCAAGCATCGGGAAGTACACAATGCAGAGAATAAAAGGAGTGTAAGATTGTGTAATATGACATGAAATGAGGATTGATCAGGAAATTGGAATCTAGAAACCACAACACAGCCAAGAAAGTCTTTAAAATACAAAGTTTGCCCACTTGCACCTTTAACTTAGGATTTGATGAAGTGCCCTTTGTTCCCAAACTACCCACACTATCAGCAGTAAAAGGCACCCCGAGGTTAGAGCATAGTCATCAAAAGTCAAAACATGCAAAAGACATACAAGAGAAAGATGGAAGAACTACTACTGATATAGTAACCACAACTGCAAAATACTCAATAACATTGCTGTTTCTCACTGTACCACCTTTCAAGTCCCACATTGGTTGTGCATCTCAGCCAAAGCACCTACATTACATTTAAAAGCAGATGCATGACAATGGTAGAAGCATACCTTTCTCGGCCTTTTGACTAAGATCAAGTGTAGTATCTGTTCTTATCAGTTTAATATCTGATATGTGGGCCAATGGTCCACACGATATTAAATTAGTTTTATAAGGGGGAGGGTCCATCACAGTTGCTTGCTATTGGGATCCTCAAGCGACGCCCATGCCTTACACTACTGCAAGGGCCTGGCGCACCCCACCCAAACCTAGTTCAAGATTTTCAATTCTAGATAGGATAACTAATCTTTATTATAGGACCTGCACCCACCCAAATCTAGTCCAATAGCAGATAATGGAAAAGCCCTTAAAAACATCTTTGTAAGATTGCAATTATTTTTAAAGAAACCCCAAAAAATATATGAAAATAAATGGAAGCTTGGATAGAGAAGTGCAAAAGCGAGGTTGTACAATGTTTCGTGTATATTGGAATGAATGAAATAACCTTACAGACAATTAGGACATAATCCATTACCAATGTTTAGTGTAAATTTGCAAAATGAAATAACTTTACAGACAATTAGGACATAATCCATTACCAAGATTCTTTAATTATTTAAGCATTCAAAACATCATATTATTACTGTAATATAGTACAGATTTGGCACAGAATCAGCAAAACAGTGCAAAAGAACATGTCTTTATCTAATTTATGTAAGAAATGAATAATGCCTAAGCTTGAGGAAGTTCAAAATTTGACATTTGATAGAATGGACCAAATTGCAATTAATTTCACTCATAGTTACGGAAATAAATAAAACCATGATAGATCTCATTTAAACAACCAAATGAAAATAGTATTAGCAAAATAAAAGCTTTATTTCTCATCTAGCCAACTGAAGAAAATAAGGATAGACTGATAAGGGGTTTTCAGAAAGTATTCAATACGCAGACATTTTTTGCAATTTAGATGGATAAAAACAGAAAAGGATATTTATGATACAGAACAACTGTATAAAAGTTCATTTTTTTGCGAATAGTATACTACCATAAGGATTTACTTTATATGCAGACATTGCCAATAAAGAATTCAATGGATTAAGCTCCATTAATCAGCAGCAAGAAGTAAAACAAAAATGAAGCAGTCACAGCATCATCAACACAATCATGTAAATAAGGCACAAGAAACTTAAGTGTTCATTAGTTAAGTGTTATAACACAAGTCCCTCCTGTCTGTACCACTCTTACCCAGATTGCATGAGTGAAATTGATAGCTACGCCTACACTCGTATGGTTAGTTACGGTGTTAGTAATTAAGTCAATTGAGAGTTGGTTCAAGTAAGGGTGGAATAAGTATTTATAAATAGGAGTGAGCTAAGAGAGATTAGAATCTTTGGAATCATTTGGAATTGGGTTTAGGGAGAGTGGCTGAGACTCTTGGATTTCTCAGCCACATTGTGAATTTCTATACTGAATAATACCAGTTTTCTTCTTGCTCTGGGTTGGGTTCTATCAGAAATAAAAGTAACCAAACCAGCAACCTAGCGCAGATGCCCATATCATATATATACTGATAAATAATCCCAAATCACTTAAAAACTTGTTCTTGTCCAAATAATTAGTTTATCATGCAAGCACAACAGCTAAGATTGGGAATATGTTACAGAAGCCCCCAAAAATATATGAAAATATATGCATGCCTGCATAGAAAAGTAACCACAACGGCAATACTCAATGACAATTCTGTTTCTCACTGTGTAAGTCCCACATTGGTTGTGCAGCACAACTAAAGCACATGCATTGGATATAAAAGAAGAGTCAAGGCAGAGGAAGAAGCATACCTTTCTCGGCCTTTTGGCTAAGATCAAGTGTAGTATCTGTTCTTATCAGTTTAATATCTGATATGTGAGCCAATGGCTCACACGATATTAAATTAATTTTTTTAGGGGGAGGGTCCACCACAGTAGCTTGCTACTGGGATCCTCAAGCGTCGCCCATGCCTTACACTACTGCAAGGGCCTGGCGCACCCCACCCAAACCTAGTTCAACATTTTCAAATTCAATTCCAGATATAACACTGGTTCTATAGCCCAAACAAGCTACAATTTTTGAAGTTTCAATTATGTTAAAGAATCATCTTCGTCAATTATATCTTTTATGTAGTCTTGTTGCTCCTTTCACTAAGCTCCAGCCTTTCATATGAGAGCGTAATACTATATATATCAATCATGAGATTGGCATCCTCTCATAGTCATATACTTAAAAGTTCGTTAGAGACTCCAATATCACATCCCCTGCTGCCATTGTGATTCCTTCATCACTACCCTAAATTAAACAGCTAACTAACAGCACAAATAACTCCAAAGATCCTGTTATCAAAAAAAAAAACTCCAAAGATCCATTCTCTCTCTCTCCATGCCTCTGCCAACCTGGGAGATCACCCAAATGTTATTCTAACTAAGATATTAAACTATGAATACAAAAAATTCTAGAAAAATAAAATGACACAGAAGAACTGGAAAAACATGTCAACTTTGAATGAGAAAAAAGTAATCTAGTAAGCTTCTCTGTATCCCTCCAAGATTGTGGACTGAGGTGCAAGCTTCCGTGTTTATAAGCACTAATAATGTGTTAGCTCAACCGGTGTGGAACACCAAATGAAGTAGGAGTGTAGGACATCGCATACAAAGCTAAGAGCAACACAAAGAGGCCAGCTTCATCCCTCAAAGCAAAGCAACAGAAGTTATAAAGATATTAATTTTCTAATGATTCAGTTTAAATGAGTTTTAGATCTTAAACAGTGTGTGGCATAGGGAGCAATTAATTGATGTTAAAAGAAATTACAGCTTACTCATGAAAAACACAGGCTATGCCTTGGCCATGGAGATGGAGCTAAAATAATACTCATCTGGTTTGTGTGGTATAGGGAGCAATTAATTGATGTTAAAAGAAATTACAGCTTACTCATGAAAAACTCAGGCTATGGTTTGTATCAGAATTCAGAACATGATCAAACTGTCATCTGTAGCACAAATCAACCCAGTTAAATTGCTCCATTTGAGATAGACTAAAACACAACAAGCAAAAAATAAAACATCAAGTAAGCAAAGGGGAAATGAAGAGCATTTAAAAAGTATTAACACACATTGTGTTGAAGAAGAACACCATTATTGATGGAAGAATAAGAAGGGAACCTAATACAACTGAGCTGAGTAGAGAAATGAAAATTCAAAAAAATTTGGACCATTTCTCGATTTATGCGTGTCATCCTTGCGCAGGGGCCATGCTAATCTTCTCTGTATCGTTCCAATTTTATCGGATGTCCCCGAAGGGACAAATCCTATTGCTGAGTCTCTTCTTATAAATACTCATATTATTAAAGATTTAACCAGTGTGGGACTCGAGAATGCTAAAACAGACAGAAATAACACAAGTCTGCTTAGCCCCAACATTAGCAGCATGCAAGCAGAAGCAAGCATTCAAACCCAAACTCCTCCGGCATATGTTGTTAGTATGCTAGAAAGAAAAACGATAAGTTAGGAAGACATAGATCTTCTGAAAATGTAGGAAACCTCATGACATCTAAATATCATTAAGAAGCATATTGTTCAACTGTAAAATCTATTAAATTTATTTTTATAGGGAGAGGGTCGACTATAGTAGCTTGCTACTGGGATCTTCAAACATCGCTCATCCCTTACACTACTGTAAGGGCCTGGCGCACCCCACCCAAACATAATGTTCCTCAGATAATCTAAAATCCCTTCAAAACTTGTTCTTCCCAAATACTAAGATTCTCAGTCAGCCAAATGACTTTCTACAACAAGTAGAACTTATTCCATGGCCAGACTCCTTAATAATTAAACCATTTAAGCTTTCCAAAACATCATATTGGACTTATTATATGACCAGACTCCTTCACAATTTAACCATTTAAGCTTTCCAAAGCATCATATTTTACTGTAATATGGTACCTATTTGGCACAGATTCAATAAAACAGTGCAATATCTAATTATGTCAAAATGAATAATGCCTAGCTTGAGCAAGTTCAAAATTCGACATTTGATAGACTAGACCATGTTGCAATTAATTTTACCAATAATCACTGACAAAAATAAAAGCATGACATATCTGATTGTATAAGAAAAATGCATGCTGGAGGGGAAGTCTTCTGTAATTGTATAAATCTAAGAAAATAATTTACTCCAATGATCCAATCTCTCTCTCTCTCTCTCAACTTGTGAAATCTAAACTCAATGACTATCCATCTAAGATACTGAACTGAATTAAGACATCAAAACTCTATAAAAAAATAACACAAAAAAAACTGGAAATTTCTTAGAACTCCTCCAGAAGAAAGAAAAAAATGACAACTTTCACAGAGAAACAAAAACATACAACTCTGCAGCTTCAATATAAGTTTAACCAAATTAGCCAACCTATTAGAACTAAAGGAAAATAAAAAAGGGAGAACACTCATTAATATACCTAGTTTGATGGAAGAAAATCAGATAATATTTGGATCCAGTGCAAGAAGATTGGGGTGGAAAAAAAATTAGACCAGTTCTCGATTTTTATTAGTATCCATGCTAATCTTTCTTCTCTATGTCGTTCCAATTTTATCGAAAGACATAGCAGGTAAGCATACATTTGTGCACATAAGTCCTGCCCAGACATAGCAGTGAGACAAGTAGTTAAAAATACCAACACAAATCCGGCCCACTCTCAGCTGGGGAGCAAATAAAAAGCATCCTTTATCAATAAAAAAACACAATAAACTGGCAAAGTTCTTCTCCCAAAGCAAAGTAACAGAAGCTAGAAAGATATTCATATTCCAATGATTCTTTGTAAATGTATGGTAAGGAGAAACAAATAATTTATCTTAAAAGAACTTACAGCTTAGTCATGAAAATTTCTGGCAACCCACTGGGCATGGATTTAAAATTAATACTCATCCGATTTGTATCAGAATTCAGAAAATTGCACTACTTTCCCATATAAAAATCACTAATTGAACCAAACTGTTTCTCTAACATCATGGACCCAACATGGGCTATGGAGAGCAGCAAATTATCTTAAATCACTCATCAAGCGTACTACAACAGGGCTATGATGTGCAACAAATTATTAATGGTTTAGTCATTCATAAAGTTGAAAGAGGTGCATGAGTTGCAAGATAGGACTTCCAAATCCCCATTTAACATGAAAATAAACACGGAAAATACGAGGTCTCAACAGGTAGAAAGTATTGGAGTCAAGAACGCACACTAAACTCAAGTGTTCTGTTGTAGAGTGTTACAAGGCCAAACGAAATAAGACCACATAACAAGCAATATACCCAGTTTCATATTCTTTAATGCAAGATACCCACAATTAAGGAATCTGACAAGCATATAAGCAAACAAAACTTCTTTTGATGTCTTTGTAGGGATTAAAAGGATATACACATTAGAAGAAAGCCAAGTAATTTGTCTTCGATTTCAAAAAAGTAATTTGTCTTCATGTTACTCAATTACATTTCTGTTTCTCACTGCATCACCTTTCAAGTCCCACATTGATTGTGCAGCACAATCAAAGCACATACAATAGATATAAAAGCAGAGACATGGCAATGGAAGAAGCATACCTTTCTCGGCCTTTTGGCTAAGATCAAGTGTAGTATCTGTTTTTATCAGTTTAATATCTGATATGTGAGCCAATGGCTCACACGATATTAAATTAATTTTTTTAGGGGAGGGTCCACCACAGTAGCTTGCTACTGGGATCCTCAAGCGTCGCCCATGTCATACACTATTGCAAGGGCCTGGTGCACCCCACCCAAGCCTAGTTCAACATTTTCAATTCACCCCCATTAACAATCTTAAAGTAATTCCCAATATAATATTTGAAAATAAACGCTATCTGAGGAGGTACTAATTTAATACCTACTGCAGCATAATATACTAGTCTTCTCCAACCTCACAAGAATATCTCCATGAATTCTATCTCTTATGTTATCTTGTAGCCCCTTTCACTAAGCTTTTCCTATAGATCATAAGATTGGCCTCTTTTCTGTTAGAACAGCCTAAGATTTAATCACAAAATCCTTGATTACTATATATACCTCTCATATGTACTCAAACTTTTCTCCTAATTGTAACAAAAAAAAAAACTTTTATCCTAATTTCTATGATCCATCAAGTTCATTAGACTATAATATCACATCCCCTGCTGTCAGCACATTTAACTCCAGAGATCCATTCTCTCTCACTCCATACCTCTCTTCCCACTTGTGAGATCTCACCCAAATGCTAAGATACCAAACCGATGTGGGACGCGAGATGAAGTGGGATATCGTGTTCAAGGAAGAAGGAAACCTGGGAGTACACAGTTGAGCTTCTTCGCAGAGAAATGAAAATTCAAAAAAATTTGGACCATTTCTCGATTTGTGCGTGTCATCCTTGCGCAGGGGCCATGCTAATCTTCTCTGTATCGTTCCAATTTTATCGGATGTCCCCGAAGGGACGAACCTACTTGCTGAGTATTTGTTTATAAGCACTTCTACTGTTCAAAGTCTAGCCGGTGTGGGACTGGATAATGCTAAAACAGACCCAAATAACACAAGTCTGCTCAGCCTCTACAGGCAGCATGGAAGCAGGCATCCAAGATCCTCCGCCGTGCGTTAAGATGATAGAAGGAAGAAAAATGAGTTAGGAAACGAAGGCAATGGATTTTCTCAGTTATGCTATTTTCATAATCATATATTTCTAGGATGAAAAGAAAGAAAGAATGCGTGGAGCCGTGGCAGCGTCAACTTTTCAACACACCAGTAAAATAAAGATCAGATTTGGAGTCATTTCAAATTTTTCTTTGGGAATCATCAACGTCTCCAATGGACATAGCTGGCTACATAGACCTCTTTGATTACACTGTTGTGACCCTGCGTCCTTTGATTTGACATCTAACTTATATATAGTATACTCATGTTATTTTATATTTTAACGTTTTTCTACAGAAAAAATGTACAAGAAACATGCTATCATATCCACGGTGTACAAGCATCTCATTTTATAAGTCAGATACAATGGACATAGCTGGCTACATGCTATTTTTTTTTTACATTGCATAAAAAGGAAAAAAGACTAAGGTCTTAAAAACGAGACACCCTAAGCATCAACCATCAACAGCACACCCAACTCCTCCAACGGGTGTTTGTCAAACACAAGGGCCGCACTCTGACCCGCCCCGTGTTTTGCCAATAAGTTTGCGCACGCATTACCTTCTCTCAAGGTATGCCGAATCTTCACAACTCAGTTTCTCAGTAACCCTCTTTTCTAACTTCTCCAACATTGGTATTTAGTTCAATCTGTGAACGTCACCGTGTTATGACAAAACTCAAAAGCTAGATTTATAACTTTGCTATTAAATGAAATCAAAATCTAAAAATCTTTAAAGTTAACTTTTAAACATATATTGGTTCAAAAAAAAAACTTTTAAACATATATTTAGTAAAAAGGGTCGAGTTCTAGGACATGAGAAAGGATTTGAACTATTGGATGGTTTTACGTTCAAAATCAAAGGAAGAGATTATTTTTAATCTAATTGAATAGTTAAATCAGGGAGAGTGAAGAGAAAGAAGGCACGTGCATTTTTTTTATACGTTGTAATATGAACAATTGATTTTTATCTAAGATTTGTAAATTAATCATCTCACTCTCACATAACCCTCTCACTTGATACAACCTCCTCAGTAGTATATACCATATATGTACTGTTTTTATTTTAAGAAAAGTAATAAAAATATATATGTGAAGGCTTCTTCTTCCCTACCTAATAAGAAAACGGAAAAAAACTAAACCAGAGAGCAAGTAACTAACATAGATAGCACTTAAGTATACCACATTATTCAAATACTTTAGGTCTGTAGCAGTTACGAGTTGTGACAGAAGAAAAATAGTGATGGAATAAACAATAAAATATAAGTAAAAACCAAAAGAGCAAAGATACTGTTAAACTAAGATGCTTATCCAAAATAAACTGTTAAACTAAGATCATATTATAGCCACATTATTCCGCTTGTGAATGAAATCCTCTAAAGTGGAATTTCTTTATCAAACGACTTGTAATCATTTACATGACAAACAGAAATGCAAAAAACCAGAACTCAAATAATTCCATAGACAAGAAGCCGATGAGCTTAATAAACTTTACATCACCTGTTGGTGTTATCAACGTAACACACAAAAACTGAGTGGAGAGAATACTTATTTTATTGAATGATAATCTGCCTTTTAATACAGATGCTACTGTAACAGAATGAAATTCAAAAACAATAACTGACTTCCTAAACAATAGGCACTAACATAAACATGCTGATAAATAACAATAATTAAAACTAATTCTAGAAACTTAGTCAAACAGCTAACAAAATAACTTATTCAAATGCTGATACACACGTTCAACACTCCTCCTTGTATCAGCGGTTGACAACTCCAAGCTTCTCCCTTAGCAACTCAAACCTGCTTCTAGGAAGAGCTTTAGTGAAGATATCTGACAGCTGGTCTTCAGTCTTGCAGTACTTCAAGCAAACTGCACCATCTCTCTGCACATCTCTGAGAAAAAATAATTTAATGCTAAAATGCTTTGTCTTTCCATGAAAGACTGGGTTTCTAGAGATTGCAATAGCTGCCTGATTGTCCACCATTACTTCTGTAGTTGTCTTTTGCTCCAAGAGCAAATCAATTAGCATTTTTCGCAGCCATAAGGCTTGATTAACAGCTGCTGTTGCTGCTATAAATTCTGCTTCAGCAGTTGATTGTGCAACAATCTCTTGTTTTTTGGAACACCAAGAGAATATCCCTGATCCAAAACTGAAACAGTAGCCTGAGGTGCTTTTCATATCATCTGAAGACCCTGCCCAATCACTATCAGAATAACCCTGTAACTTGAAGGTTTGTGATTGACTGAAATTAATTCCATAATTTAAGGTCCCCTTGACATACCTCAACACTCTTTTTGCTGCTTTGAAATGAGATTCTTTTGCACAATTCATGAATCTTGAGAGTACATTTACAGCATACAAGATATCAGGTCTTGTTGCTGTGAGATACATTAAGCAGCCAATTAAACTTCTGTAGAGTACTTCATCCACTTGTTCTGTTCCATCATCCTTGCATAACTTCTCCTTTTGACACATAGGAGTTTCCATGCCGTTACAATCCTCCATGTTGTATTTCTTTAGGATCTCTTTTGCATACTTCCTCTGACAAATGAAGATATCACCATTTTTCTGCTCAACTTCCATACCGAGAAAATAAGACATTTCTCCCAAGTCTGTCATCTCGAATACTTGCATCATATCTTCCTTGAAATGCTGAATAAGTTCAACATTACTGCCAGTCACTAGGAGGTCATCAACATACAAAGAGATCAGAATAAAATTAGCTTGATCACCTTTAATATACAAAGTGGATTCACTCAGACTTTTAACAAAGCCTAATTTCAGTAAGTATTCATCAATCCTGCTGTACCAAGCTCTTGGGGCTTGTTTCAAACCATACAAAGCCTTCTTTAATAGATAGACTTTGTCCTCTTGTCCTTTCACAAAAAAACCTTCAGGTTGCTCAACATAGATTTCTTCATCTAGAAACCCATTTAGGAATGCTGACTTGACATCAAGTTGGAAGATTTTCCATTTATTGTGGGCTGCAATTGCTAGCAACATCCTAATAGTATCCTGCCTTGCAACTGGAGCAAATGTATCAAAGTAATCTACTCCAAAAATTTGAGCATACCCCTTTACTACTAACCTGGCTTTATGCTTGTTGATTGAGCCATCAGCATTCAGCTTTGTTCTAAACACCCACTTCAAACCGATGACTTTTCTGTGTTCAGGCCTTCCAACAAGTTCCCAAGTCTGATTTTTTTCAATCATGGTCAGCTCCTCCTGCATTGCATCCCTCCATTTGGGATCTTCTTTTGCATCCCAAAACCCTGAAGGTTCAAAGATTGCAACATTGCATCTTTGGTAAATATCAGAGAGCAATCTAGTGCCTCTTACAGGTGCATGATCAACTAACTCATCTTGATTCTGCAAAGGGTCAGCTACTGACATCTTTTCTGAATTATTCCAGCTCCATTTCTCATTCTCCATGAAGTGCACATCCCTACTAATCAGAATTTTCTTTGTGTGAGGTTGGAAAACTCTATAAGCTTTAGAAACTGAACTGTATCCCACAAATATACCGGGTTCAGCTTTCTTGTCAAGCTTGTCTCTCTTAATCTGTGGAACATAAGTAAAACACAAGCATCCAAACACTTTGAAATTTTCCAAGAGGGGTTTATAGTCATACCAGACCTCAAAAGGAGTCTTCCCATCTACAGCTTTGGTGGGAAGTCTATTTAGCAAAAATACTGCAGTGTTTGCAGCCTCCGCCCAAAATTCCTTAGGTAGCCCTTTCTCATGAAGCATACATCTCGCCATTTCCATTATTGTTCGATTTTTTCTTTCACTAACCCCATTTTGCTGAGGGGTATAAGGAGTTGTTAATTGATGCTCAATGCCCGCTTCCTCACAAAACATGGTGAATTGTGCTGAAGTGTACTCCTTGCCATTATCAGACCTCAGAGCTTGAATCATGCAGCCACTTTGCTTTTCAATCCACAACTTAAATTTCCAAAATACACCAGCAACTTCTGACTTAGACTGAAGAAAGTAAATCCAGCACATCTTGGAAAAATCATCAATGAAGATGATGTAGTATTTACTCTCTTTGAGTGAAACTGTCCTTTGAGGTCCAGCCAAATCTGTGTGGATCAATTGCAGCTTTTCTGTTACTCTCCAATTTGACTGTTTGAATGGTAACCTGGTTAGCTTGCCATATTGACATGCTTCACAGCTTGGTAATTCAGAATCTAAGTGAGGTAGGCCACGAACCAACTCCTTTCTTTGCATATTCAGCACAGCTGCATGATGAAAATGACCCAACCTTTTGTGCCAAACCTCTGTGCTGTTTTCAGTGGCTGGATATGCTGCTTGCTCCTCCTCCATGGGATCAAACAAGACGCTTTTGTTTCTCATTTTGATGTTGAATAATTCCTTGTCATTGACATCTATGATCACACATTGCTTATTTTCAAAATTGACTTTGAATCCATTCTCAAGTAACTGTCCCACACTTATCAAGTTCTGATCAATCTCAGGCACATACAAAACATCATGAATTAATTTTGTACCTTTGCAACTTTCAATGGCTACGGTTCCCTTTCCTTCAACAGCAAGGAGAACACCATTACCGATTCTGGCTTTTGAAACTTTTGATCTGTCCAACACTCTGAAAAGCTCTTGATTGTGAGTCATGTGATTGGTACAACCGCTGTCCACTAACCAACATTCAGTTGAGCTACTGCTTGTAACACATGTTGCTACAAACAATTGCTCTTCCTCTTGCTGACCAGCAACTTGTGCTTCATTCTTCTGCTGAAAATTGCTTTTGCAAATTCTCACATGATGTCCTAGCTTGTTGCACTTTTCACACCTGACATCGGGTCTTCTCCAACATTTGAATGGAGGATGACCCATTTTGCCACAATGCTTGCAAGGTGGAAACTCTTTGTTCCTTTTTTCATTACTTTTGCTGGTGTTGGCAGCTGCTTCTTGACTGTTGAAATTCTTCTTTTTGTACTTTTCTGCTTGGTTGATTTGCAATTTGGCTTGCAATGCTCCTTCCACAGAAACCTCATCCCTCATTTTGCTCCTTTGCTCTTGGGCTTGCATTGCACTTACAAGTTCTGCCAAGGTGATCTTTGACAGATCTTTAGTATTTTCCAGTGAAGTAATAGAGGCTTCAAATTTTTCTGGGACTGTCACCAGTATTTTCTGAACAATTCTTGAATCAGAAAATTCAACACCTAGCAATCTCACCTTGTTTGCAATGCTAAGAAGCTTGTTAGCATACTCTTTAATTGTTTCAGACTCCTTCATTTTTTGCATCTCAAATTCTCTTACCAGATTCAATGCTTGCATTCCCTTGATCCGTTCATCTCCTTCATATTCATCTTTGAGGAAATTCCAGACTTCAAATGCTGATTTGATTGTCATGATTCTGGTGAAAATGTCTTGTGAGACTGCAGCAAATAAGGTAGCTCTGGCCTTTGACTTCCTTGTTTTCCTCTCCTTGTGATTTTTGATCTGAGCCATAGTTGGATTGGCGGGTAATGGAAGAACTTCGTAGTCCTCCTCAACAGCTTCCCAGAGATCATTTGCCTCTAGGTGTGCCTCCATTCTTGCTGCCCAGATATGATAATTATCACCATCAAAAACAGGTGGTGCTAGTGATGTGTAGGGAGTTTCAGAATCCATCTATTTGATGAATTGAAGCAAGGTGTCTAGGGTTTCACTCAATTCACTCACAGGTCCCTCTAAGAAGAAGGCTCTTGATACCAATTTGTTGGTGTTATCAACGTAACACACAAAAACTGAGTGGAGAGAATACTTATTTTATTGAATGATAATCTGCCTTTTAATACAGATGCTACTGTAACAGAATGAAATTCAAAAACAATAACTGACTTCCTAAACAATAGGCACTAACATAAACATGCTGATAAATAACAATAATTAAAACTAATTCTAGAAACTTAGTCAAACAGCTAACAAAATAACTTATTCAAATGCTGATACACACGTTCAACATCACCAACCAATTTGGAGAAACCTTAGTAAATCTGTGGAAGAACAAAAAGCAAGAAATTTTTAACGAAAAATATGAAGTCATTCATGGCTTTCAGATTGAGGACATAAGTTTTTAAACTGTAAGCCATATTCTTACTTTGTTTTGAGGAAGGAAACTCCTTGAAGGCTGAAAAAACACAGTGGAGTAGAATCTAAGAGCATACGAAAGAACATAAGATATATTGATGAGCATATATTTAGAGCATATTCTTACTATTGCTATAAAATGAAGCAGAGCTCATAGTTATTACTATTGGTACTTCCAACCTAAATTGTAAAAATAGACAAAAGTTCTATTCATAACCAATAGGCAAATTTACGCGTTGCATAGGTGAGCACTCCATTTTTCCACATGTGCTTAATCTGGTCCACCTTTACATTCTCTGGTAATTCAACTAACCTTGAGAAATCCCCCCTCCACTCCCTGTCTCAGCTACATGCCAAATAGTATCATTTGCTAGAATAAAGCCAATCTAAAATACCTTTGATGACTCCAAACGAGGGTGGCAGGGTGCCACCCGTAAATGCTCCAGCTGAAGACGATCCAAAGCACCAAAATGCCGACATTATAACTGCGTTTTGCGACCTCAAAACACAGCAAGAGCACATAAACCCAAGGTGATATGAGGAAACAGAAAGCAAGCTAACCAAGCTGAACACATTAGGATTGATACCTTGTTAATTGCTTTTCCTGATATATTCTCTTATGGTAAAAGTAACCACCAATAAATTGAGTTTAATGTATTAGTGGCAAATCTCACAGGTATTATCACTTTTCTCATTGTAGCATCTTTGAACACGTTTTCTATGTGCATACTGCATTGATCAAAATCAAAAGCGCTTAAACTATTAATCTAAAAAAGACAGCAAAAAGGGCCATAAGTGGGCACAGACACATATAGTTAACTAGCAGATTGAACGTAATGAACTAACGCATAAAATCTCCAGCTTGAATGACTCGGCAAGTATATTAAAAAGTTAGCTATTATCACTTAATCCTTTTGAGTTCAAAAGTTTATGCTAACACCATCAAACATAAGAGACAAGATTGCCAACGTATATATAGCTATACAAATGGTTTTTTCACACTATAAAGGAAAAGCAATTAACAAGGTTTTTTTTACCTTCCAGGTGCTACAAATGTATTAAGGAATAACCTAATTTGCTCATCTATCTCATGTGAAAAAAAATCACATCAAATTGCTTGACCATAAGGGGTTTGTGGAAACCTCCTCTGCATCTTAAAAGGTAGACAAGGGGTAGATTCAATGTATAGCCAATCACCAGAAAAACAACTTTGTTATTCTTAAGAAGACCACCATAAAAAAAAAAAATCAATCCTAAACATGGTTCTGTTTCCACTATAATAAGGTAACAAGCATTGAGGTAGCTGACTCTTTACAAAGCATCAACAAGGTGAAATACACTGTTTGAATGGATAAGAAGCAAGATGTAAGAACCGACAATACAGGAGAACAAGAAACATCTCAAACTAATAGTAAGCCGAACAAGGACTTAACAAGGCATACAAATGGATTTATCACACTACACAGGAAAAGCAATTAACAAGGCATTTTTACCTTCTAGGTGCTACAAAAAGAACAGGGTGGATACATGTTTGAGTCTTCATCCTCCTCATGGCATATTCAACACTATATCAATGTATTAAGGGGTGACCTAATTTGTTCATTCTTCTCATGGGGAAAACATCACATCAAATTGCTAGACGGGGTTTGTGGAAACCTCCTTTGAATCTTAAAAGAAGGTATACAAGGGTAGATTCAATGTGTATCCAATCAACCAGAAAAGCAAACCGATCGCAATCATTCAGAAGTGGGAAGTTATTCTTCAAAAACACAACCATAAAAAAAACTCATCCTAAACATTGTACTGTTTCCACTATAATAAGGTAACAAGCATTGAGGTGGCTGACTCTATACAAAGCATAAGCAAGGTGAAAAACACTGCTTGAATGGATAAGAAGCAAGATGTAAGAACCGACAATACAGGAGAATTAGAAGCATCCCAAAGTATTAGTAAGTTGATCAATGACTTAATCCCAATATTACACGAACCTGAATCATGACTTATATGAACAATGAATATCAGAATATAATTTTGCAACAGCAAAGCAGCAATATATTGAAGAATGCTAGATAATAGGCACGGCTGGTCTAGTCACCACTTATTGGATCAAGCGCTTACCACTACGCCAAAAGCAATTGCTGTTAGTGAGGGTGCAACTTTATTTCCTTATAGCACAGAGTCCTCAAGGGGCTGCGATGTTAAGCGCCATGGGGTGGGATGTTAAGCCCATCGAATCCTAAGGGTGACGCTGGATTAATAAATCCAACAATCTCCCCCCCCAGTGTTAGCCGGGGGATTCGAACCCATGACCTTGCTCTGATACCACTTATTGGATCAAGCGCTTACCACTACGCCAAAAGCAATTGCTGTTAGTGAGGGTGCAACTTTATTTCCTTATAGCACAGAGTCCTCAAGGGGCTGCGATGTTAAGCGCCATGGGGTGGGATGTTAAGCCCATCGAATCCTAAGGGTGACGCTGGATTAATAAATCCAACACACGAAGCTGTCAAATTCGAGATTATTTGACCAAGCAAACCTATACCTAAAAGATAACTAGCTACAATCATTTGAGGTTTTTTTTAAGAGAGCTAGAGTGTTTGTTTCCACTCTGTTGGAGTGTGGCTCTCCATAAGGGAGAATGTGAGTGTTCCTCAGTCTTTATTAGTTAGACTGAGACATTGCTTATCTAGTTATCTTATATATTTTGAGTGAAGCATTTGTCAGACAAGAGTATTTTGTTGATAATAGTTTTCGTGTTCTTTCTAAACAAGAAAAAAATGTTTAAGAGCGAAATTCTTAGAGTTCAAGCATTCAGTGCTATTCTCCCCATCAGAATTGGATTGGAGAAGAACCTCGAGAAGGGTTGAAGCAGAAGTTAGCCGGGATGGATCAATTGTGGAGCTAGAGTTGGATGAAATGGAGAGTCTGCAGCTAGCAAAAAGAACTCGGGTGGGTACAATACTCACACACAAGTCAGTTAACACATGAGCAGTTGAGAGTATCTTAATCAGGGCAGGTTCAACCAGTAATTTTTCAGGCTTAAATAATTAATCTTAAGTGCTTTTAATTATTTTAAAGTTGTTCTTGTGATGAGACTCACAATATCTCCTCTTCCAAGTCAATTAAAAGGGCAAAGACTCACACAGATACATATCCACATAGCTAGTTTAAAAATCTATTCCTATTTCAAAAAGTATTGTACTACATCAGATCATAAAAAATTATAGTACCAACAACAACACATAGTTAATGTTCTTCAAAAGCAGCAAAACCAGCACAACATTATATGTAAGTACAAGTGAATCATCGAGAAATAATTATCAACTACCAACAAAATTACATAAATGAAAGTTCACAGGTTGCAGAGCTCTTTGGGCATGATTCTAATTCTATTCTCATTCCAGCCTCTTGCTTATTAGATAGATATAGGTTAAGGTCATGGTAGCCGAAAATAGTCATTTTACGTAATGATGTTGAGTTTTGCATAACAAACTTGGCAAATGTTGTAAGATCAAGTTTTGATCTAGTAGTACAACTCTATGTTTTGATGATTACAAGTTAACCTTTTGATATGAACAATTGTGGTACTCTAACGTGTTTTTCTAAGTGTGCTATTTACAGGTTCTGACCTCAACTCAATCTCACACAAATCAGAAGCACTGTGTATAAAGAGTGACCCAAGCAACGCTTTCGCATTCACCATGTTCAGTATGAACAGTGGAAAAGCTTCATAAGTTCTGAAGTTATACAAACTCTGATGAGGACTCAGTCACTAGAAGCTCTGAAGATCCAGAAGTTCTGATAACCAAGAAACACTGAAGGTTCAGATGTTCTGATGGTGTAGAAGACTCTGAAGATCCAGAAGCTGAATAGTGGAAACTCTGAAGTCCAGAAGCAAGAAACTCTGAAGGCCATGTTCTTCCCTTTGAGTTCAGAATCAGAAGATACAATGGTCAGAGGATCTGTGCTTTCCCTCTGACTCTGATCAACCGGCTTCACAAGTTCCAATATGAAGCATTCCCCTGATCAGAAGTCTCCTAGGTTCAAAGGTCGCGTTGCTATCCAAGTACAAAAGCTACTGTACCTTCCTGACGACCTACCTAATGTTCTCAGCCACAGCAGAAGCTGGATTTTCCAGAACTGCCCTCCAACGGTAGCATTTCCCATGCATCGCTCAACCCTAATCCTTGGAGTATATAAAGAGGCTGAAGACTGAAAGAAACGGCTGTAAGAAGCATTCACATACGCAAGACATATTCAAAATCTTCTAAGCTTTCTTTCATCTGAAATTCATTGAGTTTACTATTAGCTTTTTAGAAGCAAATCTCTTGTAAACAATTCTTTGATAAACAGTTTGTTTAGTTCCTTTAGGAGATCAAGGTTGATCGGATCCTAGAGAAGACTAAGAGAGTGAATCTTAGTGTGAGCTAAGTCAGTGTAATTGTTAGTCACTTGTAGGTTTCAAGTGCAGTTGTAACTCTTACCTGATTAGTGGATTGCCTTCATTCTAAGAAGGAAGAAATCACCTTAACGGGTGGACTGGAGTAGCTTGAGTGATTTATCAAGTGAACCAGGATAAAATCCTTGTGTGCTTTTCTATCTCTTATCTTTAGCACTTAAGTTCTCGAAAGATTTGTCAAAATCTTTAAGAAGGAAGTTTTATACTGAAAACGTTATTCAAACCCCCCCTTTCTACCGTTTTTCATACCTTCAATTGGTATCAGAGCGCAAGTTCTGATTACCACACCTAACAGTGTTCAGTGATCCGGGCCGGTGTGAAAAACAATGGCTGCCACCACCAGTGAAACTCAAAGAGATGGTTACAATGCAAAGCCTCCTATGTTCGACGGTCAAAGGTTCGAATATTAGAAAGATAGACTGGAAAGTTTCTTTCTGGGTTTCGATGCAGATCTCTGGGATATTATTGTGGATGGCTACGAGCGTCCAGTTGATGCAGATGGCAAGAAGATCCCAAGGTCAGAGATGACTGCAGATCAAAAGAAGCTGTACTCACAACATCACAAAGCAAGAGCAATTCTTCTAAGTGCTATTTCCTATGAAGAGTACCAGAAGATTACAGATCGTGAGTTTGCAAAAGGCATTTTCGAATCTCTGAAGATGTCTCATGAAGGAAACAAGAAAGTCAAAGAATCAAAGGCATTGTCTTTGATCCAAAAGTATGAATCCTTCATCATGGAGCCAAATGAGTCCATTGAAGAAATGTTCTCCAGATTTCAGTTGCTTGTAGCTGGCATACGACCTCTCAACAAGAGCTACACAACAAAAGATCATGTCATAAGGGTCATCAGGTGTCTTCCTGAAAGTTGGATGCCTTTGGTGACTTCAATAGAGCTCACGAGAGACGTTGAGAATATGAGTTTAGAAGAACTCATCAGCATTTTGAAATGCCATGAGCTGAAGCGCTCAGAGATGCAAGATCTGAGGAAAAAGTCCATAGCCTTGAAATCCAAATCTGAAAAGGCTAAGGTTGAGAAGTCAAAAGCTCTTCAAGCTGAAGAAGAGGAATCTGAAGAAGCATCAGAAGATTCTGATGAAGATGAGCTGACTCTGATCTCCAAGAGACTCAATCGCATCTGGAAGCACAGGCAGAGCAAATACAAAGGCTCTGGAAAGGCAAGAGGAAAGTCTGAATCCTCAGGTCAGAAGAAGTCCTCGCTTAAGGAAGTCACATGCTTTGAGTGCAAAGAATCAGGGCACTACAAAAGTGACTGTCCAAGATTGAAGAAGGACAAGAAGCCAAAGAAGCACTTCAAGACGAAGAAGAGTCTGATGGTGACATTTGATGAATCAGAGTCAGAGGATGTTGACTCTGATGGTGAAGTCCAAGGACTCATGGCCATTGTCAAAGACAAAGGAGCAGAGTCAAAGGAAGCTGTTGACTCTGACTCAGAATCAGAAGGAGATCCTAACTCAGACGATGAAAATGAGGTATTCGCTTCTTTCTCTACCTCTGAACTGAAACATGCATTGTCTGATATCATGGATAAGTATAACTCCTTATTGTCTAAGCATAAGAAGCTGAAAAAGAACTTATCTGCTGTTTCCAAAACTCCTTCTGAACATGAGAAAATTATTTCTGATTTGAAAAATGATAATCATGCTTTAATCAATTCTAACTCTGTGCTTAAGAACCAGATTGCTAAGTTAGAAGAAATTGTTGCCTGTGATGCCTCTGATTGTAGAAATGAATCTAAGTATGAAAAGTCTTTTCAAAGATTCCTAGCTAAAAGCGTGGATAGAAGCTTAATGGCTTCAATGATCTATGGCGTAAGCAGAAATGGAATGCATGGCATTGGCTATTCTAAACCAATTAGAAATGAGCCCTCTGTGTCTAAAGCTAAATCCTTGTATGAATGCTTTGTTCCCTCTGGTACCATATTGCCTGATCCTTTACCTGCTGAAGTTGCTAAACCTCCTCTTAAAAAGGGATCTTTCTCTATGTCTAAATATCATGCAAAAATTCCTTTACATTATCATGTTGAGAAACCCAAGGTGATCAGAACCTCTGGGGTAACTAACAAGAGAGGACCCAGAAAGTGGGTACCTAAGGACAAGATTATCTATGTTGCAGATATCCTTGATAGCTCCACTGAAACACCAATCATGGTATCTGGACAGTGGATGCTCGCGTCACATGACGGGAGAAAGGCGTATGTTCCGAGAGCTAAAACTTAAGCCTGGAGGTGAAGTTGGCTTTGGAGGAAATGAAAAGGGTAAAATTGTTGGTACTGGTACTATTTGTGTAGATAGTAGTCCATGCATTTGAAGGTATGAAAAACGGTAGAAAGGGGGGGTTTGAATAACGTTTTCAGTACACGACTTCCACCTTAAAGATTTTGGCAAATCTTTCGAGAACTTAAGTGCTAAAGATAAGAGATAAGAGAAAAGCACACAAGTATTTTATCCTGGTTCACTTGATAAATCCCTCAAGCTAATCCAGTCCACCCGTTAAGGTGATTTCTTCCTTCTTAGAATGAAGGCAATCCACTAATCAGATAATTGTTACAACTGCACTTGAAACCTACAAGTGACTAACAATACACTGACTTAGCTTACACTAAGATTCACTCTCTTAGTCTTCTCTAGGATCCGATCAACCTTGATCTCCTAAAGGAATCACCACTAAGATTCACTCTCTTAGTCTTCTTAAGGATACTGACCTACCCGGTCCCTTAAGGAAAATCAAACAACTGTTTGAGGTTGGTGTTTACAAAGGTTTTGCTTCTAAATAAGCTGAGTGTAAACTAAATAAGAACAGATGAAAGAAAGCTTAGAATATTTTGAATATGTCTTGCGCGTGTGTATTGCTTCTACTTCGTTTCTTCTTCTTGGCCGCTTCTTTCAATCTTCAGCCTTTATATATACTCCAAGGATTAGGGTTGAGCGTTGCATGGGAAATGCTACCGTTGGAGGGCAGTTCTGGAAAATCCAGCTTCTGCTGTGGCTGAGAACGTTAGGTAGGTCGTCAGGAAGGTACACTTGCTTTTGTACTTGGATAGCGACTTGACCTTTTAACCTAGGAGACTTCTGATCAGAGGAATACTTCATATTGGAACTTGTGAAGCCGGTTGATCAGAGTCAGAGGGAAAGCACAGATCCTCTGACCATTGTATCTTCTGATTCTGAACTCAGAGGGAAGAACATGGCCTTCAGAGTTTCTTGCTTCTGGACTTCAGAGTTTCCACTATTCAGCTTCTGGATCTTCAGAGTCTTCTACACCATCAGAACATCTGAACCTTCAGTGTTTCTTGGTTATCAGAACTTCTGGATCTTCAGAGCTTCTAGCGACTGAGTCCACATCAGAGTTTGTATAGCTTCAGAACTTCTGAAGCTTTTCCACTGTTCATACTGAACATGGTGAATGCGAAAGCGTTGCTTGGGTCACTCTTTATACACAGTGCTTCTGATTTGTGTGAGATTGAGTTGAGGTCAGAGCCTGTAAATAGCACACTCAGAAAAACACGTTAGAGTACCACAATTGTTCATATCAAAAGGTTAACTTGTAATCATCAAAACATAGAGTTGTACTACTAGATCAAAACTTGATCTTACAATCTCCCCCTTTTTGATGATGACAAAACTAAGATTTTTGATGAACAATTCTTAAACATTAAACTGAATTCACTCAGAGTTTAGAGATATAGAATAATACTTATCCTGATGTGAATAGTTTATCTTGCTCATTCTGAATTCAAGTCACTGCTTGATTCTGAGCTTAGCTCCCCCTGAATCTAATACTTGATGAAAACGTTAGTAAAGTCTAGATTCTGAGCTAAAAAATATAAGAGTTCAGAGTGAGAAGCTTATGACATAGATGAAAAACGAATAATCAGAGCGCATAAGTGATCAGAGTCATGGACAAGGTATCAGAGTCTTGGGTATCAGAGTCAACTTAGAATCACTTCAGAAGAAGTGAAATGTATTCCTTGTATTTGCCTAGTGACACATCTATGGTCATGAAGGTGGAACTCTTAAATTCTCCAAAAGAAAAATAAATCACACTAACACATCTTACACATCAAAAACTGGGTTTACTCCCCCTTTTTGTCATAAGCAAAAAGCTTGGGGTGTGAAAAACTTAGCTTGAAGTACAAGGTACTCCCCCTTAGAGAAGGTCTAAGTTTAAAGAAAATGAAAACGATGTAAGAATCAGAGTTAGGCGAAAATAAATAGAAGAGTTAATGCAGGGGATGAACGTTTACCACCGGTCAAGTGAGTAAATAGAAGGGTCAGTTACCAAGAACTTAACCTCGAGAAACTGTAATAGCATTAACTTTCAGAGAGAAAGTGAAGCCTATAAAAAGCGTTGGAGAGAAAGGTAAGCTTCACACCTCGAATAATTTTCAGTAAAAAAAAATGGCATCATACAACGTAGCACTAGAAGAGCTGAGGAAGAAGGCCTTTGAAGAGGACTTGTTCCTGAACATCAGGCATCCAGAGGGTGCAACGACCATCGCGGAGCTGACACGGACACTGCTGGAAGAGGACCTGCGTCCAGAGTTGGAGAGAGACCTGAAGGAATTTCTTGCCTTCGTGGAGGAGGTGCAAGAACTCAGCCGGCTTGAACTCAAGCTGCTGGAAGAAAAAGAAAACTTGGAAGAGAAGCTCAGGACTTCAGAAGAGATTGTGGAGAAAGATGAGCTAAAGGTCAGACTCAGCAACATCCAGCATGTACTGGAGCGTCTGGAGAAGGATAGGTCAGAGCAGCGCCAGGAGTGCAGGAGAATGAGGAGGGATCCTCCATTCTAGATTATATGATGTAAAGAAAGATGATGTAAACATAGAACAATGAATAAAAAAGACTTTTGCAAACATATGTGACATAAATATAGAGATATATATGCATATATAATCACAAACGAACAAAAGAGTATAAATAAATAAAAGGAAACAGAGTTTAACAAAAGGAAAACAAAGTTAACGAAAAAGAAGAAAAAGAAGAGATCCTAAAAACTAAGGTTTGTCAGTGCGTCGCAGAAGTTCCATCATCATGTGCTTCATCTCAATCAGCATGGATTCATGAGTGTCAAGACGTTGTTCCATGATGTCGAGTCTGGATGAGCTTGTCTGAGTAGAGCTGGAAGGAACATTCTGAGCAGCTTGAGGTTCTGGAAGGGAAGCAGAAGCAGCAGGAGTAAACACAACTGGTGCAAGTCGCTCTGCCTCAGCCTCAGCTTCAAGACGCTCTGCCTCAAGTCTGGCTTGTTCAGCCTGAGCTGCTGCTTGACGTGCAGCTTCTTCTGCTTGTTCTTTCTTTTTCTTGGCTTCTTCAATAGCTTCAAGAAGCTTATTTCTCTGTTCGAGTTCATGAAGAGCCACCCTCCTAGCAAGCCTTTGCTTTGCAGCCTCAATGCTCTGACTGCCCTCTGCATGCAGGTGCTGCATCATAATTGGAACTTGAGCCACTAGCCAAGTGCTCAGATTGTTCCACTCTTCAGCCACATTTTCAGCATTCTCACTGAGATCAGTCTGACCGTGCACATTGCGGAGCCTCAAGGAGGCTTCATGATAGAAGATATTGATGCACTCAGAGAGAGATGTGGGTTGAAGGTGAGTATAGGGAATTATGGAGAGGTTGGGTTCAGGAGAGGCTGGGTGATTGCTGCTATGAGCTTCAGAGGCACCTTGTGGAGAACCAATGTTAATCATGGGAGCATTGGGTTCAGAGGTTCCAAGGTGAGGGTCTGAAGTTTCAACCAGAGGGTGAGGTGATCTAACCGAGGATTGGTTAGACACTGATTGTTCAGGTTCAGGGTCTGGTTGAATGGGCTCATGTTGGTCAGGGACAGGGTGAGCTTGTTGAACTAAGGGGTCTGCCTCTTGGATAGGATTGGCCAAGATAGGTTCATCTGGGTCAACTAGACGTTCAGGTCTAGGGCCAGGATATCTCCTAGGGCTTGGACAGGTAAGGTAATACTCTTCCAAGGCAGATACCTTTTCTTTTCTAACCTCCATGAATTTTCTAATTGATTCAGAGGTATTGGAGGGAGGAGAGTCAATGACATTGGTTGGGAAGGATACAGGTGTGAAGGCGGTTGAAGAGTCTGTATCCGTGGTTCTGACAGCAGGACGTGCTGATGCTCTGGGAGCAGAGTGATCAGACGTTCTGGGTTGTGGTTCTGTTTGGTTGGGCTCAGGTTGGTCTTGGACGATTGGTTCAGAAGATAATGGGTCGTATGGAATGGTAAGGAGAGAGGTTGGATCTTCTGACCTAGAGGTTGGGTTCTGAAGCAAATTCCAGAGTGGTGCTTCAGTAGGAGAAGGTTGAAAGAAGGAGGATCTTGGAGAATGTGGTGGAGAGGTGGTTTGTTCGGCTGGCTGGGATTCAGGAATAGGAGTGAGGGGATTTGAGGAGTGTTGGAGCAAGGCAGAGATAGGGAGTGCATCAAATAAATTCAAATCATCATCAGAAGCAAGTGCAGGCTTACTTGTATGTGCTGATGATCGAGTCACTCTGGCAGGAGGTTCAGTCCTTCTGACCACTGCAGCAGCTGGTTCCACCCGAGTAGGCTTCACCACAATTCTGACCTTCTTCTGCTTCTTCTTTGGAGGACCATCCTCACTATCATCATCATCACCATCATCAGGCTTTCTCTTTGTCTTCTTGACCAGAGGGACATCAGAGTCTTCAGAGGATTCTTCCAGAACCATCTTCCTCTGAGCTTTCTTCTTTGGAGGAGAAGAGAACTCTGGAGCTGGCGGTAGTCTGCTGATGAAATCATCAAGGTCAATTTCGAAACCTTGAGCCCTGAGGTCTTCAACATAGCATCTGATGGCTTCAGGATGATCTGCTTGAGTCCACAGAGGGTAGTCATTCAGAGGCATTCTTCTTCCTCTGATCTCAGAAGATGAGTCTTCATGAGCAGGAGCAATCTTCTTCTGGATTAAGCCCATCTTCTTCAAGGAGTTTGCAGTGAAGACATCACTGACAATTGTGCTCAAATCCTCTGTGCAACCAGCATCGATCAAATCTTGCACCAAGTTGCTTTCAATGAGAAAGTCTGAGAGCAGCCTCCCAAAAGGGATGTATTTGATTGCAGACTTGATGGAGGCGGTGGTGCGAGACTTCCGGATGCATTCCTTTAAGTAGGAGAACAGGAAGTAAGGAAGGCAGATCTTCTCCTTGTTTTGAATGAAGAACAGCATCGCCTTCTGGTTGAAGTTGATGTAGTCTGGAGAACTGCCCTTCGGTCTCTGGTTTATGCAGTTGAGCAGGATCTTGTGCCAGATTCTGAGTTTGGGGTGAAGATCCATCACCTTGTAACTCGTCTTGCCCGGTTTGAAGGTGGTGTACAGGGCCTGGTTGACTATGTCCTTGGTGCTGGGTTTCAGCTTCGATTCCGTCAGTTGGAAACGATACCCATAAGCAGTTTCTGCACCTAGCAGATTCACGAATGACTTCTCAGTGATAATGATCTTCCTGCCAAGAATGTGAGAGACCACCTGAGTGTCATCGCAGTCTGCGTGCTTCCAGAATTCCTTTACCAATTTCTCATACACCGGTCCTCGAAGTCGATTGAAATAGTTTCCCCAACCTTGAGCTTGGACTTCAGGACGAAGATCAAACCCATTTGCAGCCAGGTTGTCGAGGTTGAATCTCCATTCTGCCAGGACTTGGAGTTCCTCAGGAGCAAATACGCAGTGAACGGCACAGCCCCGTTCTGCAATAGGAACAATCTGCTCTTGATTTTGAACTTGTTCTTGTGCCGGGTTCTCAGAGCCCCTTTGACCCGTTGCCAAACCAACTTCCATGTGAGGGAACTGAGGTGCATCTGCAGTAGATCTTCTGGTTTGTCTCACCATTTTGAAGAGGTTGAAGGTTTGAGGTAGAAGATGAAGTTTGAAGGATGAAGAGAGATCGAGAGAGAAATCAAGAAGGAGGCGGTTTTGAAAAGCAGAGAGTGCGAGAGTGAAAACCGGAAGTGAACGAGAACGTGTGTGTATAGTGGGTTTTATCAAATAACCGTTGTTGATTCAAAAAGCACTTTAAGATCAACGGTTGAAAATTAAAGATTGATAGTAACAGTAAAATACACAATCACACACAGGAGATAAGCATATCTACACACAATCATAACAGACTGTCACACGGGCACAAGGAACTATGCATCAGAAATTCTGACGCACGTGTTGTTGTCTCAGCTTCAGAGTCAGTACCAGTGGGCACACACACTCTGATTGAGTTACCTTCTGGACTAGACATCTTCTGATCAAGAAGTATCATAGTCAGAGGTTCTGATCCATCTTCACTCTGGACAAAAGTCCATGTTTAGATTTTTCAGAATAAAATTAAATCTATCCTCTGCTAAGGGCTTTGTAAAGATATCTGCCCATTGATGGTCAGTATCAACAAACTTCAGAAGAAGTACGCCCTTCTGCACATAATCTCTAATGAAGTGATACTTTACCTCAATGTGCTTTGCCCTTGAATGCAAGATAGGATTCTTGCTCAACGAGATTGCAGCAGTGTTATCACAATAAATTGGGATATTGCTCTCAAGGATCTGATAATCCTCCAGCTGATGTTTCATCCAGAGCATCTGAGTGCTGTATATTGCTGCTGAGATATATTCTGCCTCTGCAGTTGATAGTGCAATGGTTGATTGCCTCTTGCTTGCCCATGAGACTAGATTGCTTCCCAGAAATTGACAATTTCCAGAAGTACTTTTTCTCTCTGTTCTATCTCCAGCATAATCAGCATCACAATAACCTGAAAGCTTATACTCTGATGTTTTCTTATACATCAAGCCAAGGTTAGTGGTGCCTTTCAGATACCTTAGGATCCTCTTAACAGCAGTTAAGTGGGTTTCCCTTGGATCTGATTGGAAACGAGCACATAAGTGAACACTAAATAATATGTCTGGCCTAGATGCAGTTAAGTATAGAAGTGAACCTATCATTCCACGATAGAGCTTCTGACATACTTTACCACTTTTATCTTCTTTCTCCAAAATGCATGTAGGATGCATTGGAGTCTTGGCCACTGTAGATTCCAGCATATTGAACTTCTTCAGAAGTTCTTTAGTGTACTTGCTCTGATGGATATATGTTCCTTCTGATGTTTGATCAACTTGTATTCCCAGAAAGTACTTTAATTCTCCCATCATACTCATCTCAAATTCAGCCTGCATCATCTCAGAAAATTCTTTGCATAGAGATTGATTAGCAGAACCAAATATAATATCATCAACATAAATTTGCACAATTAAGATATCATCTTTATAAGTCTTGCAAAAAAGAGTTGTATCTACTTTACCCCTTACAAACTCATTCTCCAGAAGGAATGAGCTAAGTCTCTCATACCATGCTCTGGGAGCTTGCTTCAGACCGTAGAGTGATTTCTTCAATTTGAACACATGGTATGGTTTCTTTTCATCTTCAAAACCTGGGGGTTGATGAACATAGACTTCCTCTGAGATATAACCATTTAGGAAGGCACTCTTTACGTCCATCTGATGTAGAACTATGTTGTGATTTACTGAGAAGGAGATCAACAGTCTAATTGCCTCCAGTCTTGCTACCGGAGCAAATGTTTCAGTGTAGTCTATTCCTTCCTGCTGGCTGTAGCCTTGAGCAACTAGCCTTGCCTTGTTTCTGACTACTTCTCCTTTCTCATTTAGCTTGTTTCTGAATACCCATTTCGTTCCAATAACATGGACACTTTCAGGCTTCTTCACTAAGCTCCAAACATCGTTTTGGAGAATTGATTCAGTTCTTCTTCCATGGCCAGAATCCAATCCTTATCCTGAAGAGCTTCATCTATGGACTTGGGTTCAATTAAGGACACCAATCCTTTCAGACTCAGCAAGGTCTCTTCAGAGGGTCTGAAGGCAGATCTGGTTCTGACTGGTTCATCTTTGTTGCCCAGAATCAATTCCTTAGGGTGAGCTGCAGTGATTCTGCTCTTCTTCAGAGTTTGTGAGTTAGAGGGACCAGCTTCTTCCTCTGGTTCATCTTCCTCTGGCTCAACTTCCTCTGGAGCTTTGCCTTTGTCAGAAACATTAATGCTTAAATCTGCAAACTTTTCAACTAGCTTTGACTGGTCAGAGTCAAGCTTATCATCAAATCTAACATGAATAGATTCTTCAATAGTCTTAGCATCAGTATTATAAAATCTAAAACCTTTAGATCTATCAGAATAACCAAGTAATAGACACTTAGAAGACTTAGCATCAAATTTATGCAATCTATCCTTAGTATTGAGAACATAACAAACACAGCCAAAAGGATGAAAATAAGAAATGTTAGGTTTTATGTTCTTCCACAATTCATAAGGAGTCTTATTCAGAATTGGTCTCACAGAGATTCTGTTATGAATGTAACATGCTGTATTTACTGCCTCTGCCCAAAAGTGCTTAGCCATGCCAGTTTCTTGGAGCATGGTTCTAGCCATCTCCTGAAGAGTTCTGTTCTTCCTCTCAACAACACCATTTTGTTGAGGAGTTCTGGGACAAGAGAAATCATGTGCAATTCCATAGGAATCAAACAGACTCTCAAACTTGTCATTCTCAAACTCTCCACCATGGTCACTTCTGACACGCACAATCCTACAAGCCTTCTCATTTTGCACTTGAGCAATGAAGGTAGAGAACACAGCATGAGACTCATCCTTGCGGGTTAGAAACTTTACCCATGTCCAGCGGCTATAGTCATCAACGATAACCATCCCATATCTCTTGCCACCTATAGACTCAGTTTTCACTGGTCCAAAAAGGTCGATATGCAGAAGTTCCAACGGCCTTGAGGTTGAGACAACATTCTTTGCCTTGAAAGGGACTTTTGTGAATTTGCCTTTCTGACATGCTTCACAAAGAGCGTCTGAAGCGAACTTCAGATTGGGTAAGCCCCTGACAAGGTTTAGCTTGCTCAGCTGAGAAATCTTTCTCATACTGGCATGCCCTAACCGTCTATGCCATACCCACTGCTCTTCATTAACAGACAGAAGGCACTTCACATTCTGAGCCTCCAACTCAGATAATCTGATCTTATAAATGTTGTTCTTCCTCTTGCTGTTAAACAGAACAAAGCCATCGATCTGACTTACAGCCCGGCAGGACTTTTGATTGAATATAACATCATAACCCTTGTCAGCTAATTGACTTATAGACAATAAGTTATGTGTTAAGCCGTCTACCAATAAAACATTATCAATGCATGGACTACTATCTACACAAATAGTACCAGTACCAACAATTTTACCCTTTTCATTTCCTCCGAAGCCAACTTCGCCTCCAGGCTTAAGTTTCAGCTCTCGGAACATACGCTTTTCTCCCGTCATGTGACGCGAGCATCCACTGTCCAGATACCATGATTGGTGTTTCAGTGGAGCTATCAAGGATATCTGCAACATAGATAATTTTGTCCTTAGGTACCCACTTTCTGGGTCCTCTTTTGTTAGTTACCCCAGAGGTTCTGATCACCTTGGGTGTCTCAACATAATATTTTAAAGGAATACTTGCATGATATTTAGTCATAGAGAAAGATCCCTTTTTAAGAGGATGTTTAGCAACTTTAGCAGGTACAGGATCAGGCAATATGGTACCAGAGGGAACAAAGCATTCATACAAGGATTTAGCTTTAGACACAGAAGGCTCATTTCTAATTGGTTTAGAATAGCCAATGCCATGCATTCCATTTCTGCTTACGCCATAGATCATTGAAGCCATTAAGCTTCTATCTACGCTTTTAGCCAGGAATCTTTGAAAAGATTTTTCATACTTAGATTCATGCTTACTATCAGAGGCATCGCAGGCAATAACTTCTTCTAACTTAGCAATTTGATTCTTAAGCACAGAGTTAGAATTAACTAAAGCATGGTTATCATTTTTCAAATCAGAAATAATTTTCTCATGTTCAGAAGGAGTCTTAGAGACAGCAGATAAGTTCTTTTTCAACTTTTTATGCTTAGACAATAAAGAGTTATACTTATCCATGATATCAGACAAAGCATGTTTCAGTTCAGAGGTAGAGAAGGAAGCGAATACCTCATTTTCATCGTCAGAGTCTGGATCTCCTTCTGATTCTGAGTCAGAGTCAACAGCTTCCTTTGACTCTGCTCCTTTGTCTTTGACAATAGCCATGAGTCCTTGGACTTCACCATCAGAGTCAACATCCTCTGACTCTGATTCATCGAATGTCACCATCAGACTCTTCTTGGTCTTGAAGTGCTTTTTTGGCTTCTTGTCTTTCTTCAACTTTGGACAATCACTTTTGTAGTGCCCAGATTCTTTGCACTCAAAACATGTGACTTCCTTGATTGAAGACTTCTTCTGGCCTGAGGACTCATACTTTCCTTTTGCCTTTCCAGAGCCTTTGAACTTGCTCTGCCTATGCTTCCAGATGCGGTTGAGTCTCTTGGAGATCAGAGTCAGCTCATCTTCATCAGAATCTTCTGATGCTTCTTCAGATTCTTCTTCTTCATCTTGAAGAGCCTTTGACTTCTCAACCTTAGCCTTTTCAGATTTGGATTTCAAGGCTATGGACTTTTTCCTCAGATCTTGCATCTCTGAGCGCTTCAGCTCATGGCATTTCAAAATGCTGATGAGTTCTTCTAAACTCATATTCTCAACGTCTCTCGTGAGCTCTATTGAAGTCACCAAAGGCATCCAACTTTCAGGAAGACACCTGATGACCCTTATGATATGATCTTTTGTTGTGTAGCTCTTGTTGAGAGGTCGTATGCCAGCTACAAGCAATTGAAATCTGGAGAACATTTCTTCAATGGACTCATTTGGCTCCATGATGAAGGATTCATACTTTTGGATCAAAGACAATGCCTTTGATTCTTTGACTTTCTTGTTTCCTTCATGAGACATCTTCAGAGAATCAAAAATGCCTTTAGCAAACTCACGATCGGTAATCTTCTGGTACTCCTCATAGGAAATAGCACTTAGAAGAATTGCTCTTGCTTTGTGATGTTGTGAGTACAGCTTCTTTTGTTCTGCAGTCATCTCTGACCTTGGGATCTTCTTGCCATCTGCATCAACTGGACGCTCATAGCCATCCACAATAATATCCCAGAGATCTGCATCGAAACCCAGAAAGAAACTTTCCAGTCTATCTTTCCAATATTCGAACCTTTGACCATTGAACATAGGAGGCTTTGCGTTGTAACCATCTCTTTGAGTTTCACTGGTGGTGGCAGCCATTGTTTTTCACACCGGCCCGGATCACTGAACACTGTTAGGTGTGGTAATCAGAACTTGCGCTCTGATACCAATTGAAGGTATGAAAAACGGTAGAAAGGGGGGGTTTGAATAACGTTTTCGGTACAAGACTTCCACCTTAAAGATTTTGGCAAATCTTTCGAGAACTTAAGTGCTAAAGATAAGAGATAAGAGAAAAGCACACAAGTATTTTATCCTGGTTCACTTGATAAATCCCTCAAGCTAATCCAGTCCACCCGTTAAGGTGATTTCTTCCTTCTTAGAATGAAGGCAATCCACTAATCAGATAATTGTTACAACTGCACTTGAAACCTACAAGTGACTAACAATACACTGACTTAGCTCACACTAAGATTCACTCTCTTAGTCTTCTCTAGGATCCGATCAACCTTGATCTCCTAAAGGAACTACCACTAAGATTCACTCTCTTAGTCTTCTCTAGGATCCGATCAACCTTGATCTCCTAAAGGAACTAAACAAACTGTTTATCAAAGAATTGTTTACAAGAGATTTGCTTCTAAAAAGCTAATAGTAAACACAATGAATTTAAAGATGAAAGAAGGCTTAGAATATTTTGAATATGTCTTGCGCGTGTATTGCTTCTAACTAGTTTCTTCTAGCCGCTTCTTTCAATCTTCAGCCTTTATATATACTCCAAGGATTAGGGTTGAGCGTTGCATGGGAAATGCTACCGTTGGAGGGCAGTTCTGGAAAATCCAGCTTCTGATGTGGCTGAGAACGTTAGGTAGGTCGTCAGGAAGGTACACTTGCTTTTGTACTTGGATAGCGACTTGACCTTTTAACCTAGGAGACTTCTGATCAGAGGAATACTTCATATTGGAACTTGTGAAGCCGATTGATCAGAGTCAGAGGGAAAGCACAGATCCTCTGACCATTGTATCTTCTGATTCTGAACTCAGAGGGAAGAACATGGCCTTCAGAGTTTCTTGCTTCTGGACTTCAGAGTTTCCACTATTCAGCTTCTGGATCTTCAGAGTCTTCTACACCATCAGAACATCTGAACCTTCAGTGTTTCTTGGTTATCAGAACTTCTGGATCTTCAGAGCTTCTAGCGACTGAGTCCACATCAGAGTTTGTATAGCTTCAGAACTTCTGAAGCTTTTCCACTGTTCATACTGAACATGGTGAATGCGAAAGCGTTGCTTGGGTCACTCTTTATACACAGTGCTTCTGATTTGTGTGAGATTGAGTTGAGGTCAGAGCCTGTAAATAGCACACTCAGAAAAACACGTTAGAGTACCACAATTGTTCATATCAAAAGGTTAACTTGTAATCATCAAAACATAGAGTTGTACTACTAGATCAAAACTTGATCTTACAAACTAAATAAGAACAGATGAAAGAAAGCTTAGAATATTTTGAATATGTCTTGCGCGTGTGTATTGCTTCTACTTCGTTTCTTCTTCTTGGCCGCTTCTTTCAATCTTCAGCCTTTATATATACTCCAAGGATTAGGGTTGAGCGTTGCATGGGAAATGCTACCGTTGGAGGGCAGTTCTGGAAAATCCAGCTTCTGCTGTGGCTGAGAACGTTAGGTAGGTCGTCAGGAAGGTACACTTGCTTTTGTACTTGGATAGCGACTTGACCTTTTAACCTAGGAGACTTCTGATCAGAGGAATACTTCATATTGGAACTTGTGAAGCCGGTTGATCAGAGTCAGAGGGAAAGCACAGATCCTCTGACCATTGTATCTTCTGATTCTGAACTCAGAGGGAAGAACATGGCCTTCAGAGTTTCTTGCTTCTGGACTTCAGAGTTTCCACTATTCAGCTTCTGGATCTTCAGAGTCTTCTACACCATCAGAACATCTGAACCTTCAGTGTTTCTTGGTTATCAGAACTTCTGGATCTTCAGAGCTTCTAGCGACTGAGTCCACATCAGAGTTTGTATAGCTTCAGAACTTCTGAAGCTTTTCCACTGTTCATACTGAACATGGTGAATGCGAAAGCGTTGCTTGGGTCACTCTTTATACACAGTGCTTCTGATTTGTGTGAGATTGAGTTGAGGTCAGAGCCTGTAAATAGCACACTCAGAAAAACACGTTAGAGTACCACAATTGTTCATATCAAAAGGTTAACTTGTAATCATCAAAACATAGAGTTGTACTACTAGATCAAAACTTGATCTTACAGCATTGATAATGTGTTATTGGTAGACGGCTTAACACATAACTTATTGTCTATAAGTCAATTAGCTGACAAGGGTTATGATGTTATATTCAATCAAAAGTCCTGCCGGGCTGTAAGTCAGATCGATGGCTCTGTTCTGTTTAACAGCAAGAGGAAGAACAACATCTATAAGATCAGATTATCTGAGTTGGAGGCTCAGAATGTGAAGTGCCTTCTGTCTGTTAATGAAGAGCAGTGGGTATGGCATAGACGGTTAGGGCATGCCAGTATGAGAAAGATTTCTCAGCTGAGCAAGCTAAACCTTGTCAGGGGCTTACCCAATCTGAAGTTCGCTTCAGACGCTCTTTGTGAAGCATGTCAGAAAGGCAAATTCACAAAAGTCCCTTTCAAGGCAAAGAATGTTGTCTCAACCTCAAGGCCGTTGGAACTTCTGCATATCGACCTTTTTGGACCAGTGAAAACTGAGTCTATAGGTGGCAAGAGATATGGGATGGTTATCGTTGATGACTATAGCCGCTGGACATGGGTAAAGTTTCTATCCCGCAAGGATGAGTCTCATGCTGTGTTCTCTACCTTCATTGCTCAAGTGCAAAACGAGAAGGCTTGTAGGATTGTGCGTGTCAGAAGTGACCATGGTGGAGAGTTTGAGAATGATAAGTTTGAGAGTCTGTTTGATTCCTATGGAATTGCACATGATTTCTCTTGTCCCAGAACTCCTCAACAAAATGGTGTTGTTGAGAGGAAGAACAGAACTCTTCAGGAGATGGCTAGAACCATGCTCCAAGAAACTGGCATGGCTAAGCACTTTTGGGCAGAGGCAGTAAATACAGCATGTTTCATTCAGAACAGAATCTCTGTGAGACCAATTCTGAATAAGACTCCTTATGAATTGTGGAAGAACATAAAACCCAACATTTCTTATTTTCATCCTTTTGGCTGTGTTTGTTATGTTCTCAATACTAAGGATAGATTGCATAAATTTGATGCTAAGTCTTCTAAGTGTCTATTACTCGGTTACTCTGAGAGATCTAAAGGTTTTAGATTTTATAATACTGATGCTAAGACTATTGAAGAATCTATTCATGTTAGATTTGATGATAAGCTTGACTCTGACCAGTCAAAGCTAGTTGAAAAGTTTGCAGATTTAAGCATTAATGTTTCTGACAAAGGCAAAGCTCCAGAGGAAGATGAGCCAGAGGAAGATGAACCAGAGGAAGAAGCTGGTCCCTCTAACTCACAAACTCTGAAGAAGAGCAGAATCACTGCAGCTCACCCTAAGGAATTGATTCTGGGCAACAAAGACGAACCAGTCAGAACCAGATCTGCCTTCAGACCCTCTGAAGAGACCTTGCTCAGTCTGAAAGGATTGGTGTCCTTAATTGAACCCAAGTCCATAGATGAAGCTCTTCAGGACAAGGATTGGATTCTGGCCATGGAAGAAGAACTGAATCAATTTTCCAAGAACGATGTTTGGAGCTTACTGAAGAAGCCTGAGAGTGTCCATGTTATTGGAACGAAGTGGGTATTCAGAAATAAGCTGAATGAGAAAGGAGATGTAGTCAGAAACAAGGCAAGGCTAGTTGCTCAAGGCTACAGCCAGCAGGAAGGAATAGACTACACTGAAACATTTGCTCCAGTAGCAAGACTGGAGGCAATCAGACTGTTGATCTCTTTCTCAGTAAATCACAACATAGTTCTACATCAGATGGACGTAAAGAGTGCCTTCCTAAATGGTTATATCTCAGAGGAAGTCTATGTTCATCAACCCCCAGGTTTTGAAGATGAGAAGAAACCAGACCATGTGTTCAAATTGAAGAAATCACTCTACGGTCTGAAGCAAGCTCCTAGAGCATGATATGAGAGACTTAGCTCATTCCTTCTGGAGAATGAGTTTGTAAGGGGTAAAGTAGATACAACTCTTTTTTGCAAGACTTATAAAGATGATATCTTAATTGTGCAAATTTATGTTGATGATATTATATTTGGTTCTGCTAATCAATCTCTATGCAAAGAATTTTCTGAGATGATGCAGGCTGAATTTGAGATGAGTATGATGGGAGAATTAAAGTACTTTCTGGGAATACAAGTTGATCAAACACCAGAAGGAACATATATCCATCAGAGCAAGTACACTAAAGAACTTCTGAAGAAGTTCAATATGCTGGAATCTACAGTGGCCAAGACTCCAATGCATCCTACATGCATTCTGGAGAAAGAAGATAAAAGTGGTAAAGTATGTCAGAAGCTCTATCGTGGAATGATAGGTTCACTTCTATACTTAACTGCATCTAGGCCAGACATATTATTTAGTGTTCACTTATGTGCTCGTTTCCAATCAGATCCAAGGGAAACCCACTTAACTGCTGTTAAGAGGATCCTAAGGTATCTGAAAGGCACCACTAACCTTGGCTTGATGTATAAGAAAACATCAGAGTATAAGCTTTCAGGTTACTGTGATGCTGATTATGCTGGAGATAGAACAGAGAGAAAAAGTACTTCTGGAAATTGTCAATTTCTGGGAAGCAATCTAGTCTCATGGGCAAGCAAGAGGCAATCAACCATTGCACTATCAACTGCAGAGGCAGAATATATCTCAGCAGCAATATGCAGCACTCAGATGCTCTGGATGAAACATCTGCTGGAGGATTATCAGATCCTTGAGAGCAATATCCCAATCTATTGTGATAACACTGCTGCAATCTCAGTAGTAAGAATCCTATCTTGCATTCAAGGGCAAAGCACATTGAGGTAAAGTATCACTTTATTAGAGATTATGTACAGAAGGGCGTACTTCTTCTGAAGTTTGTTGATACTTACCATCAATGGGGCAGATATCTTTACAAAGCCCTTAGCAGAGGATAGATTTAATTTTATTCCTGAAAAAATCTAAACATGGACTTTTGTCCAGAATGAGATGGATGATCAGAACCTCTGACTATGATACTTCTTGATCAGAAGATGTCTAGTCCAGAAGGTAACTCAATCAGAGTGTGTGTACCCACTGGTACTGACTCTGAAGCTGAGACAACAACACGTGTGTCAGTATTTCTGATGCATAGTTCCTTGTGCCCGTGTGACAGTCTGTTATGATTGCGTGTAGATGTGCTTCTCTCCTGTGTGTGATGAGTGTATTTTACTGACTATCTATCTTTAATTTTCAACCGTTGATCTTAAAGTGC